>NW_027210623.1:1580000-2102500 GCF_029030835.1 Brachyistius frenatus
GCGTGTGACCTCAGTTTCACTGTCGTTGCAGAGTGGTGTCTCTCTAACAGCCAAATGGACGACTGCTGGGAATATTGCAGGCTTGTACCCAGACAGGCAATTTTCCCTATGGTGGGATAATGGCAGTAAGTGGGGGGGTGGAAAGATTTAGTCATATACTGTACACCTACTTGGAGGGTTGTGATTTTATTCTGCTGCCACCATCCAATACATCGCCTCATTGGTGTTGATCACAGACAGCTCCTGGTTTCTAGGTTTTGCCATCTCCCCTCCTACAACCTGATTCGAAGGTAGTTGCTTTTTTTTTTTTTTTTTCTTCCAGTGTAATTTTATCTCTTTCATGATGATATTGTACCACTGCAGTGTATTGGAAAAATACCAATAATTTTTCTGGTAAAACGGTCTCAGAATTGCTTTAGAATAAAACACATTTTGACAGTACTCAACCTAAATTTAGAGGACGACGAAGAGAATTGCGAATCATCAACTACCATTTTCAGTGGAAACTTGAAAATGCATGTGCTCAGTGACGAGATAACCGAGCCTAACAAATGATCACATTTATTCTACTATTTTCAACAGAAATATACCGCAAATGCAATATGATTTTAATCAATTAAAGAAGAAAACTCAATAATTTAACGTGTATTTTGCCTGTACATTTTTAAGATGAATTTAAAGTTACAATGTCAAAGATCTGCGTTTTGTTGTCTTTGGCGCTACCTGTGGCGACAAACAGTAATTGCAGTTGTGGTTTTCGACTTAATTACCTGCAGCTCCTGTGTTGTCTGTGTGACGTCAGTGAATTGGTTGTTGAAGAGCGAACGTTTTGAAAACTACACTTTAAGTGTCACTTACTGTTCGCGGTTTTAAATTTTTCAGATAATGCAAATGCAAAGGCTTTGATCAGTGGGCCACAAGTTCAATCACCTTTGTGTTCTCTGATTCGGTGATAGATAGTGACTTCCTGAAATGAATTAGAATGAAAATCTACAAAAAGTTTGCACTACATTTGTGAAACTGTCCCTTAAAAAAACACCTGTACGACTTCCTACAGCCACAGGCCAACAGTCCTGTTTGAGTCACGTCCACATTTAAGGTTTGGTCATATACAGTATGTCTGGAAATGATATCCTGCTGACTTGTAAATCCCTCATGTTATAGAGTCTTATGATATGAAACTGATGTTTGACTTGTAAATGTGGACATTAGATTTTAACCAAACTGGAAATCAAAACATGCATTTTAAATCCAAAAAGTTTCAGCTGTTGGTTTGAGAGCATTTTTTTTTTGTGTGTGTCTCTTTAGCATCTAAGATAAGGGAAATTGAATACACTGTAATTTGATAGCAGAAAAGTGATTTCTGTTTTACATCAATGGGACTCCTTTTTGTCTCAGACACGATGGCGGTGGCAGGATTTGTTATAGAGCCAGACAGAAAGAAGCAGGTGTTATAGAAGGCAAGAAAACTGGTGTTGTGTCTCCTTCAGCTGGAGACTCTTGAGTAAGTGAGCTGACATCAGGTCACCCTGTACACCACCTGACACAGCAAGTGGTACTCTGGTGATGGGTGAGACATAACGAAGAGGCTGAGATCAGCTTAAGCTCGGGGATGCACTAAACACCTTTGATTTAATTTTGGCAGCTCAAAGGTGATGAATTTGGGTAAACTCTAAAGAGGCTAGGACTTGTCATTAATGTTTTCAATGTCATACTTTAATCCCTTGAACTAAGTTTCAAATTGAAAGTCAGCAAAAATCGCAGTAGTAGCCCCTGGCTGCGCACTTGCGTTATTATCCAACATGGCTGTCTTTTTTCACAGTTGGATCTGTCTCCCATGAGACCTGCAGGCCCTGCGTCAATCACAAAAATTATTCAAATAGCTTTGACCTCAGTGTTTTTCAGTGAGAAATCTTTTTATAGCAGGCAGAGCAGCAGAGATGGGCGGGTAGTGAGAGTAGAGGAGGGAGGGAGTAAAGATGTGGATAGAATGAGCTTTCTGTGGCTGCCTCAGTCTGTTCACTAACACTGAAACTCAAACATTCTTCAGTCTGTCGGAGGGGGAGCCACAGGCTGACGCATGTCTCTGTCCTCACACTGAGAGTTAATGGTCACAGCGCCTGGATCATGTCAATGGATAAATAACAAAAAGCTACAATCAGGGAGAGATGAATATCCAGAGGTAGAGCGTAGTCATTAATTTCGGGGCATGTTGAGTCAGTGCTTCATATGTTAGCCAACAGTACATTTTTCTCCCTTCAGTTTTTGTAAATCTTTTCTTTTCTCATGTAATTTCACATCTACTTCAGTTTTTTTAAACGCTACTTTTCAAAACGCCGCTTTTTCTTTTAATGTCTGATCCTCTGGCCCCACCCTAATTTGAAAATAACACTCAAGCCTGTAGTTATCTACAATATTTATTCCTCTAACTCTTTTTTCTTTCTTGAGCCAAAGCTTAATTCAAGATTCAGTACAAGCCACCTACAACTGAACCCCCATGGAAGTCATATTTATAGTTTTCTTGTTTTATCTTTTTATTTTACACACCGTGGGACTGCGAAAAACAATATTTCGATCTCTCTGTATGTCTTGTATGTATGGTGGATTGACATTAAAGTTAAAGTTGAAAGTTGAGTTGAAAAGTCCCAGACAAGACCAGTTCTCACTGGGTCACATTACACTCGTGGTTTTCACTATTTCAATAAAAAGCACATTTTCTAAAAGTTTCACATCTGGATCTTTGCAGTTCAAACCATAAATTTAGAGTTAGATTGTGGCGTTTTAAATGCAACTCAACCTTTGCAGCTCCATTAACAGACTCAGGTCTGGATGAAGCACCTTCTCTCACACAAGAAGCAGGAACCACACATTGTTTGACTGTCAAATGTAGTGGAGTAAAAAGTACAAATTTCCCTTTGAAATGTAGGTAAAGTACAGTATTTGACTAGACGTACTTAGGTATATCACACCACTGGTTACATTTTAGGAACAACTCTTGGATTTTCTGAAGGAAGAGTTTTCACTAGCATGCATTGAAATAAAATGCAACAGTGAAATCTGTCATGTCCGATAAAACAAACGTTCACATTGTAGTCAACGAAAAATTCAAACTCCTTCCACGTGTTCACGTGCTCAGCTTCACGCTTTAATGGGGGAAGGCGTGGCCACAAACTTTGTTGACACAATGAGACGGCTCTAAAGTTTAGGCAATAATTACGACATACAATGGTGATTAAAATGAAATAAAAATAGCAAAATCCCAAGTAAAGCCTGAGTAAAGCTAGAGCAAAGCCTGAATAAAGTCTGAGTAAAGCATGAGCAAAGTCCTAGCAAAATTCCGGTAAAGCATTGGCAACTAGCAGCAAGCCCTAGCCAGCCGGGGAAAGGCACCAGTAACGTCCGAGTCGAGTCCTAGCAAAGCCCGAGCAAGTCCTGACAAGTGCTAGTCAGCCCCAGAAAGTCCTGATAGCTACAACTTGGTGTTCTATCAGAATCAGCGTTATTGGCCAAGCATGTGAACAAATAAGGATTCCTTTAAAGTGGTATATCATAAGAAGTCTGGACAACCATTGACGTAAAGCACAAGTTGACTGGTTGGTGGAGGCAAACAAAGGTGGCGCAGTAATTCTAAGGCACCACAGTTGCGTATTCCTTTGTTGAAATGTTACAATGAACCTTAAGAGTGAAGTAAAGCCTGTAGTTTGTATGTAACGTTGGTTCCTGGTCCGCAGGCTTGTAAACAGCAGCTTGGATGACGCTCACTGCGTCCGGCTGCAGTTTCAGAGGCGTGATTCTGTTAGTTATGTACCCGGAAGTCAATTTATAGATTGATCCAAGTCTACAATAATAGCATCATTTTACAGTATGTTTACTGTTATCAGAGGATACTGTTTCCATGGTGATTGAGAATTTGCAATCTTAGATATAAGTAATTTGTAATCACTGAAGTTCCTGTCTTATCATCTGCTGCTGTACCGTGCAATAAAGACCAACTGTTTTTTTTTAAATCTACTTCCAAAAAAAACTAAGAAGACAACTTTGACGACAGTACTTGGTATATTTAGACGTCATCGTCCACTCTGAAACTAGTTACACTGGATATACGATTGAGTCTATCTCATGCCACAAATAAACCATTGAACAGAGTATCCTCAAAATATTGACCTTTAAAGGATACAATCTTTTTCCTCACACTTTTATGATAAAATATACATTGTTTGAGCCATAAAGTATACATTTATCCATAACACCAAGATCCGAAACATAGCTTACATAATGAAACAAAGATTCACGCAAATATTAATTACATCATTTCCTAGTGTCAGTCGATAAAGTATCAAATGTAAAAGTGCGCCCTGTTTTATAAGCTCACTATAGCTTTTGTAGGTACAGTATTGATAATCAAAGTAAAGGTTATGCAGCAGTATTAGACGTACAATATTTGCCTGTCAAATGTAGTGGAGTAGAAGTATTACGTAGCAGAACATGTAAATATTTAGGTAAAGTGCAGTCGGTTCAGAAAAACGCCCTCAGTTTTACACACATTATTGTGTTGGAGATTCATTTTAAATGGATCAAACTTGCATTTCTCCCATCAAATCACGTCTAATAACCTATAATGACAAAGAGAAAGCCTGTTTTAAGAAGTGTGAAAGTGGTTATTGAGTGTAAATTGGACTTTTTTTTTTTTTTCTTCAAATTGCATCTCCAACACAAAAATGTGTGCAAAAGGTGAAGAAGTTTGAATACTTTCTGCCTAAAAGTGTAAAAGAGCGCTTGATGTTTTTGACCCGGCCTGCCTCATGACGGTCAGCGTTTTAAAAATGGGATTCAAATTTATGCAGCAAAAACCGATACGTTCTTCGGGTGTGTTACGCTATTATCAGCCAACGTAGGCTCACGCAGAGAAGCGGAGCGGGCTGCGTCCAAGAAGCTGCTTTCCCCCCACAACCCAAGATATGTTTCTGTTTTCAAAGCTCTAGGTATAACTGACCCGGCCTGTTTTCATACCCCGAGTACCAAACACTGTTCAGTTGAAGCCCGCTGGCGTCTCTGGGATGCACACGAGGTGGATTATGTTTAGACACCAAAACTACTTTTGTTGGGTTTAGGATGAGATTACAGTTTAGGTCATAGTAAACGTCACCAAAGTTACTTTATGTATGTTATGTGTACTTAAATAAATCCGCAATAACTTGCTTTCACCTGCATATGAAGTCCTGAGTTTGTGTTTGATCCATCCACCAACCCCGACCTCCTCCCTACATGGATTTTCACTGTTTCTACCACCTCCAGTTTACATTCTTCTTTGAATCGGGTGGTCACGACACCAAAAGGCACTTACTGCATATCTCTGAGACACCAGCGGGCTTTGACAAAACCGTAAGAAGTGATGCCCAAGGAATGAGAACGGGTTGATTTGACGCTTTAATTACAAAATATTTTGTATGAAATCTGAAATTTAGACATCAGTGAAATCTCCTGATCGCTGTAGGAAGACTACGTGTGGTGAGGATGATGTTTCTGCGATCAGTAGAGGCAGACGAAGGCTTCAGAAAATACAAGCGCACATCAACATGACTTTATACCAGGTAAAATAGACGAGGCAGAGCCCGGGACCAATTAAAAGCGCCAAGGATATTTCAGAAAGAGGAATGTGTGGACTTAAAAAAAAAAAGCGCACATCTCTCCCGTGTTTCTTTATTCTTTTGTATTTGCATGAACAGTCACGCATCAGTGTGAAATGAAGTCGTGAGTAACATTTTCTCACCAATCTTCACCTCTTGATGCCCGTAAACAGTATGATTCAGCGAAAGCCTTTGTGGCAATAAAAAAGAAAGAACCGCATCCACGTGATCAAATGTCCTAAAATATTCTGTTAGCGGGGACGGCGTTTTGACATCCACTGATGTCAGAAGGGAGGGACATTCAAACTCACCACAAGACATCATTTCATATTAGATTAAAACAGTAGATATCTTTAGACAGTTGAATGTTACTTGCGCCATTTAGTTTCCAAGGTAACAAGAAGGGTATATTTAGAGAGCACTAAACTAAGACACAAGAAAAAAAAAAAAAAAAGTGTTAATAATCTTGATGGAGCAATTACAATTAGTCAAAGTCAAATAGTAAAGATCAAAACACCTCATCGGCTTCCAATCCAAGGTGAGAGAATGCTCAGGAACAACCATCCAGCTCATTCAGCACCACTTCTGACACATGCGTCATTCAGTATTTAGTGGCTTTACTGATTCACATGGTACAGTAGAGATTTCACTTGAGCTACTCATCAAGGGAGGTTCAGAGAAAATACAGACGTCAATGAGAAAAGGTGTTTTTGTGTTTGTTTTATCAGTTTAGTTATTTAGACGTAATAACCCCTGAATATGCTGTCAAACAGTAGAAATGCAGGAAAATCTGATACGATAGAGAAATTAAGAGTTTAAAAATCATCAGTGAACTTCATCTGTGTGTAAATATTTAAATACTCAAACACAGCACAGGATCATTACCGTGAACAAAAGGTGTCTGCAATGTAAAATGTGGGTTAACTGAACCGTCGTAAATGATTTTTTTTTACATTTCATAATACAACCCCACTTCCAAAAAAGGTGGGACGCTGTGTAAAATGTAAATAAAAACAGAATGCAATGATTTGCAAATCACATAAACCAATATTTTATTACAAATGGATTAAAGACAGCATATCAAATGTTGAAACTCACACATTTTATTGTTTTATAAAAAATATCCCCTTATTTTCAAGTCCAGTATATTACTGTCTTTGTCACAGCTGCTAGACTTGTGACACCAATAGTTAATCCTCACCTGCCAATGAAAAAAGTGCAATCAAATCTGAGCTTCAATCAGGGGCCATGTTTGGTGAGAGATGCTTTCTTTCCCTTCCCGTCCAGAATGACTGCAGCCGACCAGCTGGAGTCGCTCATTCAACGACAAGGACGCCAACCTTCACTGGCTTCCCACCAGCCAACTGTGCTCACTAGAAAAGAGTCATAGGTGAGGATACCCATGTGATCGTCTTACGTGAATTAATAACTTAATAACCTCTGCAGTGCCGTGTTTATCGTAAGAATCCATCCACCACAATGCTCAAACGTCTCGATGAAAAAGAAGCACGTCAGCAGTTATCGTCTGAGTGCCGCTCTGAGTTTAGCCGAGCGTCCTCGAGGATTGTCTCGTACGTCGTCCTTCTCTGGTGTGATCACTTTTCTCCGCAGAGGAAGCCAATGGACACTTCCGCCTTCTCTTTTCCCTTCCGACACTTTTTCCTTTCTGGTGCCCTGCTTCCTTGGACTGAAGTGATACCGATCCAGATTGGACAAGTCCTCTCCCTGCAGGAAACGTTTGACCAGTCTGTCCTCCAGTGAATGAAAGGTGACTACGCAGAGACGTCCTCCGGGCTTCAGTACCGTCCGGGCAGCGCAGAGGCCCGCGTGCAGCTCATTCAGCTCGTCATTCACGAGGATGCGCAGAGCTTGGAAGGTCTTAGTGGCCACGTGAGCCGGTCGGTGGAGTCGGTCTTTACGCGCATAGAGGACAGCAGCAGGAAACGATCCTGGAGACAAGAAATGTCACAGTGAGGGGATCTTCTACAAGCTGGATTTAAGTCTAATGCACAACATCTGTTATTACAGCAGTTCTACTATTGCTTCATTTACATATAAAAACAATAAAAAAACAAACGTGACGAGTGTTTATTTTTTCTTAAAAAGTGAAAAATTGAAAGCTGAACACGAGCGAGACTTTGAGAGACAACAAGAGGGTCGACGGACACTTTTAGTTCTGCTGGAAGATGTCGATCAGTCAACTAGTTGATCAACAGAAAGTTGATTCGCAACTATTTTGTGCGGAGTGAATGATGAACAAATGAATTTAGAAGGTGATGATGATTAAAATCCTCAGTTACGACAGTGCTCGTCCTTTCAGTGTGGTAGTCTGGGATATTTCACCGATGAACAACTGCGAAAGAACCATCCTCTTTCTTTCAGCTCCATCGGTGGGCCGATGCGTTCACACTTTCCATGAAACTGCTCTCGCCACCAGCCGATCGTTTCACTGCCGTCAAAGTTTGAAACGGTCCCTTTCTCTGCTGCTGTCTCCGCCGGATTGATGCAACCGTCCTCCGCCCACATGTTCAATCCGGCTGAACTTTCACTCGCATAGTCTCAAAACTCAATTTCCAGCCATTTTCAGGGAGGATGTGGGTTTGACCTTTCAGTCAGGAAATATTGTTTGTGTTTGTTTGCTGTACTGCGACAGCAAGGCAAAAACGATGCCGTCGGCAGAGACTGGAGGACGCTCCCTGTAACACTGAAACAGGTTAATGAGAAGAAGCTGCCTAATTAGTACCGATATACAATGATGGGACAGTATGGGCCATTGATCAGGCTTTTTCTAATAACATCAACGTGCCCACATTCCTATTCTACTACATTAGAAAGGTACTGTCATATTCAGTATATGGTGATGAATGAACAAAGTTAAACTGACCACCGATGAAGCCTCATGAAGGTCCACTCATCCGACGAAGTCCATTTAAAGGACAAGAGACGCTGCTTTAATGTCAATGGACGAATGAGAGATCATTTGAAGGAGACCATCTGTGTCAAACTAAAAAAAACATGAACAAAGTGGGCTCCTGCCACACCACTTATCAGCTACCACATCACCAATCCACACATCAACTCTAAAGACTCTCATGCGACCTAATGACTCACATACTGGATGACCTCAACAGCCCACCGGTATCATTGTGTGAATAATACCAGAGAGGTTGGAAAAGCCTCAAATGTCCACCGGTCAAGAGAATAAGAGAAAAAAAATGAAAATAATTCAGCTGCCCTCGACTTCGTATGTCTACGTCTACCGTCTTCTGGTCGACTGAGAATCATCAGGCGTAACAGTCTGATTTATATTATTAATGCGAGAGTGGTCATTAAGTAAGTTCAGAGAAAAGACGTCGCGGCATAAAAAAAACCACGGCTTATTGAAAAATATACACGAGCAGTGGAGAGAGAGCTGCAGTCAGCCTGAGCGTCAGGTCCGTCAGAGGCTCCGTGTCGAGCAGATGGAGGGTGGAAATGGTGTCGATATGGCTCATGTGTCTCTAAAATACCGAGGTAAACGCAGCCAAATGCTTCTCGTGATATCTCAGTTCACAGAAGTTCAAGTTAAATCTTGTAAAATCACGACTCCCTGTGCTCGAATGACTACTGAAAAGATTGCAGAGTATTGTAGGTTTTTTTTGTGATTAGTGCTCTGTGGCGAGTTCACTCAGGGTGATTCATGCACAGGCTTCCTTTTTATAAGGCCCCATAGTTCACTCTGTTCAAGTGTTTTATTTGATATCTTGGTATCCAAGAGGATATATTTTTGAGGTTTCGTGACCCAAAAAACATCTCATCATAGCTTTAGATCTTCTCTCGTCAGGTTCTCTCTGGAGCTCTAACAACAACAGGCTGTTTTGTGTTTGTGTCTTTAAGAAACATAAATATCAATGATGCTCTCTTCTGATTGGCTAATTCTTTTTTTTTTTTTTTTTGAGTGACGTATGCCCATACCAGTCACAGGTTTTCTTTGGTTTTGTAGCTTGCTAGCTCCGTCATGGATTATCTCTATGTTTTATTCCACATAAAATGTTGGACAGTGAGCTGTGCTGAGGGTGGACACATGACATGAGCGCGAGTGTGTGACATCACAAACTTATGGAAGTCCAAACAGCTCAGATTGTGAATATGGACTATCTACATTTCTCCATTGACTGAGCGTTTTGACACTTTCGCATTGTTCATACAGCACCTGGACCTGCTTTACGATAATAAAAAAAAAAGCAATGGAAATTTTCTCAACTTGGATAACATGGGACCTTTAATATTCCTGAATGATTTGCGCCTGCCTTTTAGAGGCAGACAAACTTTCATCCAGTAGTTTTAATGTCTCCTCCATTGATTCGAACGATCCTCGCTTAAAATGCATACGCAATACAGCGAAAGGCGTCACAAACTACAGACATGCAGAGAATACTTTGGATGGTTTGTGCACCAGTTTGATATATAACATAAGGGGTGCTGAATGCATCAGAATGCAGGTACAGAAAGGTCAATCGATGCAGGTATTGAAGCCAAAACTACCCAACCGATTAAGAATTTGCTTCACATTAAAGTTGTGGAAAGATTAGCTTTACATCAGTACATGCGTCATTTACCTTGAGCGACTCAAAACCACCACACGGAAGACAAAAGAACAATTAGACACTTATATAGAGCCGAAGAGAAACTGCAATAAATAGAGAAGTGAGTGATGTGGCATTTCTCTCGTCCTGCACTAAACAGCCCGAGGTGTGACTCACTGCAATCGATACGATGCCTGCACAGCAAGGACCAGCCCTGGTCTGGCCTCACCCAGCCATGTGCTCTCTCTCTCATTCATCTTTCAAAAGGTCCTACAGACAGATCCGTGGAGAAAAGAAGAGATTAGGATGTGTACATAAAGGAGGAATCAGGTAGTTAAGAAGGAACCACAACGCTGTTGATGCATTATGGGACAACATAAAGAACGAACGTCACGTGGCTCTTTTGGTTCTCTCATCTCATCATTTTGCTTTCATCTGAAGTTGACATGTTTTATGTTTGTATCAACTTCATGCCACAAGAAGCCGTTTAGAGTTTGAAAAATTCAACAAAACATGACAGAACCCGTGTTAACGGGGGATCACCACAAATCAATAAATGTATCAGATCTAGGTGCTTTGAATCACCAAAAGGTTCCCCAGTGTAACTCAGTTCTAACTGACTGGTGGGGAGTCCCGGGCCGGTCTCCTTCGCCTTCGGACAACATCTAGAAATCTTCGGGTCACTTACAAGATTTTCGTGGCCTTCTTGATGCCATTAGCACATAAAAGGAAAATGGCGCCAACACAAATTCTTTTTCAGCACCTTTTCATATCCAGTATTTTTCCTTGAACGTGGCTCACATTAAAAAGCAACACGAAAACAACATTAACACAGGAGGGGGGAAAAGCCAATGTTGTTAAAAAACTGAGCACAATAACTATGTAAACTACAATTAAGTGTAAAATATGACACGCAGCATCTTAACCTTCACACTCTTTCCTCCAGCAGCACAACATGAATGTCACACTGCCTCCCATGTTAGCAGTGAAGGTTGGCTCTGGACACTGATGGGGTCCTATAGAACCGTCCCGTATCAATGAGTGTCCTGTGGACACTGGGTCGGGATAAACCGTTGAAGAACCGCGCTGCCACATGTACATGAATCTCACCCGGAGACAGAACGCGACAACACTGCAGATACAGCAGGGTTTGTCAAATTAAAATACCAAAAGTAATAGCTCATATTTTAAATTCATGCTGCTCAAAGACTCTTTTGAAAGTGAAAGTGAAAGACTATGTCACAACACATAACCCAGTGATAAATCCTACATAAATGTAAAGGGTATGCTTCAGCCTGCTTCACGACTCCGTACGCTTGTCAGTGAAAAGATCGAGCTCGGTTTGGGAAGTTTTTCAACGAAAGTGATGTTTTAGTTGAGCACTCCTGTTAAAACAGACTTTAGATAGTCAGTGAAGCTGACTAACAATCCAAACAAATGCGAGCGGCATTATTTGTCCGCCCTGGTGTGAATAAGTTTTGAATTCTGAGACTCTAATTAGAAAAGATCAATGTACAAAGCAGTCAGATTGCAGCTTCCCACTTTAAACTGCTGCTGATTGCCGCTGTTGCTGTTTAAAATGACAAAATTGAGGGTAATTATCAAATGCTGCTGACCAACATCAATTCCAAATGAAACTTTGCAGTTGTTGGGTTTGTGTCTTGTTGCCAGCCGGTGGGGAAACAGGGATTGTTTGAGGTCAAAGAAGCGTCAGTCTGTACGACCTGTGTGGACTCTGTCTGAATGAATGATGCTGCTTTTGTTTCTGTTGTCATCTTCCGTGGTTAAACCATCAGCTGATCACGTCACATGAAGTTCAGCAGTTAGAATTTATTCATATCAGAGCAACATAATAAACAGATCAACTTTAAAGGTCCCGGATTTTAGATTTAGAAGATATTTTTATGGTTTTAAGTAACAAAAAACATCTCGATATAATTTTCCACCTCCTTCTTTCTGGAGCTCTACTAATAACAGGCTGTTATGTGTCTGTGTCTTTAAGGTGAATTAATATCATATATCACAGTTCTCTTCTGATTGGCTGACTCTTTTGTGAGTGACGTACGCCCAGACCAATCACTGGTCTTCTTTGGACTTGCAGCTTGCTAGCTTCACAAACAGGATGACCACTTTTTCTTTTTCTTCCACATGAAAGCTTGGAGAGAGGGTTGTACTGACGGCCATCATAAGTACAAAATGTGACATCATAAACTTATGGAAGTTCAAACGACAGTTGATGAATATGGACTGTGTGCATTTCTCTGTGGACTGAGGGTTTTTACATTTTCAGAGTATTAATATAGCACACGGAGCTGCTAAATTATCACAAAAGAAACAGTATATGAATTTATACAATATGGGACCTTTAAATTCTGAATCAGGACATTCAATATCAGAGTAAAAAACATCAACTATTATTGCAATGTGTTATCTTGTGGTGCTGTGTACTCTATACACTTACTTTTACTCAATATATTGATCATTTTTGGCACAAAAAAAGTCCTGTCTTTTCAGATATTCAAGTTGTAAATAGAGGTTAATTAGGTTACTGCTCAAAACTGTCTGTATTGTCAACCTACAGATTTCAGATTAAATTGTGCAAAGCAATTCAACACTGAAAACTATTTTAAAAGACTTGTAGACTGTATGCTGTTTGAAAAGAGAGGTATTAGTCAAGCACAACTGATTTTATTCCTTTTTTAGGTCCCACGTACATGTTACGATTAAAAATTATTTTAATTCTCTCTAATCTTCCAGCTCGGTCCAATCTTCAGTTTACAGGGTCTCATACATACTTCTGTATACTGTATGTTTAAAGTTAAATGTCTAAAAAAAGGAGATGCATTCATGTTATTTATTTTTGTTGCTTAATGTTTGTCCCTAATTTTGTTTCATTTATGTGAAATAAATATAAGCATAGAGCCCCGCAAATGATGTGTGATTTTTACATCACCACATTAATGTGACAGTCCCATTCGAGCTGTAGAAAACCATATGAATGTCTGGTCTGTATCACGTGTAAACGGAGCACATTATTTCAGCACAATCAGTTTTTACCAGTGTATGTGTGGGGACATGCGTGTGTATACTTCTTGTTGCATCATTTACGTCGGGCTCTATTTGTGTAGATAACTCCATTCACAAAGTCACACCTATGAATCAATCTGAATGTACAATATTTATACAACTGTAAAATTCAAATCCCAATGAAGCTTTTTGAGTAATTGTGTGTTGCGGTGCAACGTGGAACATCAATACGCAAAAGACATCTGACGTCTAAATACCACACACATAAACACACAAGTCCTCGTCGTTTCTCCCGGGACGGTGCATGTTCCCTGCCAGCATCCCTGTCACAATCGGCTGTACAGCTCCCCCTGGAACTTTCTTAAATCAAGGTCTCTTGGATTGTTCTGAATAAACATTGGTGGTAACTCGCTTTGCTCTTCAGAAAAGATCAAACAGCTGCTCTTACTCACACCTGTTCTCCCAGGGTGACACTGACGCACATACTGCTCTGTGCAATAACGGTTGGTTGCAACGACATCTCGCTCGTTCGGCAACTCGAATCTGGAGTCCAAAAAAACAACAACAACAACAACAATCAGTGAAGACAAATAATCGAACCCCTGCTTTACGCACGAGTGTGTCGCGTGTGAGCATATGTGGGTGTTTGCATTTGTGTCAGGTGTATGTCTATATTTGTGAGCAGAGAGACGGGGAGAAGGGGGGTGTGGGGAGGGAGAGAGATGGGCTACTGCATGTCAGACACTTTCTGTTCCAGCCACCTCCAACTCTGTCTTTGTCTCATCTTTATCTCTCAAAGGAAGGTGCAGAAGAAAGGCACCCGAAACAGAGGCACAAGATGATGACTGAGATCACAGTCCACGTAATTTTCGGAGACATGTCTGTCCCGTGGGGAGACAGCCTTAATAACTCCACTCGTGTTTTATTTTCCCTTACAGCCTCCAGAATGCTGCGGGGAATTAATCAGCGTAGTGTCTAGCTACCTGCCACCACGCTGGCCAGCTGCTGTGTCCGGGTGATGGGGTTGACACGGCGTGCCTCCACAATGGCTGAAGCTATTTTCCTGGCGTGTCTTTCTTCCCCGTATGCAGTGAGGATGGATGCAAGAGCCTGTTGATCTAAGGTATTCACAACGTCAGCAGCGCAGGGCATGTCGGGGTACCTACGCACAAAGAGAAGCCCAATTAAGCTGCTTGACGTCATATCCTTGCTGACAGTGGCGAATCCTGACAAGTCTGAGATACAGCTGAAAACCTTTATGGCTGACAGTTATGAATAGAATGATTGTGAGGGAAGGAAAAGAGAAATGCAGCCTGTGCGACAGTTTATCAAGCGGTTATCTTACCTGGTTTATTTGCACATTATGCAGACACGGGAAAATGATTCTGATATATTACTGAAAACATTCAGGAAGCAGTACGACGCTTGATAATATTATAACACCTACACACACATTTAAGCCTGAGAAATATCAAAACTTAACATGTCTGCAATGAGGTTTTTGATCCCACTGTCACACTTTAATGGTATTACACATCAATCTTCTGTAATATAGAATATATTGGCATTACATTTTCAACTTACTAGTAGCTCGAGGAAGAAATCCTTCAAAATGATCCATATGAGTTATTATGATTTGTTAAAGCGACTGTTAAAGTATATGTTAAGCAAAAGCACGGTTGAGGCTGTGTTTAGGGAAAGATTGCCTTCATGGCTATGTGAAAAGAAAGCTTAATGTTGTTGGGAGATGAGACACCGACTGTGGTCTTTGGTGTCAAACTCGCACATTTTCTGCAGCCAACCATCCCTGAGTGATAAAACGTCACTCTGTTTCCTCCACTGCTCAGATAGAACTGTTTTATTCAAATGACCACAAGAGGTCCACTAGTCAAGAAAACTTACGCTGCTATAATTGTTAAAATAAATACAACTTTTCTTCAACAGACTTTTCACTGGCGTATCTGAAGCCCAGTTCAGACTAAAGGTTTGTGAAGAGAGACACCATTGTAGAACGTGGCAGTAAGTTGCAGCAGTGTGAATCAGCCTGTCTCAGCTCAACTCGACCCCGGTCACGGTGTCACCTGCGACTCAGCTTGTATAGTTGCACGTGGAGAGTATTTAAATAGAAGGCACAATAGTTTGTGTTGTTTCTGATTATTAGAGGAGACACACACTCCTCTAAACAATAAAAGTGCTCCGGTCTGGTGTCTGAAAAAGATCTCCTGAATCAAGTTCTCAGCATAAATATGCAAAAGCCCCCTCGACCCTTTAGTTTCTTATGTTTTTGCTGTTTCATCGTGACTAAAAATGCATATCGTGCAAGTAACTCTATCCTCATTCATGTTTTAAGATATTACAAATTACATCAAGCTCTGAAAAAGCCTGAACAGCTAGCAAATAAAACACAAGTACATAGAGTCTGTGCTGTGGAGGTGTTACACCGCCTCTTCAACTTACTTTAGTTTAAACTGGCAGGTTTGAGAAAGTCACAGAGTTGCGATGTGCGAGTAGCTGCAAGTTTAAAATCGTCTCGTCATCAATCTTTGGTCTGAAATGGGTGGAAGTGTTATCCAAAGGCAACTGGTCCTGCGTGAGCTTCATGAAGACGCTTCACCTCTCATGCCATACATAATATCCTGCATGACCAAGAATCTTCAAACATATTTTTCACTGGTATAACAAAGATTTAAATTTTTTACAAAACTGATTTAAGAGAAAAGGGATGTTGGCATCTCATTTAGGCTCTGCCCCTTTAATAGTTGCCCATTATTGCACCAATGGAACACTGAGCCAATCTGAAGCTAGAAGCCTGGATTATCCAGCACCTCCCAACAGCCCAACGTTGTAGATCTCTTACCTGTCTCCATCCATCCTCATGTCCAACGGCCCGTCCTTGCTGAGGGCGAAGCCTCTCTCTGCCATATCCATCTGCATGGAGGAACAGCCGGCATCCAGCAGAACAGCATCGACGCTGGCCGGCTTCACGCTAGACAGCAGCGACTCAAGCTCACTGAACCGGCCGAGCAACGGCTTCACACGACCACTGGAGGACGGATTAGATGAGAACGGTGCAATTAGACATGTATGTCAATGCATATGGCAGAACTGCTGCCAAAGTACCAGCCTCACATCCACTTACATAGTTCAACTCGCCGTGGTACATTTTAGTTTTGTACTCTGCCACTGTACACATATATACATATATATATATATATATTCCAGACTTTGAGTGTTCTGTCTCCCAGTTTCCAGCATGCACGGGTCTATAATGCTGCGTGTGCATCTTCATTCAGTGATGCGTTTTGTCTGCCCAATTTTTTTGTGGACTTCCTGACTTTTTTGTTCGATTTTTGTGCCTTTAGTGGGTAAATATTGTTAAACGGTTTCTTTTTGTCCGTTTTGTGTTCACTGCTTTTATTTTACTACTTTGTTGTGCGGTAGCCTGCAGACAAAGTTAAAGATGGGATGTATGATCGGGAAACTGCACAGGTGTTTTATTTTGAAAATTGATCGCATGCTCTCTGCCCTTCCAGACAGAAATAGACTGGTGCGTATTTTTAGCGCAGTGGAGCAACGAGCTGCTTACGCTCTCTGTGACGCGTCTGCTGGAACATCAAGCGGCAGCGTTCCGTGTCGGAGATGGAACACGACACGGCCGGTTCCAGCGGAAAACAGCCGTCATACATGTCTGTGTTTAGAAGCTGCGCTCAGGTGGACCTTCAGTCTCTACCACCAGCAGTAAGCACAGCTCTTACCAAGTCTAACCTTCAGGTCACGACTGCTGCCGAATTGTAAATGATGTCCCTCTTCAATATGTGCAAAACATATGTATAATCTAGAGACACCACTCAACATCTCGCAAGTCGAGGTATTTTCAAGCAGACAAGTTAGTGGTGAGACCCTGAGAGAAATGAAATTCAACCCACAACAGCTTGAGCATCTTTCCTGTGAACCTTTTAAAAATGAATCAGTTGTTTTCTTTGGAAGGCAACAAACTGCCTTAGCTGGCCCATTGAGATCCGTCCTCGTCTCTGACTGAGCAAGACTCTGTGTACTCACTTCCACATGCACAAGTGGTGAGATCCTCAAGCCACGTTCATGCATTTTTCATGTGACCTTTTAACATTGTGTGCACAAAGATGATGGCAGAAGAGAGCAACAGGGTTGAGCATCTATACACTTGGAGCAGAAGATCCTCTGCAGCCTTCTCCACCCAGTCACTTCCCACATACGTAAACAGGTTCGTAGATAAAGTTTTTACTTTTCAACCAAGAATGATCAAAATATCTGATTGTCATTTCTAAACAACAAACTAATCATTCTTTATATACCATCCCCACAGCAGAAAATAACTCCTTATCCATCCTTTGTTGTGGAAGTTAAAGTGATATGTTTAATACCTCGATATGGAATGAACTACAAGGTAACTACCGCTCTTCTTGTCATAACTTCTGCTGAGAAATACATGACATGACTTTGGGAAAATCAAAACATTTTCTTTAGCCACATCTTTGTAAATTCCACTTCAGCCTTGATGGCTCAAAACCAAAATACCACTGTAGCTAGACTCCATTTTCTTCCATTTCATTCATTCCTGTATTTAATATCATATACAGTGAACCCTCGCTATAACGCGGTTCACCTTTCACGGTCTCGCTGCTTCACGGATTTGCATCGTGCATTGAAATCACATTACGACTATATGTAACGTAGATATATTTAATGTCCAGTTCTATCTATTTCAATTGTAAAATAAAGGTTACTACTTCACGGATTTCGCCTATCACGGTTTCTATTTGGAACGTAACCCCCGCGAAAAACGAGGGTTCACTGTATTTCAAAATACCTGCTGTTAAATAAGCACATTTCTTATCTCTAACCACTCATAACTAATGACACATTTGTAAGCACAGCCTGGTCGTGGTTCTTTTCTCATTCTGTGGACTGTGTTTATGACGAACAGGTTTAATTGTTAGGAAGAGAGGGATATCATTAGCAAAGTGAATGAAAATATTTGGATAATATGCCACCAGATCCATTTAAAATGTTCTCTAATGCCCAGAATATGACAAGTTGGCTTCATCTACTTCTTGAAAATGCCCAAGCTCGAGGCTATATTTTCACATTTCCACCCGAGAAAGAAATCTCCGAATGTAGTCAGTCACAGCTGCCAAACTGAACAACCTTGGGCTCGGTGTAGAAGAGACACTTGGAAACTTTGATAAACAATAAGTCTCTGTATTCTTATCACCAGGCCCGAGTGTGATGTGAAAAATGCTAATTAAAACAGTGAATTGGAAAGTGAATGAAAGTCTTTTAACAATGAGGCGGTGACACTGAACCTGCTCTAAAAATGATCAACTGCAGCTCACCCACTTTTGATGCAACAGAAAAGAAGCACATTTTTGTAGTACTAAGCGGCCTCTTCAGTGAATGTACCACTCTTAGCAACCTTTCAAAAATGGCAGAGGGTTGCATTTTTCAAACAGATACGGCCTGGTCTCGGTACAAGGACCTCAAGGGTCGAAAGGGTTAAAGATCTCCTCCAGTGAAAATCCAGTTTTTTAACCTTGTTAACATGTCCATGTGGTGTGTTCGTGTTTCGTTTTTCATGAGTGAAATAAACAGTGAAAACCACGGATGAGCACGTCTGTTTTGGAACAGCAGTGACAGTCTGACAGTCTCAAAAAGACAGAAGCAGGCAGCCGGGGTTTCTTCTGTCACAAAACTAAGGAGCCAATCCGGTTGAATTGGGGGTGGGGCTTCCTATATCATCAGGCTGCACCGAGCAGCGGACGGGTGGGTGGAGATACAGCCGAAGACTATTTGCTAAATTATTGATGCATGCATACTGAATGAAAGATGTGTATGATAAACTTGGATGTTGGCATGAGCTAACGCTGACTATGGTGAATCAAAATAAAGGAAGTCTCTAATTTTGAATGTATACGATGCACTTTCGAACGTTTTAAATCTGATGTCTCACTCATCTTTGAAGCATCTAGCAACCTGTGCACATAGACTGAGTCACTGCTGTCAACACATGAACCTCCATCTGGAGGAGAAGGCGTGTTTTGTTGAGTTTAGTGAAAGCCTACTATGTGTAAGCTCAACCACAATAAGCACTCAACGCTTATTAAAAAACAACCTAATGTTAAGTCTCTCTCCTTCCTTTGTCGTGACAAAGGGCAGATTTCTGAGGTGGACCGGACCACCCAGATATACACTTCACTCCGAGTGTTTGCACAGCTACTTGGCTGCAGACTGGATACCTGCAGGAGTGTGTATGGCTGTTACCTGCTCTTTAAAGGAAACGGTGATGGTTCTGCTGATCACTGACAGTTTCAACGGGGATATTGGTGTAACCCGAGTACTGACTAATAATGACTGATTGATTACTGTATTTTCACTATTATTGACTGCTGTGTCTAAACTAAAAATACTAAAACTCTAACTAAAACTCATATTATACTCAGTATGAAACTTGCTGTGTTTATGTACATTGCAGTCGCGCCACCTTTCTCGAGATTAACTGGGGGCATTGAAGGAAAGAACACAAATTGTCAGGTCCTCTATTTCAAAACCCACTGAAGACAAAATGGCAAGGGAGCATCTCACCCACGCTGCCAGGGCCTTCCTTTGCTTTGCTGTTGTTATTCACTATCCTGCACAGTGATTAATTTGTTGAAAAATCTATAGTAAAGGCTTTGTTGTTCTCCCCCATCACCTGCACAATCCCTTCAGGTTACTGCCTCCTCACTAGCTCTCTACCCACCATCTCCAATTTCTAATTTTTTTTTCATTTTTCAAACTTGCAGGACAAACTGTTATTGGGTGAGAGTTTAGAATCTTGATTTTCTTGGTTTTGGAGCATTTGAGCTATCGTGCACTTGAACAACTGGAAGAAAAGCAGTGCTGCACCAATGATGATTGTGCTATTTCCTCAAAGCTAGTTGCAAAATTTGTTTGGTGGTGCAAAGGTGGCATACAGGTCCGCAAACTCCAACTAATTCCAGCTTTGGGTGGTCATTTTTTTCGATGTGTTTTAACATTAAGCCATTTGATACGACTTAATATTGTGTATTCATTAATGCAGTTTTAAGAAACTGTAAACATACATACAATTATGGTCCTTATTCTATGATTCTGAATTGATTAAAAGAACTGGAAAATCTATTTATGTGCATCACAAAAAATGTCACGTTGACTTGATGGAACAAAAAAGGTAGCACCATTGCAGCACCTCGAGGATGTACAGCATGCACATACTTATCTAGTAGTTCATCATAAAACAAGGGTTTGGGTACATTTTAGCTTTAATAACTTAATAATTAGCTTCGCAAGGCAAAAGTGAAGTATTGTGGGGCTACCTTGTCTCACCTGGAGACCGGCCTGAGTATGCCGACATTATCAGTGTGACATTTGTATACACGTAAATATGTGCACAACATCCAACCGATACACCTCCTACAGTTAAGAAGAAGGACAATCAACACACTCAACTGTTTTATGTCTAAAATAAGTGACAGGCCGTTGAGGAATGTTGCCGTTATATCTTCAATAGCGGGGAGCTTTCACATGTGGTGTATACAGCGCCCATGTAGGCCAGGGTCTGGGCCAGGGTCTGCCTCTTCCAAATGGACCCAGGGAAGGAATGCCGTTCTGTGCGCCGGTCCAAAATGGAATTTTCACAATTATCGATCATTCTGGATTTTGAGCTCAAACGTACTCAAGTACCAAGTGTGACAACACCAATAGTGATGTGGGGCACCAGAGTCGGGCACAAGCAGAGCAGCCAGACAACCTGCCCAGTTAATGCCTGAAGGGGAAAAGGTGAAAATGAGTAGACTGATGCAATTCAACATTTTATCACAAATGACACCTCTGCTGTTTTATTATATTTGTATAAATTATTCTTTTTAAATTTAAAGTCTAAAATTCCTTTCCCGTTACTTGTGAAATTGCTAGCTACTACACAACACTGAAAGCTCTATCAAGCTAACCAAATGCTTGTAATCAACTGCATTTCAATTATATTAGAACGTCTCACACAAAGTCTACTTTTTAATTATTGGAAATTAGAATTGTGAAGTGTGTGTCCGCCCACACGCAGGTGATGAACGTACCTTCCACTATACACAGCGACTTCTTCTACAACGTGTTTTTGTAAGCCACTGAAGGATTTAAAAATATGCAAAACAGTTACATAACATTTCTAAATTATTAACTTCTTTATGTGCCTTAGACACAGAGTTGGAGATATAAATGCCTTATGTAAGGTCTTATATTATTAAAGAGGACAAGTTTCAGTGGTGTATGTGCTGAGGTTCAAGTGTGGGCTCATAATTGCTTAAGAGATGTGAGCTATTTATAGTTGTAGCACCCTACGACATTGACATCATGCAGTTTTTTTTATTTTTTATTGTGGCATCTCAGTTGAACAAACTTACACTGAATATGATTTGCCCTCAACTCACACCACAACTGCAATGCGTTGCAGTTTAAATCACGGGATGATTTCAGTGACATTTTGAGTCAACGTTCAAAGTTTAAATAAATTACAACTAAGATATAATTTTGATCCACATCAGCAGTGATGGCAATGTCAGTCCCTCAGCCACTGGTTTACCACTGTTTAACTATTTGATTTTCTTCAAATATTAATTTTACCCCCAATTAAAATCACTGGACAATTATTTGATACGTTACTGTGAAATTTGTCAGATTTTCTGGATGAACACCAAATGTTATGACATTTTGTACACACATTCATGTTACTCTTAGGAGTAAGAAAATACATCTTCACATCTCAGCTGGCGCCCTCACGAGTCCAAAATTTAAAAACAAAATTCTGTGATTTAGTTTGGTTTGACTCTTCGACTGTATATAAAAATCTGAAAAGTGTATCTAGGGGCTCGCTCCAAAAATATCCAGCTCCAATTAAAAAGCATCTATTTCTCATAAAAAACAAGTCAATACATTTTTTTCCACAATATGTTGTCATTCTGTAAATTGACTTCTCATCAGTGTTTTGATGGTCCTTCTGAAAATAATTCCATAATTAATTAGATGTTAATTAGATGTGAACCTATTGTGATTGAAATGCCTGTGGTGCAGTCAGGTTTGCAGGTACAGGTGAGCAGGCGTATGTCCTCCGGCTCTCACTCAGATTCAGCCCTCACTCCTCCCCAATTCATCCACATATGGTCACTTTTGGCTCCAAAAAAACCAACAAGATGGCGACGGACAAAATACCAAAGTCGAGGCTTCAAAATGGTAGAATCAAAAACTAGTTACTTGGTTTGTTATTTCTTTTGAATATCTCACCTTTCTGCTCTTGTTGCTGTCTGTTGCCGTTTATGGAGTAGAAAGAAAAAAAAACATGAGAAAGGAATGATTTTTTTTTTGTAACTGAAGCTGAAACATTTTCAGCTCGTATGGTGTTCAGGTCAGGTTGTACTGTCCTTTGTGAATTTCCATCCACATTGTGTGAAATCCTGACATCTCTAAATTCCCCTCATGTTCTGTCTGAACACAGCAAGACTTGTTTAGATCACATTCAAGGCAGTTTGATGTTTTGTTCTAGCACATATCAGTGTTCATTAACAGATATTAGTTTTTAAAAGTTTTAAAAGCTACAAAACCACACGGTGTTACAAACCAGGATTAAATTAATGACGCGTTATGATTCAGTCATTTTCCAGAATTAAGTAAAAAAAAATAATTCAGCATTTTGTAGAATTTTAATCTGATATTTTGTTTCGTTGATCTAAACTTTCATCTGACTTGTTTTAAACTGTATCTAAACAAATTGGACAAATAGGTTACAAAAAGGTATAATGTAATGCGCTGAGCTTTTTGTGTCTATTTCCAAAGACAACAAACCATCAAGCTCAATTCTACTGGTTTACTTTGCATAAAACATGATATTTCCTCACAAACCCTCACTAAATATTTCCTTGCATTCACTTGTTCTTGTCCATCTGGAATAAGAGAGCACTCTATGAGGACATCAGGAACCTTCACAGCCGCCTCAGTTTGAGCACATGCTCATTCAACATGATGCTGCTTCTTCACAAATCAAGCCTGAAATATTCCCTTGTGTTGACCTGCTCAGTTCCTTTACCTGCGTCACTGAAGCCTAAGACAAGATGCTGATTGATTGCTTTCAGCAGGGGAGCAGTGATGAAAATATCTACAGTCCAGTAAAAAAAAAAAAGCAGGATACAAACACAGAGAGGCTGGTCTTTAGAAATGCATTTTTATGCCTCCGTGCCGGCAAGAGACTTGGCCTGAGGCATTACGTTTTCAGGTTGTCCTTATGTCTGTGCCATTCTCATGAACGCTTTATCTCCAGAATGCTACCATGGAATTTCTTTGAATTTGGCACCAACGTTCACTTGGACTCAAGAACGGACTAGTTAAACTTTGCTGGTAAAAGGTTACTGTGACCTCACAAACCACATTTGTGGCCAAAACTGTGGCAATGATTTACGTTGTAATTTGGTGCTATATAAATAAAACTGAACCAAATTTTTTTTAAATTAACCCAAGAATTCATTAGCTTATTATGACAAAATTTCACACACAACCACGAGACAGTAATTGTATTCCAAAATACCTCAGTTGACCTAAAGGAAGTTACAAAAGACCTGCTTGTGACTTTCTTATTTCAAACAAATGTGTGCATTTGAAAGTGAATGGCCATAAGTCTTTGCTGGCCATGCCTTCATCTCCTACAGGCATCTCCTAAAACTGTTAAATAACTGCTTCCCTGCTGCTTCTCCACTTTTATTTAATCATCTCTGTTTCCAAGTTAAGAAGCTAATTTCTGAACAGTGAGGAAATGCGATGTCACTTAGGACGAAACTCTCCAAATAAGGAAATCTGCACTTCCCTGAAAGTCATCTGTGATGTGTGATTGATTGATTGAGGTTACTTGACTAGTTTGACTAGTTGACTGAGAGGATTGCCGACGTGTTGTACTGAAAAATGCAAGGCTATTATACTTGGCTTGGTTTTCTCCACACAAAAAAAATCCATCCGACTAATTATTTGTGACGAAGAATAAGAATACTTTTTTTATATTCAACACAGGTTTATTTATGTAGCACATTAAACACAACACAGCTGACCTGAAGTGTGTTACAGCACAGAAAAAGGGAAAAGGAAAATGAACAAAGGGAAAAATAAAAAAGAGGTGGAAGGCAATAATAATTATAACTATCATTATCACCATCACCATGAAAGCACACTGCACGAAGAGGCAAAAGACCTACAGAGACTTTGGTCAGTTTAGGTTGGAGACTGTCAAAGGTTTATGAGTAAAAGTGTTTTAAGATGGTTTTTGAAATAGAGAGTAAGAATTATTGTGGCAGGAAGAGATTTCCCCACTTTTGGGAAAACCATTAAGGAGTTCTTGTCCCCTTAACACTTAGACCTTCATCTCAGAACCGAAGATCTCTGACTGTGATATGCCGAGAGGAGTTCTCTGAGAAGAGACTATCTAAAGGTCTCATAATATAAATTACATTTTCCTTTATTTTATTTTTTTGAATAAAGCAGGTCTAGGTGCTGTTATAAATACAATATCACAAAATGCTCAGTCCACAGAAAAATTTACACAACCCATATTCAACAACTGTGTCGTTTGGACAAATCATTTGTACTAAATTTGTAATGTCACGAGCCTACACTCAGTTCATGTGTCCACCCTGGACACGGCCTACTGTCCAGCCAGGCTCATTTAAGTATCGACTCAGCTAACTTGGAACCTCGAAGAAAGCGAAGAAACTATTCAAGTTGAACATTTCAAAGAAGCCAAACAAAGAACCAACAAGTGCAGGTAAAGTACAACAAACTAGGCTTTATGTTCTGGAGTTATCATTTCCTACTATCCTGATGTGATAACCAACATGGCACTTGGTGTAAAATCAACAACGTGTGTAGCGCTTGCAAGCAGTTAATATTTGAATCTATGTGACCCCAGATGTACATGTAAATCCAATGTTTGCCTTTTCAATATTGCCTGGTGCATTTCCAGATCTCTAACATGTATTGTGGGCATAACTACTGCGGAGCTTCAAGCGCCGAGAAGTCATAGCAACAAGAAGAAGAATGCAGAGAATAGCAAGGCTTGACATGCCGGAGACAAATCCCACTAAAGACATGGGTGAATATTATTCAGGGAACAGAGAGTTACTATCATAATCTAAAGCTTTGAAAATGTTTGGACGTGAAATGATCCTTCCTGTGCTGTTAAACTGGGTTCAGGTTGACACCAACACTCAACAGTTTGCATTGAGCTTCTACTTTCCTCAAGACATGGGAGCACAGAGGAGAGAGAAAATCCTCTAACCCTGTTGTGTGGATGCACTGCGTAGGCAGCCAGGGTCTTTTACTCAGGCTTCCAATAATATTGGTTAATTGCTAGATTTCTCTAGCCTCTCTCAACTTGCATCACGAGTAGGCGTGGAAGAGTTTACAGCAGGGGTATATTGCTGCTGACAGAATACAGTGTTCTCATGCTCTCTCTCTCTCTCTTAATTGTCATTCCCTGCTCACAGGCACATTTCTCTGGCAGATTCCCTTGAGAGAGGTTTCCCCAGAATCTACGTAAAAGGATTCCTTCCCACGCCATGGTCATAGGAACATCTCATTTTCATCTTCCCACGCCTTGCTCATGCACACACACACACTCCCTCTCACCCTGGCATCGCGTCCTCGTGTCTCCCTGTTCTCTCACTCTTGTTTTCCTTTTTTTCCTTTTCTCTCTCTCTCTCTCTTGACTTTTTATCACCCCACCCCACCGTCCCCCCCCCATACCAATAACTTATAGATCCTCTGTGGGAGGCAGCATCTCCCTCACACTGCAGGCGTGGGCCCTCACTCTGACAAATGACATGCTCGGCCCACCAGCTTTGCGTGGGGGGAGAAAAGCTTTAAGTTAAGAAGGAAGAATGGATTTGATTGGACGGTGAAACTCAGGGGCTGTATCTTGGCAAGAAGTATTTGATCGGGCTCGGGGAAGGAGTGAGAAATACAGGGAGAGCTGCAACACTATTAGACATCAAACCTACAGTGTGTTTTAAGAAATAATGGCCACAAACCAAACACTGCTCAAAATTGTCAAGCTGTCAACTGGGACCATAAAAAAATGTATGGTCAAACCCTAGCAATGATATAGCATGAACATTTGTCTAGACAGTGTGTTAAGCTTTAACTTGTGTTTTGGTCGAGTTGGTCTTTCTCAATAAATTACTTACGAGTGTTCCTTGGCCAACTGCTGGGCCAGAGAAATCGCTGTTGGATCTCGATCTAAGGCCAGGACTGTGACTTCAGGGACCGCATTCAGTATTGCTTTGGTATGACCACCACCTCCAAATGTCATGTCCAGGACCACCTACATGCGAGAAAGCAAGAAAACAACACTTTCCTCTCACAACAGGACTCCATATACATGATTCACCACCATCATCTTACTGTCACAATGTTAGTTCACAGTTTAAGTGTTTCTTTCATAGTGGTACACTGATGTGTGTCATTTTAAAACTGTGTTCCTCTTGTCTCAGGACACCGAGTATTAAAGTTCAAACTCCAATACGTCTGTAAGTTTAAGGTGGACACCCTCAATGTACTGTACACATACTGAACTAATAAAGATGGTTGTTTTTGTCCTTGATAAATAAAAAGTGTGATGTTCAGAGTTTAAATTAAAACAGTTTACAGTCAGTTTAGTTTTACATCCCACCCAGTGATAATAAATACAACCCCAATTCCCAAAAAGTTGTGACGCTGTTTAAAATGTAAACAAAAAAAGAATGCAATGATTTGTAAATCACATAAACCAATATTTTGTCATATTTTTCATTTTAATAACACACCAATTTTTTTTTTTTTTTAAATTGGAGACAGGTCTGGACTGCAGGAGGCCAGTTTATCAGCGGACTCTTCTACTACGGAGCCATGCTGTTGGAATACGTGCAGAATGTGGTTGGACGTTGTTCTGCTGAAATAAACAAGACCTTCCCTGAAAGAGATGTCGTCTGGATGGCAGCATATGTTGCTCCAAAACTTGAATATATCATTCAGCATTAATGCTTCCTTCCAGATGTTCAAGCTACCCATGCCATGTGCACTAATGCATCCCTGTACCATCACAGATGCTGGCTTTAGAACTGAGCTGATAACAAGCTGGATGGTCCCTCTCCTCTTTAACCTGGAGGATGCAGCGTCCATGATTTCCTAAAAGAATCTCAGATTGTGATCCATCAGACCTCAGGACAGTTTTCCACTTCACCTCAGTCCATCTTCAATGATCTCAGGTCCAGAGAAGGCGGCGGTGTTTCTGGATCATGTTTCTATCTGGTTTCTGTTTAATGATATTAAGTATTGTAAATGATGAAATCCCGAGACTTTTTGCAATTTTACGTTGAGGAACATTATTCTTAGATTGTTGCACTATTTTCCCACACACTCTTTCAGAGTGGTGAACCTCTCCCCATCTTCACTGCTGAGAGACTCTGCCTCTCTGAAATGCTCTTTTTATACCCAATAATGTTACTGACATGTTGCCAATTAACATAATTAGTTGTGAGATGATCCAACACGTTTTTATTTTACTTTACCCAACTTTTCCAGTTTTTTTGTTGACACTGTCCCAACTTTTTTGAGACTTGTTGCTGGCTTTAAATTCAAAATAAGAATATATTTTTCATAAAACAATACAATTTCTCAGTTTCAACCCTATCTGTTATCTTTGTTCTATTTGCAACTAAATATGTGTTTAGGGGATTTGCAAATCACTGCATTCTGGTTGTATTTACATTTCCCAACGGAAATGGGTTTGTGGATTTTTTTTTTTTTGTCACATTTTAAATGAACATATTTTTACAATAATCTCCTCAATTAAGGTACTATTCCTGTATGAGAGGAAACCAGAAAAAAAAAATCCTTCTTTTTATGCTGTTATTTTGTTGACCTTTGCATTTTAAACTCCTATGACATAATTGAAATGTATTGCTGGAATGGAAAAAAAAAATCCATTCACACAAGATAAACATAACAGGGCCACTATTTGTTGTTAATTATTCTATAAATTGGTTGTAATGTCTTACCAGTTCTGGCAAATATCAGCAATTGCACTTGGTTTATTTTGAAATCCCAAAGTGATACTGCAGAATAATTTACCCATTATGTATTCTCCCCTTCAGTCACCAAAAGCACCACAATACAAAAGATTTTGGTCTCAAAGTGGACGGTTTGAACCCTCATCAGAGGAAAAATGTATCAATATTTCAAATCAGCTGAAGCTGTTCTAATCAATATTTTCATATTAACAGTTAATCAAATGACCGTGTGCACTGTGAAAGATGTTTCTGTGCTGTCACAAATCCACAGAGTTATTACCCGAGTCTGTAGCTCTCCTCAGCTCTACAGAGCATTTTAGCTTCTTCAGCTCATAGTAGTGGTTTCACGACCAACAACTTCCCTGAACTTTGCTTCACTCCATCAGTCTGAAACAAAGCATCCGGAGGAAGCTGTTTTCAGCGACAAAGTTAACCGGATGTGTGGATGAGGTAAAGCAGCTTGTAAGGATCATTCATGTCAGCCTCCAAGGGCTCTTTCATACACCCGGCACAAAGCAGCACCAGGCACAATGCAAGTGTCCCTGCTTGGTTCAGACCGACGCAGTTGTCATTTTCCAATCCAGCGCCCACATTGTTTAAATAGTAATTATACTTGTGGCCAAGGGTGTAATGTTTCCAATGAACAATAAAAACTTGGTCTTAAGTCAGTGGTGCAGTATTTTACAGATTTTAAGGGTGCTTTAAGATCGTAATATATGCCTACATATACAAACAAACATGCAAAATATGCGATTATAATTGTGTACATCAATCTGCTCACCAGCAGATCCGTTACCTCTACAGAGAAGCATTCTTTTCTATACTTGGCAAATCAACTGTTATAATAGCAATTCACCAAGGTGGAAATGCACCTGGCTCTTAAAGGGAATGGGAGATGACGCTCTGACTAGTTTATTTCATGTTATGCCCAGAACACACCTCTTTATTAATTAAGAGACTAAATATCACCCCCGTGAACAATTCGTCTTACTTTGCACTCAGAGTCTCTGCCGTTAAACTAGCAAATGTGGATTTGGACACACCCAAAATGCTTTTGAGCCATGCGCTCAAGACAGTGAGTTTAGATTGTTAAAACAAAGCCTCAAGTCTTAATAACGACAAACTTGTTGAGATTTTATTCTGAAAGCTCTTTTATAGAGTATTTGAATTTGTACTTACAAACATGCCTGAAAACATACACTTTCCCAACAGTCAAAGACCGTTATCCGATGTAACTGCACCAAAATTCAATGGACTTAGTCTATGTTGAAGTTTACAGCCTTTCACTGAACCAGATTTGTGGATGTCTTAAACTGCACTGTAACTTTTATTCTATTTTTAGCTTGCTTAATGTTTTAATCACTGTTTTTAATGTTTTAATCACTTCTTAATTGTTTTTAAATGTCCTTTTCTTTTGCCTTATGTTTTGATGCTTTTAATGGTTTTATGTGAAGCACTTTGAATTGCCTTGTTGTTGAAATGTGCTCTACAAATAAACTTGCCTTGACTTGACAAAGTAACCAAGTACATTTCCTCAAGTACTGTACTAAAGTACAATATTGAGGTACTTATACTTTACTTGAGTATTTGTCTTTAATATTAGTTTATACTTTCACGCCACCACATTTCAGAAAGAAATATTGTACTTTCTACTTTCTACACATATCTAACAGCTTTACTTTTAAGATGAATATTTAACACAATGGATAATATAACAAACTTTTAGAATACAACAACTTGTTAAAGATTAAACCAGAAGTTTTATTTGACATCTTACACGAAGCTGTGCTGTTAGGTCACATTTCAGATGTCTATGAGCTATTAACAGCTCCACCAAACACTAATTTTTCACTCTAAACTTCTCACATAGTCTCATCTGAAAAATGTTCAAATGCTCCAATATCTCACCAAAAATAAAAGATTAGAGAAAAAGTCCAAAAATTGAAAATAGATTTGTGGTTCACAACTTAGTTTTTTCTTTTTTCCCCTCAGATTTATCTGCTGTGCCTGGATAAAAAACTGAATATAAAGCAGTTCATAGTAGCTCCACCTGCAGCCGCTACAACAGTAACATGCTGCTTCCACACTGATGAGTCACTATTAATAATCTCATGATGTCATTTATGATAATATCTCAGAGACCAAACCAGGACTTTTACTTTTATACTTTAACTACATTTTACTGCCAACATGAATGCACATTTACTTGTAACAGAGAAGTTTTACATTGCTTTATTGGCACTTGTACTCAAGTAAAGGATATTAATTATTTTTCCACTGCTGCCAAAATTAATGGAAGTGCAGTTATTATGATAATGAACATCACCTTAATCCTCCAACACACCTGACTCATCATACAACTGCCTTGATGAAGTGAACACGCATGTTGTTTCAATGGGAATCTTTCACATCTCTACCAATCTTCTTTATCAACTCAATCCATGAGATTACCTGGTTAAATAAAGGTCATACAGTACAGTTTACAAGATCAATCTAGAGACAGAAACACATACGATATATGTTCACAAGTTAACAGGGACACTTTTCCTTTCATATCCCCTCCTGACTGTCGGACCAAAGCGTTAGCATCAACTTTTCCTACCAATAAAAACCAAGGTTTTCTTTTTCCCCCGATACTGCAATGTGCTGCACACTTACAAGACACCATCAGACAGATCCTAATGGATCTTATCGTATCATCAATTTAGTTATGTAGTCATGGTCTAAACAGCCAGCTCACTCACTGTTAGAGGAGGCACTCTTTATATCAAATGCTGCGGGGAATCACCACTATAATGTGCCACAGGAAACTCTGTAAGGCCATTGCATTCTACCTGCCACGGTGTTTCTGTCATTGTCTCGTGCTCTCACACCGACCCAAACATCCCCAAACTAAAAACAGTCTGGATGAAAAAGCTGGGACTTGTTAGACCAGCTCGTAGCGTGAAAAAAAATTATAAATGTAAGGCAACCATGAGCTGTATGATCAGGAAAAAAAAGAAACCATTGTTTTAATATAAAAAATGTTTTACAGTAAGTGAAACCACATTAAAATCATGCCATCCAAAATATATTTATAACTTTGATTAAAAAAACAAAAATAATTAATTTTAACAGTTGACAAAGTTTCGATTTTCATCACAGCAATTAAAACCTTTAATATTTTGAAGTTAATTCTTAAACTGGACAAGGTTAGTCATCTACAAAGTGTAATGATAAAACATGTTTTGAGAAGGGTCACTACTTTCAAAAACTGTGATTGTAATAAACCTCAATTTACTCAAGAAAACAGTTTTTACTTTCCATTTGACATAAAAATGATGCAAGAAACATGTTCCAAAATGTGTAAATATTCAGGATATTCTCATATGTGCTTGTCAGTGTTATTATGAGTTTGAAGCATTCAACTGTTAAACACAATGTATTCATCAAGTCATGAGGATGAGGGAGTGGGAAAATGTTTTATATCAAGGAAATGTGCAACCTGCCAACCATTCTGCAGCATCTTTGCAGGAGGCTGTGTCCGTCCAATAACACAGAAAACATCTCCTGTCCAGACGTTATTCCTTCTACATTTCCTGACTGCCACTGCTACAAATAAAACACAACCTGTTCAATCACTGCCTGAACAGTCTGAATGATTTGCTGGATTACGTTTTACTTTTTGTTCTTTACATTCCTGCCCTGTGATGTATTATAATGAGAGGAAATGGTAAAGAACAGATGTAAAATGACACAAAAGGAAATGCCAGCTATTCCCCACGAAAACATTAAACATGTCGATCGATAGTGACGTTGAAGGTGGGGTGTGTGCGTGCATGTGTGAGGGAAGAAGTGATCAATGGCGGTTCCCTCTCCTTTCCAGCGCACAGCAGCAGATGGGGAGGGGGTGTGGGCTAGTGGGATGAGTCACACGCATAATGAACTTGCCTGTTGTGCTATTCAATACAAAAAAGGAAAACGAAAACAGAAACACAAACACAAACAGCAAAGTAGGCTGGCTTTTATCAAAACACTCGACACAAGCAACCAGGAGACAAACTGGTCCTCTACAGGAGTGTGCAGCACTTGTCACAACAATCTTTTGTCACATCTTGAGGAAGCTGTGGCCAAAAGAACAAAGGTAAAGCTTATTCATTTCACTGGTGCAAATGACCGACAGCTGATGCTCAATATTCTTAGAGCTGGTTGGTTGGAAAAATAAATAGCATATGTTTATTCTCATTTGTGTCTCTGCTGCATTGAGCAGACACTATCCATCTTTGAGGTTCAGAGCAAGTTTTGCCCCAGCCACTCACACACATCAAATAAACTAAGCAAAAAAATTAAGTGCATGCCACAAAAATTGTAAATTGGATGTTTACAAGGTCATTTATAAGGTAAATTGAAAATCCGGTTCCTTCACCCTGAGGGAAAACAAGCTTCTTCAAAAGACCTGAGTGCTGTTGTGAAAATCGTCCCTCTTTTTCAAATATCCTGCTTCTTCTGCCACCAGATGGACAAAACAACTTCTTGAAAAGATTTGGTGATAATGGGCTTGGCATTTGCGACGATGATTGACATCAAACTTGGGAATGAGTCATTCACATTGATATTTCGTACAGAGGGGTGTCAGCGAAGCTCTCACCTAGACCGTGCCCTCCCCAGAGAAAGAAAGCAGCAGACTTGAATCAAGCCAGAGCACAACATGGGTGATCTCGGTGTTTAAATGCAGAGGTGATACTTAAAATAAAAGTAATTGCTCTCGTCTGTGGTCTGAGCTCTGTTTGGGGCGTGCAATATCTGCCTTTCCCAGCAGAGGGAACAGGAGAGTTAGGAGTGGTCCGAGTGGTGCAGTCCGACAGCAAGGCTGCAAGGTGCTATATTGCAGGACACTTCAGCGGTCATCCCACAGCATTCTTAATGAGTCTTCCTCCCCAAAAGCCAAAGGTAAACACAGTATAGACTTTAATTTGGTATTTTAATTAAAAAAAAAAAAAAAAAACATCTCTAGAGAGATTTAACAAACATAAGTGAGGTAGTAAAAGTGTCATTTTTTGCATCAATGACATTTTGCAAACAAAATACAGCTCTTGCAACAGCATGTAACATCCTGGCCATTCGGAAAAAGGGGCCTCATCTCGAGCTCTCTTCTGGTTGAATTCATTAGGAAAAGGGGAACAGGAACCTGAGAGAAGCCTGAGTACTCACCTAAATCCTACTTGTGACTCCCCAGCCCAGGTCAGTTACAGTGGGGGATCTAAAATGTCATTGAGGGGAGTTTTTACAGATCTTGTTACACTAACACACAGACCATTAGGGAGACAGATACACAGGTACAGGATCGCTTTTCTTGTCGCGTCCGTTGCCATGGCAAGAGTGGAGGTAACCGGTTTGCATTTCTTTCTCTGTCACACAAAGTTCATGGCGAGATACAAGTGTGCATGAATTTGTCAGCTTTACAGCATGACAGTGCGGTATGAACAAATACATGTGGGAGGCGCGATTATGGTGATGATTTGGGCGTTTAATCGTCTGCAGACAGGAGTGAAGTGTCCACATACCTGGCATACATCTCACATCTAAAACTGCTGCTGTGCTCAAACTATATCAAGACAATCTTAAAATATAAAAGGCTTTTGACTGCCTAAATCATTTTATAACAGCTTCAAAATTGTTGGTTTATCTGCAGCTAATGGACACATTTAGATTTTACTTTAAATGAGTGTAGTAAAGTTTTCCCCGTCTCTACTCATCTTAAATGAATAGACTAGGTATAGCAGGTAGGAGGCTGACGTGCACTAAACAGATGGCCAGTGAGAGCAGACGAAACTCAAAAGGCATGAAAGCTGCCCACAATTACTCTGTCAAGAGATTATGCTGACGGTGATCAGTCATGTCCGAGACGCATGCAGCCTTCTGCCTCACCTATCTAAATTTAAAGCGTACTAAACGCGTGGACTGAGAGGAACTCAGACAGAGTGAACAAGTGATACAGGAGCACAAAAATGTTGACTAAACTCTTTGCCAGAGGGCTCCTTCCAAATGCCTCTGTCTATGTTGACCTAATCTGTCTTTTGTCAAAGGAATGCCGCAGAGTTACGACAAATACTTTCATTCCTCATCTATTCACTGCTGTTTGCACTCTTTTGGCACAGGATTAAATAAATGTACTAGAAGAGGTATTTGAGCTAGTTAAGACACGACACGTCTAGACGCGTGAAAACAGCATCAGTTCATTCAGCTACAAAAACAGCCAATTGAAGTTCGTTGGTCATTTCCAAACTGAGACCTAACACATCCCATTGGAGGCACACAGAAGCCACGAAAACTTTACAATGTATAGATGTATGTATGTATGTATATGTATGTGTATATATGTATTAAAGACTATATAATAATAATAATTATTATTATTATTATTATTTTTTAAGTGTCAACTGGTGTTTGAAGGGTGAGTATTTTATCCAGAGGTTCGAGCTTCAAGTTCTTACTTTTCCTGACAGATGAATGTGCACCAGTGTGGATGGTTTTGTCTAAGACTTAGTTTTTAGAATTTTGAAAAGTCAAAATTGCATCATGATACTTTAAAAACTGCAACTATAGCAGGAAGCTCTATTGGCTACTTTCCACCCGTAAGTCAGGTGGGGTTGTTAAGTTAAAACAGGAACAATGGCATAAATTCATTTGTTTATGTCTACTGTCTAAATATTTCAGACAATGTGATAACAAAATATGGCAATGAGTTTTATGTGTAGCTATACGAAGCATGTGGTTCGAGGGATGGTTTTGTCTGTTGTGGTCTATCGGCCAGCGTGTCAGTCTGCCTGTGGGTCCAACACTTTGGATCTCAGTTAAAAGTGTCACAAACACTAATGAATGGATTATTGCCATGAAATCTGATGCTGATATTCACGGACCCCCAAAGGATGAATTCTAATCTGGTGAATGTTATCATCTATAATTGTAAATGACATCATTGTGCTACTGCTGCTTAGCAAATAGGAAAGTGACTTGCAGATTCAAAAGAGCACATAAAAGTATGAGTAAAACACTATATAATTCCTACTGACACATTCATATATAAAAGTGGATGTAGCTTGTGGAAGAGCCTTAAACTGCAACACCAACGAGGGCCGCTAGTTGTTGGCTCCAAAAAGGTTCTAGCTCCATAGACTCCCATTCAACTTCTCTTCTTACATAAGTTTTTTTCCACAAGTCATTCTGGTGCCACTCACTGAAAACACTCATGACGGTTTTCTGGTGGTCAATCTGAAAATAATCCCGTCATTAATTAGAGAATAGGCCTCAAAAAGCTGTATTTCTGGGGATGTGTCTGTTTGATTGACAGGACTGGTGCAGTCAAGTTTTTAGTCAACATTAAAAAAGCAAAGAAAATGTTTTAGACCACCATGATTATTCAATTACAATAGCATTCACCATTTAATTTTTGATTCGTGAGAACCGATCTGGATCCAATCAATCACAAAATACTGCTGACGATGATTTCACACGGAAGCAACCGCAAACTGATGCTGAAAATCAAGCATCTTCCTCCAAGAAAAATGTGACAGGGACAGAGAGTAGATGAAGAGCTGTATACTACCAGAAATTAGCAGTATATGTGTATCATGTATTGCATATCCATAGAAACACAGTGTGCATGCTGCAGAAATTGGAGCTGTGCAGCTTTTAATATCAGCTACTGAAAGTGAGGATAACTGAGTACTACCCAGAATGAAAGTTTTGATGACCATATAATCTTTAGCTGCTATATGCTGGACTTTCTTCACAAGCTTTGGAATTGTGGTGTCTCCTTTGTAGCTGCCATGTTTTATCCTGTTTCTTGAGACATCCCTTTTTTGGATTGCCTGCAACAGGACGCAGACTGTTGGTCTAGAGATGTGTGTCGTTCTCAGTGTAGCGCAAGGCAGAGGACATAGTGGAAAACTATCTAAACAATTTCAGGAAGCTGGCTACTCTGTTTGTCATGGCGTCTCCCCCATACCATATATAGCAAATTTCAGGCACAATTTGGGATGTTAAGAAACACATAGGCATTGTTAAGAAACACATAGGCATTGTTAACTGTCTTTATGTTCCTTATTGTGTCACCTTGCTTTCGATTCATGAAGATTCATGAATTAAAACATGCTTGGGTCTACAAAAACTAGTATCTCTGTCAGTTAAAACTACTTTACTGCAATTTGCACAAGTAAAACTTCCATGTTGGAGGTCAAACGGAGAAATACACCATGTAAACAATAATTCACAGTAAAATGTGCTAATATACAAAAATAAGGAGGCAGAGGTAACACTTCTAACAGTATTATCCTGGCTACTGACCACAGGATAACAGTTTTGTTTAAGTGGATTTGTGAAGGAGATTCAAGCAGGTGACCTGATGAAGAAGAGGGGAACGACACTGAACCAGCAGTTGTTCAGACACGTAAATGCAAACCACAGCTAATCTGTAGTGTGTCATTAGTGTACAGTAGACTGCCAGCAATAAGTTGATGTCCCATTCAATAGAATTATGAGAGATGCCCAAAAAACAAAAATCCAAGAAAGTGAAGATACTCACTGAATCCTAATTCACAGACCCTACCACAACTTTACTTTAACAAACACATCATCTCTTGATTTACTGTTGCAGGTCAATTACTATTTATGTTCTACATGTGAATAACAGCACTACAGGAACATGTGGTGAATTTGCCGATCAAATATAAATAATTACCAAGAAATAAAAAGAGAAATAGAACTGTCATAACATGAATTTAACTTTACAAACTGACTTGAAGAAAGGTGAGAAATAACTCTGTTAAACATCTGGCAAATGTAAAGAATTTTGATGATATTTGTTTTAAGGTAAGTAAGCAAGGCATGACGAAAATACTACATGCCTTGAGCAGTTGGGGAATTTAATCTAGATTTATATCACACAAGCCTGCAGACAACTAATTGAAATGGTTAGTTATGTGTTTACTTTTTAAAGAACTCCTCCAATGAAAATAGAGTTTTTACCCTTGGTAAGACATCCATGTGGGGTTTTTATGTGCTACAAGACATCATAAGTGAAATAAGCAGGCAGTGCCATGGCTAAACTTTTCCATGTTTGAACTGCAGTCTCACAGTCTCTAAACACCTATTCAAACAGGCAGGGTTTCATACATCAGATACCTAAAGTAACCAATCCTGTCAACTTATGGGATGGGGCTTTCCATATCATCGAGCTGCCACTTCAAGCATGGAGGGATGGGTGGAGATAGAGGTGGGAACTATTTGCAGGTTCATTGATCCAAATTTACTTAATGAAGTTACAATATGGGATTTTGATGACTGGGGATACAATTCTATAGGTTTAATTAATGCAAGGGGAGGGACTTCAAGATATATTGACTAACTTTTTTTTGCCTCCGCTTTTATTTTTCCAGTAGGACCCAAGCAGGGGTTATGGTTAGTGTTATCTATCTAGAAATCCTTAGTAATATCATTATAACATTCTGACCAGTTGTGCTAAAAGCTCAAGAGTATCAATAGATTCTCACGCTTTCAGCTCAGGTGGAACATTATTAACATTTTGTACATAAGAATGCTATGATCGCTGTCCAAGGTGCTGATCCTGGGACCGCCAGGGATGTGGTAGCTGTCAGAGGATAGTCTGCATCTTCCCTTAGGTTTGGTAAACAGTTGCCACAAATGTTTGCCTGTAGGTGTGAATGTATAATTTTGTATTGCCAAAAGGCGGGGCCCTGTGGAAAAGAGAACTCTCACTGAAATATCACCCAACTTCACTGTGCTGGGATGGCAACAGAAAACTCCCGACACATATCAACGAAACACGTTATTTAATAAATCTGAGTGCGCAGAAACCAAATTACCCATATTAACCAAATTACCCGATGGTGCTACTATCCAAAATGTTGGTGGAATAGTGGTGGAATCAGTCTAGATGCATTACCTTCATCACTATTTAAAGTCACAGCATTATTGACATTGACTTTTTTTGGACATCATCTTTTTTGAATTTTTAAAGCTTCATGTACAGCTGGCATTTATTGAGAAGCTTCTCGTAATAGTCTTGTGTTCTCCCATCTAGCTTTACTCAACCTCAACTCAAACACAATTTCATCCTCAACCCTTTTTATTTCCCTCCCTTCTTTCCCCTCTTTATCCAGTCTTTTTTTTTCTCACCAACACATGCTATCTTTGCCTTTTAGTTTTCAATAAAAGTCTTAGACTGCAAAGCGGAAAACCCCAGTCCCTGTCCTCCTCTACATGAAGCTCATAAAGCCCATGTCAAGCATCTGCCCACCTCAAGGAGTCCTGAGACTGGCTCTTACACCACAGTGGTGCTGAGGAGATCCCTGGAGAAACGGGGATAGCAGACACTTGTATCTTCTCTGAAACTGTGCACCAATAACTCAATATTTACTGTACGTGGGCAAGCCAATGCAATGATTAGTCTTCTGTTTTATAGGCTGGTTGTGTTCTAACGAAGTAATCTGAGTGCAATTAAAAAAAAAAAAAAAAAAATCTAAGAACTATTACTATAAAACAGTAAACTTTTTTCTGTAAAATTAAAAAAAATTCAGCTCAGAGTATATAAATTAGCAACTTTAAAATCTATTCTGGAGCATGAGGAAACGTGTCAGAGTGTGTTTCAGTTGAGTTTGAGGCCACAGCATGATCAAAACATCCTGGATGCGGAGGATTACCATTTGCATTCAGAGGTAATCACATTATCAAGCAACAATCTCCGTGATAAAATCCTGTGAATTACTTTTTTTTTTAAACTTACCTCACGTGTTCTAAACCTTTGCAAATTAAGTGACATACAGGGGACAGTAAAGCATTGTGGAGATCTGATTTGGAGGCAGTGAGTGACAGCTGTGGAAGAACTGATTGGACACTGAAAGAAATGGAAAGGGAGGGACCTCTGCTGCGTGCATGAGTCATCACTCTCCACCCCCACCCCCCAGCCAAACTGTCTGTTTTGTTTTTTTTCCTTGCAGGTTGGAGATTTACTGAGCTACATTTTTTCTGCTGGAAAGACTTATTTTTGCATAAAACAGAACACAGATCTCAAGAAGCAAATTATTGTGAGTAACATCATGACCCAAATGTGTAGGTGCATAACAGCAAAGGTCCAGAGACTATTACAAAATTACTTTCCAGTAAGTGCAAAATGACCGAAGTATAAATGTATGTGTTTGAATGAGTTACACAAAGATATGTTTTTGATATCTTCCTGATCCCATGCCTCCTCGGCTAAACTCTAAGGATTTAATGCCTAAAAATGTATAAAAAAAAAAAACACAACTACCTATTCCACAAAACAACAGTGGCTGCAGGAAAAACATCCTCTTAGACTACACACAGACTATAGCCTGACTTCTGTGCTAAAGCTGTGGGAGACATGTTGTTCATGATAATCAAATTAATGTTTCCCACAGTCTGTCAGGTTAGTTTGGGGTGGATAATAGGGGCAAGCTGGTTGCGATGTGTGAAATCCTCCTCATTACTTTGATTACACTAGGCAAATCACAATTGTCACAACTGAGCTGGGATATAAATATCCAAGAGGACTGTATTTGTGCATTTTAGCTGATATTTTGCTTAACAAACTCAAATATTATTAATTCATTCTATTAATTATAACAAAGAGAGCTTTGGCAAAATTACCGCTGCAACATTAAATTCCTCCACCCCTAACATTGTGTTTTCCTATTTATTACTTCACTTGGATGTCTAAGCATCACTGTGCAGTTTGACACTAGAAGGCTTTTCTATGCTCATTTTAAATCCGAGTTTAACATGTAACAGCAGGATTTTGTGACATCATGACAAGTTTGGAAGTCAGTCCTGGTCCGATATGCAGCTTTCACAAGTGTGAGGCAGCAACACAAATTCTCCAACTCACATCAGATAATTGTTTGAAATTTAAAAAATGCAATTATTCTGAATTGTTCAATGAGAAGTGTAGATGCATTTGTAAGAATTTTACCTAAGTAACTGAATTTCTTTCTATTTTGATCATAAATAAGTTTTAGATGATATAAAAATAACATGAAAGTGTCCAAAAAAAAACCCTCATTCCACAGATAATTACACACAGCCTGTATTCAGCAAATGACCTGCTTATACTTCTGTAAGTTTGTGATGTCACACACTCACACTTGTGTCAAATTTCTACCCTCAGCACCAAGAAAACACCAAATTCTCATTTTGTTGTGAAGCTAGAAAGCTATAAGACCAAAAGATAAACCTGTGGCTGGCCTCAGGCAAGAGTCAATCAGAAGTGAGCGTCATTGATATCAATGCGACTTCAACACAAAGACTATTCTTGGTGGAGCTCCAGAGAGAAGCTTAAAAGAGGAGATCTACAACAATATTGAGATAGTTTTTGGTGCTTAAAACCACAAAAGTATCTTCTTATGGATATTGAGACTGCAAATAAAACACTGAAAAAGACTAAAACATGGGACCTTTAAGAAGACCGTTAAGACTCCCACACTAGCTATTTAACACTGTGAAGCTACTTACACTACTCAACTGGACAATAATGAAGGGAAGTGCAGACAAGCAGAGACGTTCACATTTTCTTCCTGGATGGGACACACCATCTACTGTACTTTGACTTCTTACTTATTATGTGTGACACAATCAATGAGCACTACGAGCTTAAATAGAAAAGACATGACGAGTTGCAGTGCTGCCACTGTGTTGCACTTTAGTTTGAGAAATCACTCATCACATATTATGTAGCTCTAAAATCTGTAGCAAACATGTCAGAGTAGTCTACTGTCAAAACAAACATTGCACACAATTGTATTTGGAAGCATTTCATGAATAATTTGAATGAATGAATAATATGAGCTTTTTCTGGTCTGCTGCTTTGAGGGTAAAAGCAGGCGTTTAGGCAACAAAATCATCTTGGTCATAATCAGGCATGACAAAAAAAATGATGGAAAAGGTATGACTAAATTCAGGCAACTAAAACTACATCTTTATAATTAAAAGAAATCATTGTAGGATGTGCCAACCTGGTATCACAGCAAAGTATGTAATGTACCTGCAAGTCCACTAGAGCAAAGCGTGTCAGTGTCACAAGTTTGTCTTACTAGGCGTAAAAACAATGTGTTTTAGGACAACAAGTAAACATGGACAATTGTGTGATATGGAGAAAAACAACCCGCAACACACAAAACGAAAAACACACAACACACATTCCCGTTGTTATCCACGTTTTCTTCTCACGGACTCAAACTCTGGCATCCCGCTTGGCGGTTAGGGACTTAGGCTTTCTTTCAAGTAACATTCATCACATGACCTTTGTCAAGTGACCGGTCTCAGTTGATGTGCATCTTCTTATCACACCAATGCGACACCGGACATCACAAAGATATGCTGCCCTCTAGCAGACTGATGAAAGTATTACGCGTTTTGCCATGATAGTGGACTACGTGTGGGTAGGACAAAAGATGGCAAATCGTGGTCTCTATCGAAGTAAACACTATGTCTTGCCACTCCTTCCTTCGACAATTTGCTGTCCTTTGCATCACGCTACCTATAGCTGGGGCGCTGACTGTAAACGTTGGCACTTGAACTACCACAGCTGTCTTTTTTTTTTTTTTTTTTTCTCAGGAGAACCGTCTCAACTGAAAAGGGGCACCTCTTATTTTTAATCTGATTGTGTGACCACACACACAGGTATTCTGACATGCTTTAAAAAAAATTAAATACAAAACATAGACTGCTGGATAGTAAATCCCACAAACTGTGACAGAGGGGCCAAAAGGCTACATCTTTGTTTTAACACGAAACAAGAAATAAGGTCAAATATGATGCGCTGGACCTATTCAAAATGATTACATGCTTCATTGGTGCCTCCACTGAAAGATTTCTCTTAAGTGTGACACCACTGTCAATACAGTGTGCCAAGGAAACAATGTAAACTATATAAAGCCCAAGAGGGAACACAAGTGAAACTGAAAAGAGGGGGTGGGATCATCTAACTATATTCACAAAATGTAAAGAAGCATCAGCAAAAGATGGCTTTCTCTCCTGAAGGTGAATTTCATGGCACTAAAGGAAGACAAAAGAAGAACAGGGCCAAGTCCATTAGGGAGTGCAAAGACGAGTCAAGCTAAATGAGGTCTTCTTGGTGGAAGGCTTGGTAATAGGGAAACGACATCTGGGGGCATTTAAGAGGATGCTTCTGGTAGTTTGAAGACTGGGTTGACAATATATGAAATGAAAGGAACTAGGCAATGGGGTGGGGGCTGGGGAGGTGCCTTGAGGGAAGGGGTGGGCTCGCTGGGACACTTTGGAGGGAAGCTTCATAGTGCTGCGCTATGTACATATTTTTGATAAAGTTGCCGTGGGCCTTTCTCTGACTAGTGCGATCGTCAGTCTACCAATGTTTTGTACCTCAAAGGTGAAGGTGCTCTTAAGGCCACAGAGTGACTGGACATACTGTAGGCATGACAGTGCCTCTTGGCTTGTTAAGTATTTTTCTTATTGATTTTGTCAGTGTCAATGGCAGCCATAAAACTAGTATTAGATTATTATTCAGGCAGAAATGCTTTAAGGAGTGATGACACCATGTTAATGTCAGCATTTTTCTGTTTGGGAGGGTTATTAGGCCCTAACCAATAAGTAGTGAATAACATGTCTTGGCTCAGATCTTGTGGACTAAATAAATATGCTAATTAGAAACGTACATCAACCTGTTTAGCTGCGTTGATCTCATTCAAACTTCCTGTTATTTTTCTGGCCATTTTTCATTGACTGGTTTACTGACTCTGCCACAGGAAGATGACATTCCCAATTACTCCTACAAATCAGAGATGTGAAACCTGTCGATCATGATATTAACGTCTTAACTGTTAACAAATTTCAATTGTCTCACAATCTATATGGTCAAATTGTCCAAGCTTAGAGGGTAAAAACAGTCAAGAGGTTGGACTTTAAGCTGCCACTCGGACAAATGACCATCAGCCAGCTGCGGGCTTTCAATCTTTGATATCAATCTTTTTAGTGGTCAGTCTCAGGAGCCCTAGGCTGCCTGGAGGGTACGTCAGTTTGTGTGAGAGCTACCTCTTGGCAAAATGCTGATGATACAGTGAGGCTGAAATTTACTACAACTGGCCACGCTGCCAGCGTACATATATGGTGTTTCCTTCAGCAAAAGTTTAGGGTGTTGTGAGCCAAACAAATGGCCCCCGACACATTAAAGGTTGTGCCCTGACAAGAGGATGAGGCAAGCCTCATGGGGCTTAATGTGAGAGCTAAGGCAGTGGTTCTCAGAAAAGCTTTCCCTCAAATGCTTGAAATGGGAGATGATGTGTTCAAGAAGTACCAAGCAGGTATTTAAGAGATTAATTTTAAGCAGGGACACTCTGGTTTAACTATGGAGGTATACACGGTGTAGGAACAGAGAGAAATAAGTGAGGAAACTTCTGCTACAGGTTTAGGTCAGTAGTGTCATGTAGTGTTGAGCGGACATGATCTTCCCTGCCAAATTAGTCAAGAAACAGAGTAGGCAAGGAGTGGGAGCACTCCAGGTGAGAACAACAGCACTTCATCTGGATGCTGTGGGAATGTAGATAATGTTGGTTACAAAGATAAGGTCACTGCAACTGACTTTTATCAGAAAAGGTGCGATAGCAGTTTAATAAAGCTCATTTAGATGCAGGAACACATGCGGAGGATGTTCCGTAAGAGAGTATACATTGCACCTATTTTAAATTACCTTTAGTTTGAATGGGCCTCAGGACTTGGGTTAGTAAAACTATTGGAAATTATTTCACAACTGGAAAGTTGATGTCAATCATTTTCTCCTCTGTCTCAACTATCAGGTGTCAGGTAAAGAGTAGAATTACCCTATTTGTGTTCCAAAGTAGTCTAGCAGGATCACAGTCAATGAATCTAAATGAATTATTTCTGCCCATTTATCATCACAGTCTATAAATCTAAATGACACCTAAAGCATATAGGTGATAGTAATGATATCTAGACTAAATAGTAAATGTTTTGTTATATCATTATTCTGAACATATTTAAAAGAAAGACCACTGAGATAATATAGTTGGACCTCACACAAACACCAAATGAAGATGTGTTGCAGGAATGAGTCATCTCAATCCAGCTGTCCACAGGGCATGTATCTGATTAGCATACCCACACTCACACACCAGGAACAAATGTAAATATTGCAATAAAACCTGCTGTAATAGTATCAATTCAGCATTGAGGATGGGTTTCAGTTTATTTTTTTACCAAATTCAGCAATATTGAATGCATGTGTATATGGAGTTATACAGTTTCAATAATTGTTATTAATGCTATATGCAAATACAACTCTCAGGAATTGATGCCGTGGCAGCACACTCTCCTCCAGTTTACAACTGTGCCATACGCTGTTATTTGATGTTATGTGTATGCATCAGTTGTAGAGAGAGGTTTCTCTCTAACGCCCTCTGCCTCTCTCTGTTTCTCACACATACACAGTCAATGTTGTTTGGCCAATTCAATCAAACATTAATTTAGGTTCAACATATTCCCAATAGTTTATTTTTAGGACACCATTTAGGCTGTGTTGAACAGTGTACCGTACCAAAAGCAACTCTGTTCTAAATAATGTAACCAAACTGGAAAGATGAGCAAATCTGTTTTGGAGGTTTTCAGCTAAGCTACGATAGATGACATCTGCTCATGTCGGCAGGAGGAAGGTTTGCTTTATTTGTTAAAGTTGTTGTTCAAGTGACCCTGAAGCTGAAGAACGCGTAAGATGAAAGGGCTGAAACAACTCTACAGGACAGCGTGGTGAAGCGCCCACAAAGGGGTTATCTGCTCAGCAAGGCTGAACAATTTGGCGCTCTGTAGACTGAGGCACCCCATTTGGCTAATGAAGTCCCAGACTGTCTTCACACCACACCCCCACCCACCGCTCCACTATGAAATGTTCTACTCATGAAAGTAATGAGGCAGGGAGGGAGAAAGACTCTTCTGGCCACTGATAACCTCAGACTAAACTTGCAACCTTACGAGACAAGGGCCTAATATCTGGCCGTCAATCAGCCCCAGCATCCCTGGCTGGAGTGTTTAATTACAAGGATCAATTATTTACCAGCCTCCTCTTTCACTACTCAGTGCGCCCAAAAAAGGAGTGTAAAGAAAAAAGAAAAAAAAAGAAAAGCTAAAACACTGGCAAGACCCAGAAGAAGTTGTGGTGGCAAATTTAGTCCAGAGAAAACAGTAAGTTGATTGTTCCACATAATACAGTTTGCATTTATTCTGTTCATTGTGCATGACAGATGATTTTGTCTCTGCTTTTGAATGAATAACTACACAACAATTTCTGTAGGTGTTGTCAGATTAATATAAATAGAACTTTAGTGTAAGCAAATACACAACCAATTACAGAAACTGAAATTATTACATAAAAGATTACAATAATCTCTAGGGATATTAATGAAATGCTCGTATTCAAACTGCAAAACTAAACATCGGTTATTGTCTGTCTTTGATGGCACAGACTGAAAAATGATCAAAGTCGATTAAAAAACTAAATCAAACTTCAATTATACTTTTTGACATGCTCGTGTCAACAAAAAGGTGCAAAAGCAGCATCACGATGTGACTGCTCTGACTTCATGGACTTCATATGGACTTCAGCTGTGTGGCTGAAACAGCAACTTCAAAGGCTTTTAACTAATTTGAAGAGACAAGCTCATATTACCCCCCTTGCTTGTATAAACAACAGCTCTTCCCCTTGCTGATGGTGGGGAATATAAGTCAGGAAACAAAGATAAAGTCTCAAAAAGGACTACTCATCTGAAATTGTGTACATTTCAAGTGCTACATCCTGACAAAGATCAATATGTATATAATACAAATATCCAGTTTTCCTTCAAATGCTGCCTGTCAGTTTTATAGATGGTGTATTAGGTAAAAGTTATCATACTCTTGCACAAAAGTACACAGTACTCTCTTTAGTGCAGATTTAGTTTACCATGTGATTTCTTACCTGTGCCAGTCCAAAATTCAAGTGTAAGACTTTAAACAAATTTAAAGAGACAAGATCATATCAACCCAATTTTCTGCCCCTCTTTACAAAGTGGCACACTCAGCTCCTGGTGAAAAGGATTCTGCGCTGACACTAGGACTCTGATAAGAAACACATTTGAATATATTCTGGATTAACGCAAACATCTTTTTCCGCCAACAAACTCCATAAGATATAAACTCCACAAAACTGCATTAAACAGATAAGACATATGGAACTGAGGGTAACTACTTCATTTCATGTATCACAACTGTACGCTACTTTTTTTAGTCCGTGTTCTTCTCTTACATATACAAATGCAAAACCAGTGAGAAGCAGCAGCTGGCTGAGTGTTTTGTTGTTATCTATCCATAGAGCAGTGACTCTCATGGTGTCCGGATTACAGCCAGCCAAATAACCCAAATAACAGGGGAAGTGAAAAACGCAGCACTCAACAAAGTCTGCTGTGGTACGGGGACTTAACAAGCTACAACACCTGTGATTTGTGGTTTGCCTGTTTTGCTGTATTTTTGTGCTAGATTTCCATTGTCATCATGAGTCTAGCCTGGTTTGTTCTATTTATGGTGTGCAAGCTCCACATCAGTGACCACCTGCTATCTACATTAGTTTGCATTAATGCTTGTATTACTTTTACCACAACCCCAGTTCAGAGAAATTCCTCTGAACTGCTTTGGTGCACTTTTGTGAGTTTATGAACTGTTGTTGTCTTTGATTTGTATTTGCTTGATAAAAATATATCAGCAGTGAAGAAGTAATGTCAATAGTTGGACACAACAGACAGAATAGATATAATCCAGCAAGATGAAATGCACACTTCAAAACAACTGGCCCAAGGCCTAGGGTGATGAACCAATTTTGGATTTCAGCATAATTATTTATGCCCCAAAACTGGTTTTATTTTTGCCAGAAAATGCCAAATATAAATCTTTATACATTACATTTAGCTGACGCTTTTATCCAAAGCAACTTACAACATACCGATGGTACACCATCAGGAGCAATTTAGGGTTCAGTGTCTTGCTCAAGGACACTTAGGCATGTGGACAGGAGGAGCTGGGGATTGAGCCACCAACCTTCTGATTGGTGTGCGACCCGCTCTACCAACTGAGCCACGGCCTCCCATTTATACTAGATAAACTACTACAAAGTATACTGTCGAGTAATGTGTAACTTTCCAACCAACAGTTATCATTTGCCTAATCCTGCTCAAAAGTGAGTTGATTGTCCAAAGACACTGATATTGATCCAAAAGGTTAAGTTTAACACTTATGGCCTCATCAATTCCACAAGGGGGAGTGTGTTGAGGCTGAAATGTAAGAGTAGGCAGCTTGTTTCTCCTTCTACAGCAGCACAGGGTTTTTCCCTGGACTCTCAGCTGATGGCTCATTAATCTATTCTAGAGGAGGTCCCCTATGCAAGCAACCTGCGCCAGTGAAGGACTCCTCAGGCTTCGTCCTTTTTAATCCCAGTTTTTACTCAACCGAGTGTATTACAGAGTTGAAGAGGAGGTTCCTTTCCAGCATTGTAACATGGAAAACCTAATAAAAAGGGATTTATTATTGTTTCTTCACAGCTATGAAAGTAGAAAAGTTTTAAAATTCAATTTAAGTTTGAGGTTGTTTTTTTTTTTACATTTAAATTGACTGCAATGACGTGCTGCACTATAGAGGGGATGCAGGTGCTGTCTGTTTCACTGAGCCTCAACTTTCAGCTCATTGTCTCCGCACTGTGGAGTTGAGTCCCTCCAGCTCTCATTGGCCTCCCCTGATACATCTGAGCAGTCACTCATGACTCACAACTGGATGAGTCTGTCTAGTTGAAAACTCTCATAGTAAATCAACTGGAATAAAATTCTAAGAAAGTTTTGACTTAATACAACTTAGTTTTCATTTTTGAAGCAAAGTTATAAAATTGCAGCACTGCTCACCAAAGTCAGTTAAGTCTCTGATTGTTTCGACATTGCTAATAATAGGTCCAGTGGGACACCAAATCCAAAATAGGTACTATAAATGAAGTCATTGGAAAAAGAACGCTATTGTTCTAAATACATTCAATCTGTGTTACATGGAAATAAATCTTGAAGGGACGATGAAAATAAATACCAAATTTCATGGATGCCGGGCCTTTAGCTGTATAGATACCTGAATCTTGCTTTAGTCATAGCACAAATGCACAGAAAAGAAAAGTACAGCCACACATAATGATCATAATTAATTTGATATTTCATTCACGCTGTATTTAAATGACTGAAAGTTGTGCTAAATCCCTTTAGCCTGATACTCAAATTGAACTGCAGTTTCCATACTCTATAAATTGCTGAAGAATTTGCAGATACAATCAGTGATTAGTCTAGAAACAGGTTACGAAATAGAATCTAAGTTTTTACGATCATTTGCTTCTTAATTCTGACACTGCTTCATATGCAGCAGATGCCATAAATGTCTTCATTTGAAAAGCCTGTGAGAAACTCATACTAAGAACCGACAGAACCAACAAAATGTCCTGAAAAAAGCATTTCCCATTTTGTAACCTTGAATAAATGTCTGTGCTATTTCTCAGTCTTGCTTTTATTTGCTCTGTAAGTTCCAAAAAAAGGATTTCACCACTGAATCAAAACTCATGCCTTTCTCTGTTTCCCTCTACAAACATATTTTCTACAATAGAGTAGCGCTGAGCAATAAAACTATTTTGATAATTTTTTTTTTTTTTTTAATTATCTGAATAAAAATAATCACCTAACGAGTCATTTATGGAAAATGCATCCGGAGGAAATTGTGGCGATGAGCGATCAAACAACATCTGTTATTTGGAAATGGGTCGGATTTCTTAATCTTAATAAACAGCAGTGATTACAGTGGCACGCTAACATCTTGTTTGTCATCTTACTTTAGCGTTTTAGCATGATAATATTGTCCATTATCACTAAATACTAAGTGCAGGTGAGGCGGATTGGAGATGTTATTAGTTTTGCTGGTAATATTTAAGACACATTAAGTAAACTGACTGTGGCACTAGCGGCAAATGAAAGGATCACTAAAATGATTACAGGTCATTCTGAATGAGATGTGAGTGTGTGAACCGGATGCTATGGCAATTTGTGCAAAAAGACATTTTTACTTAAAGCCCAAAATGTCACCTCATTTGGAGACACGAAGAAAAGTCGAGAGGATCCCCAAATCATTAGGGTAAATTGTCTTGTTAAGTACAAAATCAATCGAGTAGATGTTGACATACGGTATTTCTGTGAACTTTGAACTGCTGGTGGCTCTAGATGAAAAGCCAGGGCATCACCAAAATCAAGATAATTCAGCCTGAGGACAACGCAAATGTATGTACAAACTTTCAAGGCATTCCATCGAATAGCTGTTGAGATATTTCAGCGTGGACCCAGCTAACCAGTGTTTCAAGTCTTGTTCCACCGTGCTACTTCATACAGACATGAACCAAGCCAGAGAAGACAACGGTTTCCAAGCCACTACGTGGCACCTTCAACTCAGTAAGTACAGAGCTGCATACTTCCTTGTTCAGTGAATGTATGATTTCAGTGAAGAAATCTGACAAACTATCAATCCAGATCCCACGAGCAAGATGGCCATTTGTAAAGCTGAGAAAATAGAGTGTAGGCTACCAGCGCAAATTAGATACCTGCATGCACATTTACAGCCAGACGTCCTGTGTGGGAGGCAGCAGGGCACTGAAAAGCTCCATTTACACACATTAGTTCAAATGCAGTATTTGCTCTGACACCCATCATCGCTTAAGTACTCCATTCATACATGCTCTTCTTCGGCTGACAAGACCAATTACGTGTTAATGATTTTCTCATTTTAATAACATCCATTTAAATCAATAATCATATGGAAATTTGTCTGATATTAATGGCAGGTTTTCCTCCACACTGGAACTGATCTGTTAGTGACAGCATCACTCAAACACTACAAATTTGAGAGTTTAAATGGCAGCTCTGTCAGTCATGTCAGGATTGAGATTTCTGACTGCCTGACTAACAAAGCAAGAGGATGTCTCAATGCAGTTATAGCTATATTTGTATATCTATAGTTACAGCTATATTTAGCTATTAAGCTATTTGAAAGAGTAATGACAATGTGTCAGCATTGTAATGTTGCTGTAGTTATAGAAGCAGTGAAGCGGCAACCATACATGTGTTCACAAACAAATAAATTAACAACTGCAGTGAAGCGACACTTCATCACGACTTCTGAACCGTACAACATTCCACAACACGTCACACTGAGTGATGTCTACAGCATGTACTGTACAAAAAAATGTAATCTATCAAACTGTTTTTAATAGCATCTGATTGGCAAGCTGTCTTGGGACAGTTGGCAAATGGGCGGGCAGCGGAGGAGTTTAGAGGTGCTAAAGTTCAGGCAGGAGCGACGCAGCACCCTGTGTCCTGCCAACAGCCTTACAGTGGCGCAAATCCTGACTAAGTTGTTGACCCGCGGCCCCCACCTGCCTTGACCATGCATTATATAGGGGGGGGCATCACTTCCCCTCCTATGCTGCCTGCCACACCAGAAGGCTTTTGACTCATGCCCATCTGCCCTGGTAGTACATACATTAAGTGAAAGCCAAGATACCGGCACCCTGTCCAATTCATGTGTGTCTTTATAACAACAAGTTGTTATGTCGTGTGTGAACAGAATTTTACCTTAGCAACAAACATCTCAGCGAAGAGAATAATTATCAATAAAGAGGCCATTTCTGATAGTTATCCTCAGATTGAATTGAAATACCACCGCGGCGTTACGATACACCCATATGGAGAATATTTCTTAACACGGTTGTCATTATTCTGTTTTTTTCAGACCTAATCGATCTAAGAAATACAACAGTCTGGCAATAATTTTCACATGTTCTGACACATATGAGAGGGACAGAATTTAGGGACGTGAGAAACACATCTCAGCATGAGTTTGCATGCCTATGCCATTACCACAGCAACCAAGGCAGACCTGATAGCAATTCCTGAAAATACAAATGTGACTATATCACTTGCAAATATCAGCGTGGACAGTCGGTCTAGAGATTCAATTCAGTCACACATCAAATTTGCCTGCACTTGGAACACATTCTGGGGGCTTTTTAATATGGAAATAAATCAGAGGGTGAAAACACACAATTGGAATTAAAGGCAATAAAAAAAAAAATTAAAAAGTCAAATGACCCCATTGCTCGGGTCAACAGCACTTATTTGGACTGAATGAATATGTGCCATATTTAAAAGATCATTTAAACTGTTTAAGGACATCAGAAAGCTTGACTTATGAACAAACGTACCTGAGCTGGTTGGATGTCCAGGTAATGAAGCACTTCTTTAAGCATGACAGGTGTGTGAGGAGGCTTTTCAGTTGAAACAGCAGACGGTTCTTCAGATGTGTTCAGGGGTCCGGGACCAGAAGATGCACCAGAGTGCAGGCTCGACATCAGTGATCTCCAGGCTCTCCATACAGTTAGATTTGTTGTCCGAATCATTGTGTTGGAGTGCACGGTCATGTGAAAAATCATCCTTATGATGCTCTACAGAGAAAATAAGCGCAAAGTCATGTGATAATACAAGCAGAAAGATAAAACGTAAAATGAAAATATTCTGAAGTAAGTAAATGGATGTTCTACTTGATGTAAATAATATTACTGAGGTTAGTCTTATATCAAAAGCAGGCCGATTAGTTTCTTATTTTGGCATTTTGCATGAAGCATACTTCCCACATCAGGCACCCCAGAGAACCACATGGTTAAAAATGCTATTCAGGTGGTTTTTTTGCAACACAACATACTAAAAATTAGAGCTCAGTGAGTGACGTATGGTTATAATAAAATTAAAATTTTGAATTTGGGCAAGGACAAAGACAAAGTTCAAACAAATATCTCCCAGCTAGATTAAACAACCTTCACCAGGAGAGGATGTTGATTATTGTTATTCTGTCATCACCTTCCACTTAAACGTGGCGCATCTCATGCTCACTTTAAATAGCCTGCCGCCTAGTCATGGAGGAAGTATCGAGATCCTTTACAATACTAAAAGTAGTAATACCACACAGTGAAAATACTCCAATAAAAGTTGAAGTCCTGCTTTAAAAAAAAAAAGAAGTGAAAATATGTTAGTATTATCAGCAAAATTTACTTAAAGTGTTAAAAGTAAAAGTGCACATAATGAGAAGATGCTCCATGTCAGTGTATTACTATTCGAGTTCATATTTTTGCTGCATTAATGTGCATTTTACTGCAGCAGTCAGTTGAAGTTGAGGTAGTATGAACAATTTTGCAGTCGGTTAGTTTAATGCAGTAATGCATCATATTCTACAAGATCTTATGTTTGTAGCGCCACTGTAAGAACTAGGCATCTCTAAAGCTCAGACAAACAGTCCTGTGTTCAGCTTCGTGACATTATCCAGCTGAACCAAGAGGATTTTTAAAAAATTATTTAGTTATAGCTTAAGAAATATATATATTTTTTTATTCATAAAGGAATATTTAATCCTTAGGTTTATCACAAACATTCAAATTCAAAATCCCTCAACATTTTGGGATACATGATTTTCACTGGACACGAATGGCATGAAACATTTTAATGTAAAAGGTGACTAGTAACTAAAACTGTCAATCTAGTGGACTAAAGAGGACAATATCTGCCTCTAGGATATGGTGGAAGTATCACGTTAAATTAATTCAATTAAATTGATTTATATCGTGCCAAATCACAACACAGGTTATTTCATGACACTTAACACATTAAAGTCCTTAAAGCAGAACTTTACAATATTATAGAGAAACCAAACAACTCCACATGTACACTAGGAGGGGAAAAATACTCCTCAATTAAATGGAAATACTTGATTAAAAGTACAAATACCTCAAATGTGTTCTTAATTAAATACATTCCACCAGTGGAATAAAAGTATAATAAGTGGAAGTGATAATTTACCACGTCCTAGAGGCAGATATCGCAGCTAGGCCACCACCTCGTTTTTTAACTAAGCTGCCAGACGTTAGCTGCTAGCAATGAAGCGAGGAGCAAGCAGAAGGTCAAATTATCTTCAGAGCAGCAGGTTGTTTTAGGAGTTAAATCTCAGCAGGATGATTTCATTTGACCAAACGTGTCAACTATCTGTCCTCAGAGCAACTTACCACACGAATGCAGAGGTTGTTGTTGTTGTTGTTTTTTTGTTTTTTTTTTGGGGGGGGGGGGTGTAAAGCAGCTAACAAATGTGGAAGGTGACTTTGACGTGGCTGTGTCCGGGAGAAGTCAATTATCGATGAGGCTAGATTAAGCGCACGTGTGACGCCCTTTTCTCACCGGCGGACGGACACCTGCCGTGAATGACCTCGGGTCAGTTTGCGGCTGCGCGTTCTTAACACCTGGAAAACATAGCGATGCATTAAAGATGCTGTTGCTATGCTACCAAACCCCTGGACGGCCGCGTGCGATCAGCCGGACAGAATGTCAACGGCTATTAGAAAAAGAAGAGACTTCCGCGGTGCGAAGTCAGTTACGTTTATACATGTTCGGCAGAACGTGAAGTGCGCGTGAGAGAGAATCGCGCCTACATCAAAGAGAGTTGGCTGTAGCTTACCCGTCGCGTGACACAGACGCAGTTAGCTCCACCTTCAGCGGCGGCGGCAGCACGCGGTCACGCGTCACCACGTTTCCGCCGCGTCACCGGCCGCTCTCGTCCAATCAGCTGCCACCGAGCAACAAGGCTTGGTTTTGAAAATATTGGCGCTCGTCGTGCTTTCGCCGTGTGTCGAGTCCTCCGCTAAAAAGCGAGTTTATTTTTTTTTTTTTCTACCGCGAAACACTTGTGTAAACGTCGCCGTGGTTATGAACGATACCTGATACTGACAAAAAAAAAAAAAAAAAAGGTAAGACGACATCGCACACAACGCTGTCGAGATGAAGACAATAACGCTAACCTACCGTTGGAAATTATGAGTTAGCCACTAAGCTAGCGGGCGTTAGCCGACCCTGCCAAGTATTATTAAATGTAATGGGTGTTTCACGTCGGATATTTATACTAGCAGTGCCAGCATGGTAAAAAAAAAAAAAGTACCACGCTAACAGCATCTATCTTAACCTTTTATGACTTGAGATGCACAATTTGAATGTATTATGCCGTTATTAAACCTCACTGCTGTAACGCACCGGTAGACTTTTAACAGGGGACAAACTGCCACCCGGTTACTTTAACACGGGTGCATTTGTTTCCTTGTTGAGTATAACAAAGGATCACGGGAATTGTTTTAAGTGTGCATGCAAATAAAGAACTCAAACATTGCAAACCCAGTCTTTACTAACGTCAGGATGATTTTTTTTTTTTTTTTTCATATGCACACACGTACCCCAGTCACCTTTTATCGTTTACACCTCGATACAAGCAGTCAGCGGTTTCCCGTCCATTATAACATTTAGGTGCCGCACCCAAGGCTTTAATCACAGCACCTATAAGCCACTATAGCCTCACTGTGAGTGTTGTTTTACTAATGTATGGTGGGTTTTATTTTTATGGCAGACCGTGCATTTGTAGATAAACATTGTAATGACAATAGTCAGAATTACGTGAAGATGCACAAGTTTTAGTCAAATAACCACCGACCACTGCTACCACACATCTTACCCCTTCAAAAACCTATGGAAAGTTTTGCATTACAATCCATCTCCCTGCCTTCATGCAGGTTTATAGTGTTATAAGGTTGGCTTGTGCTGGCTTTGAATGTTGAAACCATGCTCTACACAACCTATACTAAACCAAATTGCCTGCCTAATATTGTAACAATACAACAATGCGACTGTTGTAAGTTGTGGGTCAGACGGTTGGGGAGGTTACCTACCAATCGAAAGGCTGTGGTTAAATACCCGGGTCCTCCTGTTCACAGGCCAGGGTGTGCTTGGGAGTTGGTGAAAGGGAGGGAAAAGCCCTATTTAAGTGCACACCATTTAATATGCTTGTTTCCCAATGACATTTTGACTTTTAGCAAGCATGTAAATAAAAAAATTTCGGTTCCATTATAGATAACCTAAATTAAACATTTCAGCGGGGCTGAAGAAATGTGTTAACATAAATCAGTGGTTTTATTTATATAGCGCAAGATACAAATGTGCCCCAAAACGAATTACAATCTGTACAGTACTCAACACCTTCTGTCCTTCGACCCTCGACTTGACACTAAGTAAATTTCCATCACCAGCTCTCTCCTGTTCATTTTAACATGTTTGATTTCATCCGCATGTAATTAAAAATACTTTGTTTTTTGTTTTGCAGCAATACGTCAGTCACTGCAGAAGGACCACAATGGCGAGTGATGTGTGCAGCCATGTAAAGGTGGTTATTCGAGTGAGGCCAGCCAATGACAGTGAGAAGAATGAAAACTCTCGCAATGTGGTCCAGGTTGTGGATAACCACATGCTCATATTTGACCCCAGGGAAGAGGACATATGTTTTAGGTCACAAAGAGTCCGAAATAGAAACATCAACAAGAGGGCTAACAAAGACCTAAAGTTTGTCTTTGACCGTGTTTTTGATGAGAACTCTACTCAAGATGATATCTTTGAGAACACCACTAAAGGAGTGTTGGATGGTGTGATGAATGGATTCAACTGCACAGGTAATAAATTATTGAATACAGGCTGCCTAACATGTTGACATGGCCACATGAATATTGTTTGACAACAGCTGTTTGCTAACATGTTCGGCATATGTACTAAAGAGACGATGATATGTCAGTGTTGTGTCCGCTGTCTCCAACTGGGCAGAAAGAAAAAAATCTGTTATTGTAGGTTCAGTAATATTGGGGGCAATCAGGAAGTTCATAGTCTTCTATAACCTGTGTGTGTACATATTCGAAGTTGCTTGATCAAAATCAGCTCCCGGGTTACACAAAGGGTTTTGTAAGCAGCCGTATGTGCGCATTTGCAGTTTCACCATGGACCTGAGCAGAGAGCGTTTCAGAAAATCTATTTGCCGGCTTGGGTGTTTTGAGTGGCATTTGCGTTTCAAGAGTGGCAAGACATCACTTTCCAAAACTGCAGAAGGCACATTAGTTGAACAGCACAACCACTGGGGTTTTCTTTGACATTTGTGGGGTTGTGAACCATTATCTGAACTGTGGCGCAATGGCACTTGGGTGATCCAACATGACAACGCACCCTTTCACATCAGGTTGGAAACAAGTTTCACGCCCGTAACAACAAGGTGGGCTGCTTCCCACCACCCTTACTCACCGGATTTGGCTCCTTGCGACTTCTTTCTGTTCTCCAAAACTCCAAAAATCTTTGCTCAAGTTTCAGGTCTGTGGTGAAATCACAAATGTACAGAGACCAGTGGTCACAAAAAGTCTTACTCAGGTGCTGAGGTTGATCAAGCCACATAACTTGGAATACTTACTCTGAAATGATAGAGCTTCCCCCTGCTTCACACACATCATGGTGGTCAATCAAAGTATTGCGCAAAGGCTGTGAATACTTATGTACGTGTTCTATTTTCCTTCTTTATTTTTAGTAGAGTTGCAAAAATTTTAAACAAACTTTTTCACTTTGTCATTATGGGGTATTGTGTGTAGAATTTTGAGGGGAAAAAAATTATTTAATCCATTTTGGAATAAGGCTGTAACATAACAAAATGTGGGAAAAGTGAAGCGTTGTGAATACTTTCTGGATGCACTGTACTCCAGATCCACTTTTCAATCTAGACAGATCAGAACATTTAAATTCTTAGCATTTAAACTCACTTAATCCAGGCTCTTATAATAATAATAATAATAGTAATTGCATGTTTCTGAGTGTCATTTCAAAATATAATATATTTGATGGTTCCATTGCTCACGTTCCAAGTTTTTCACATAAAATTCTGTGGTTATGCTCTTTCCAGAGCAAGTTGTTGTTGTTTTGATAAGCATTGTTAGTTTTTTCTAGTAATTCTGTTTTTCGATTGCAGTGTTTGCTTATGGTGCTACTGGAGCAGGCAAGACACATACCATGTTAGGCTCACCAAATGAGCCAGGGGTCATGTACCGCACAATGACAGAGCTGTTCAAACGCATGGATGATGCCAAGCAGGACAAAGAGTTTGCTGTTGCATTCTCATATCTTGAGGTGAATATTTGATTCTTTGTTTTTCTGTTCATTAATGAATATAGGGTTTTTCAGTGTTTGACCAATTGGTTTCAGTAGTACTATTTATACATTATATAACCCATATTGCTTGTCTCTAAAAGTATTGTGGCATTTACACATTGTTTTTCTTTATCTTAACACTTTAAAACATACGAATAAAAACTCATATCTTTTGCAGGTCTTTAACCTGACAATAATTTTTTGTCATATGATAGTTTTGAGGGATTTGCTGCTGTTTGCAGTTATATTTGTTGTTTGTTTACAGGTTTACAATGAACAAATCCGAGATTTGTTGGCTAATGCAGGTCCTCTGGCAGTCAGAGAGGACAGTTCTAAAGGAGTGGTTGTTCAGGGCCTCACACTGCATCAGGTTAGTAGCGACTTGTATCATGAATACTCCCCCATAGCATGGTAGAGCGTATTAAAGGTAAACACTGCTGTCATTGCAGTTAATTTATTGCGGTCGGTCTAATTTAGATTTCCTTCTGTTGGTTTTACAATATACAATATGATGTTTTTAATTAGAAGCTCATATTCCCAAGCGTGTAACAGTTATAATAGAATAATTGATAAGAAAATGGCTCCCATGCATGCACCACTATTTAAAAATACACATTCTGTGTTAAGTTATTATCAATAAACAGTGTGAAAGAGAGCAATAGCTTTGGTTGTTTGGCAAAAAACTGAACAAAACAGTCCCCTCTATGTTCCATTGAGTGCACAAAAAATATTACAATACAGGAAAACATTTTCTTCTAGTGGTGTCCTCTCGCGTAGTAAATGATGGTTGTATGGACGAAAACGCTTTGAACTGAAGTTAGAAATTCAACTTTTTAATATCATCAATTATAAAGAAAAAGTGTAGTTTGTAAGACCTCTTTCTCAAATAAATCTTTCAATATATAAAACTATTTTTATTATTAAAAATACTATTCAAATATTGTTCTTTAGAGCTGGATTACATATACAAACAATTTAATGTTGAGTCACCTTACAAATTCAGTTACTGTCACGTACAAGTGCACTGTGGCAGTTCAAAATGGGGTCTTTTACTGGGTCACCCACTGTCTATGTTGATGTTCTTTGTTTCTATACAGCCCAAATCTGCACAGCACATTCTTGAAGCTTTGGATTCTGGCAATCGAAAAAGGACACAACACCCCACTGATATGAATGCCACCTCTTCCAGGTCCCATGCTGTATTTCAGGTACTTCAATCCAGTTTTCACAAAATCTCTGTATGAACCAATAGACTGTAGCATGATGTGATAACTTGGAACAAGAAAACAACATAAGAAAGATCATAGAAAGGAGAAACATGAATACAAAAGGGTACGGGTAAACTGTTTCCACTCCTTAATTTTAAGTGAACAGGTACTTAAATGTATTTGAAGTATTTTGTTTAGCTACAAACATCTCACAACACATCACAATTTGGTTCTTGATTGTCTTAAGGTGATCGTTTTGTGTTCTTTTCTCCAGATATATTTGAGACAGCAGGACAAAACTGCCAGCCTCAATCCTAATGTCTGTATTGCCAAAATGAGCCTGATTGACCTGGCAGGCTCAGAGAGAGCCAGCGCCACCAACACCAAAGGTGCTCGCTTACGAGAAGGTGCCAACATCAATCGCTCACTCCTCGCCTTGGGAAATGTTATCAATGCTCTTGCTGACCCAAAGGTGAGTTAGTATTACCCTGCGCATACTGTACGTCATTTATATAACAGAATGTAAAAAAAAACCCAAAAAAACATAATCACCACATACAGGTAATGTTTTTATTTTAATTACATAAATCACAGTCACCATTGATATTCGGTGATATCACTATTACTTTAGATAACCTGGCGGTTTTCAAAATAGAGCACAAAGTGTGGTGCCCTGCTTACACAAGCTGCACTGTTATTGTTTTCCATGCATTCAAGTGCCTCCATCATGCAAAATAAGGGAAACAAGGCCCAGGGTCAAACTAACCAAAGTGATATCAATTCATGTTGTTATGAATGGTGTTTGTATCCATGTAATTTTGACATAACAGTGCCAGTCTATGTTGCAAACACTGTTCCCATTTTGTAAGATCATAATGCCCCAGCGGCCCACTCATTCCTAGAAAAGCTTAATTTTTTTGTTTTCTAGTGATAGAGAAATAATGGGAAAATAGACACTGAAAAAAGCAAATTCCCTTTAAATGTTATTTTGCGTTTTCTGGGAGCAATCTGTCAGATGTCTTAGTGACAACCGGCACTTAAGATTAGTGATCTGTTCACCAAAAAAAGCATAATCAAATAGTTTTTTCTGCTTGGTGTTGTAATAATCATAATTTTCAATTTTATATGTGCAGAAGACACCTCCTGGTTAATAAAAAGACAGCTGCACACAGTAGTGTCTATCAGCCTGTCGAAACACAACTGTCTGGTTAGCTTGGTAATAAATGAAATATACATTTTATGATTCATGACCTAATAAAAGTTAAAATGATCATTTATTTAGAAACTATGTTACACGGTGCTTTACATAATTTCAAATCAAGGGAAAGTCAATAGTTTAAACCAATAATACGTTATAAAGTACACATGATTATTAAACTAATCAATAAATGGCAAAACTTGAAAAGAACGTGGCAAAGAGAACAAGACAAGATTCAATCTGTTGGCAGATATATAGTTTAGATGTAGCAGAATTGTACCTTCTTAATAATCTATATTGATATGTTTAACAGTTTAGATGTGATATTAATGGCTCTTTACACTAATATAATTTTAAAGACAATATGACAAAGACTATGTTATAAGATTTCATTGCCATTATTACACAGCATGTTAAAATGTATTATATGCCCTGAAGTGTTTACTGATGCATTACACGGCACATACAGTGCACAAAGACAGTGAATGTATTCTTAAGATTATTATGGTTATAAGTATGTGGAGTTAACCCCCATATGAAACGGAGCCTGGGGAGTGGAGAGTCAACTGAGTATTTGGGTATTATTTCATTCCAGTTGCATACATTAACCTGTCAAGCAGTCTTCTCACTTTACACACTAGTCTCAAGGGAAGAGGCGCAAGCAGGCCACATGCATTTAGGAAGTGTTGTGCAAATCTACCACGGCCATGTTGAAATGCGATCCATCTTCAACAGGTTACCTCATTCTTGGTTTGAAACTGTTCTTTTATGAGCACTGTCCAGTTGGTGTTATGTCCAGCCCCCCATTTTGGGGTGTTGCAGTCATGGACTCAAAGTTTGATCTGCTCCACCCACAACGCCCACCACTCCTTTCTCGTCCTGTCCCATGGTTATTGGTGCTCCAGTGTTTACTGCTGGCAGACTAGGAATTCATGTTGTGACCATCGTTTACAGGAAAGAATGTCCCCACTTGTGTCTGGGCTGACATGCCATTTGTTTGAGTGAGAAGAATGTCTGCTACTTCTGTTTGGGCTGTTCAGTGTGTCATCTTCATGCTATGCTGCACAGAGGTTTTTGTTGTAAGTTGTTTGCCTCAGGCCATGTCCAAACTAATGCAGATACATTTGACGATGCACCACTTCTCTCCAGTTTGGCCTTCCATCCACACAAGGCCAGTGTTTCCCACCCATGAAAAAGGGGCTTTCTCAAACGGTTGTAAAAAGTCGATACATTTGATGATATCAATCTTGCTTTATGACATAGATGGAGAAATCCGATCTTTTTGAGAATGCTGACGTGTGGTCGTTAACATTTTCAGACATGGTCAAATCCCTCGCAGCAATGTTTAGAAGCAAACTTTCTATCACCCCACTCATCGCTGTTATTTTTCCTCTAAATAATACAAAATACAAGGGCTCCAACTACTGGAATTACTGTTAAACTTGGTTACCGTGGAGCAATTATGATCTGTGTTGAAATCATTCTGCTGTCTGACAACAGGAACAGAATAATATTTCCATTAGAATTAAAATTTTGAGATGTGTGGTCAGCTATAGTAAAAAAAAAAAAAAAAAAAAAAAACTAAAAGAAAAAAACTGCTGGTGTCAATTTGGGGCCGCAAGTCTGCTGTCATTGATGTAGTTGATTAAGGCTAAAACGTATGCCTACTTTACAGTAAAAGCCTTACAATCATGGGCCAGCGGACACTTTAATTGGAAGCAATGACAACAAGAGTAATGTTATAATGTATATACATATGTAAGTGCAGCACTGCTCTTAGAAATGTTTTCTGATTGTTCATAGAGACTGTTGGGGGGGAAATCTGGATTGATAATGTATGCCAACCCTAGTTCTGTTTGCCAGCTGAAAGACTTTGAACAAGAAATGATCCACCTGACTTTCCTGTAGTTTTGTCTCGTAAAAGTGGCAAGTTTTAAGGAAAAATATCTTTACTACGATTTTAAACAACTGCTGTGGATGTCTGTGAAGAGTCATTAGGATTGTGGCATTATCCAAAGACTTGCTTGTGGTTCTGGACGTTTCACTGCTTTATCACTTCAAACGGACTGGTAGGGAATCCCCGGCTCTTAACCTCCGGTGTGGTCGTCATTACCTTGAGTGGCGTAACAATGACCTTAACAACTCAAATGTTGACAGGGATGGGTCAACAATCCAACACCCATTCACACCTGATTCATGTGACCTCAAAGACTCACATGATGGCTGGGTGGGTAAACCATTAACACGTGACCACATCAACTATAAAGTCGTTAACAACCCCTCAGGTGGTTTAAAGCCTCAAACTCCCCACCAGTCAGTTAGTGGGGAAGAATCCTTTCGCCTGAGAGGGGAGACGTCCTCAAGAAATTCAATCTGCCTTCGGTTAAAAGTTAGAACAATAGTATGGATTAACATCTGGTTGACTAACCTCCCATTTACACGAGTACAGATCGTTCCATTCACCTGAAAGTTGTCGGGGGTGTTACACTGAATGACGTTCAGATTCATATGATTGACCACACTAATGGAGTCTAGACAAACTTACCAAAATATGGAAATTATCTATTAAATGTTAACTTTGAATGCCTGTTAATATTAAAATGGAGATTTTCCCAAATGGCACAGTTTCCCCAAAACTGCCTGGACCTGACATGAACTACGACGATCTTTGAATCCAGATGTAGATTTAGGGGTTTTCCACGGGAGAAGCGCAGGCACAGCTGTGATCGCCAAAAGATATCATTTTACACTCCTTTGCTAACTTATCTTTAATACAACTTTTTGCAATCCCAATGTCCACAAGACTGTGACTCACCAAAGCAGCTGTAGTTTATCTAATGCCATTATTACAGACTGAGCTGTGTTCACAGACCAGCTGCAGAAAAACTTTGACACTAAAATAAAATGAACACTTCATCCTCAATTTGGTTTATTGGTCCCCACCAAACCTGTAATGTGACTAAGCTTCTCTTGTGGAACATGTCCAGACGGAGAATTCATGTTGGGGCACACCTCACATTTGTGCTTCCTCCTCTGCAAACCGTAGCAAAAACATGTTTTTCTTTTTATAAATTGTATTTGTGTTTGACAGATGTAGTGGTTTCCTGGATTCTGTATTTGTTCCTTTCAAACTTTTATTTGATCCATTTTCACAGTAAGCACAATAAAGCCCCAAGAGTTTTCATGTTTACTGAGTTGGTTGTCTGTATACACTTTCAGGGAACTCAAACATCCATTTTTCTTCTTTGTTTCAGAGTAAGAAATCTCATATACCATACAGGGACAGCAAGCTGACGCGACTACTTAAAGATTCCTTGGGTGGCAACTGCAGGACGGTTATGATTGCCAACGTTAGCCCCTCGTCTAAGTCATATGATGACACCCACAACACACTTAAGTATGCTAACAGGGCCAAGGAGATTAAATCTTCGGTTAGTATTAAAGCTATCATATTGTTTTATAATTGTAATTTAAAGCTGTGATTCTTTACTCTCGGTATAAAAAATGCTTTTAAATAATTACATTTTTCTCTCTACCTATTAGCTGAAGAGTAATGTTGTAAGCCTGGGCAGTCACATTGGTCAATATGCGGTGATATGTGAGAAGCAACGGCAAGAGGTAATATGAAACAACCAACACTACCATGCTCATTGTAATGTAGAAAATATCAATTTTTCTCTCATTAATTTATTTTTGTATGTGGACACGCACAGTGGTTCCTTTCTCACTGTGATTTCAATCTCATTTTGCATCTCTAAAGATTCTACAGTTGAAGCAGAAACTAAAAGAATATGAGGCGGGGAACACAGTGCCTGGGGCTTCTAACATGATGTCTTCCCAGAAACAAGCAGAGTTCAAAAGGTAAGCATGTACATGAGTGCTATTCAGACTGTAACTTGCAACATGTCAGTCGTTGTTTCTTTATCTTTTATAAACCCTTTTATTGAAAACCTTGTAATTGGAATGGAGACACTGATTCAGGCACAAAGAACATGTAGCTTGCATGTGCCAATTGAATGCCCTATTATTATTATATATTATGTGGTTTTGTAAGTGGTTCTGGTGACTTTAGATCCATAATAATTTACAAAGAAATAAGTCAGGCAGTTAAAGCTCTATTTAGTCATGGTGGGTAAAGTTGTACAATCAAGAAGGATATTCAAACAGAACCCTTTGTTTATCCATCATTAGATTATTGCCATTTATGGTATAATAAATATCACTCAATTAGTTTTTTTTTTTACAATGAGCCTTTATTGAATCAGCACAGTAGGTTCCTATGGCAAATATATTAGTTAAAAATTGCTTACATAATGTTGGTTGTAGAGAGCACTTGTAAATCAACCCTACTGGCCAAACCATTTACTAAAAGCTGTTGAAAAAAGAGTGACGCTGGATTATTTTTTGCTTGTCAGACGAATCAACAGAATTTTCATCACTTTGAGTTTATATTGAGTCAGTTGATTCAGAGTTGATAGTAAATATATATCTTGGTGGAAAAATATGAGGCAAGTGGTATATACATGCCATTTTTTATAGATATTGGCTGTTCAGTTCCTCGCACACATACATATATTTTGAGAGTCTAAATAAGCTATTAATATTACACTAACACAAACTAATTTAAAAAAGATACTGTTGAAAATTAAAATAACTACATCACAGTTCTCCTTAAATAATGAAAAGATTTTCTTGTATTGTGACCTTTTGTTCAGCTATCCACTTTCTGACACTTGTTACTTGTTCTGGTGTAGATCGTTATTGTAACAGATTAAGAAAAATAGCCTTTAGATGTAGAAGCTCATATCCTGTCCACTTTTCTTTTTCTGGGTGTTCCAAAGACATTCCCAGTCTCAATGGGACGTACGATCCCTACAGCATACCCTGGGTCTGCCTCTGGGTCTCTTGAGCTGGATGTGCCAGAAAAAAACAGACACCCCGGCCACCTCATCTGTCTCCTTTTATACTGAAAAGGAGCAGCAATTTTCTCTTGTCTTAATATGAATGTTCGAACCTGTCACCCAGTACCTAAGGGGCCCAAGTACCATGTGAAGAAAACTGATTCTGGCTCTGTATCCGTAATCTCATCCTTTTTGCCAGTACTCAGAGATCATGACAGACGGGTGCAACCCCCGTGTTACTTCTGATAACTTACCAATACATCTCGCAGTCTAATACTCCCAAGAACCCAAGATATTTGATTCCCTGTACTTGCAGTAGCAACTTGCTCCCATGTAGTCCCATCCTTTTCTAGCAGTGTAGTGCCTTCAGATTTAGAGTTGTGCAACCCTTGGCAACAGACCCAGTGCTGGTGAAGGTCATTGTTTGATCAAGCTAGCAGATCTACATGTAACAACGAACAGTTATGAAGTCTTGAGGTCACCAGACGAGATGCTTTCTGCCTCTGGGCTGCAACTAAACTGTGACTGTTTTAATGGTGGCGATTAATGATGGTGAAAATGTTCGGGTAGCTCGTCTTCACTCTTTCAAATGCGGTTTTCAACCAGCAGCAGCAGCACTTTCAAATGGTCACATATGCAAAATGTTGCTAAAATAGAATTTCTTTACCCCTGGCAGTTCTACATGCTTTGAATGGTAAGGTGGTGTCATAGTGGATGTCATTTAGTTAAAAATGCCTGCTGCTGTTTGTTTGCTTGTGCTGCCATGCATGTAAAGTCACAACTCAGCGCAGTGGAGTTTTTGACAGCTGAATGGACTGAAAACAAAGTGTCAGAACTGATGATCCTGGACCAATGCTGCTAAACTGCTAATGAAAGCTAACAGCCCACCTAGTTTCACTGGTTTTATATTTTTATTTTACTTTTAAACAACTTGTCTGTGATACTCCCATGAAATACTGTCCTATGAAATCAGATCTTGGACCTCCAGGAAAACTGTTACTTCCTGGAAAACAGTGTATCTTCAGTGATGACGCATGCTGCACTAGTGTGTATAATAAGTGCCATTTAAAAAGCATTCCCACCTTTTTTTCACAACTGATAGAGCATTGGGTTACACCACAGATTGATCTATACCAGTCTGACGTCCGGTTGTAAAAATCTCTTTAAAAGGAATTGCATCCCATGAAGAAACTAATAATGTGTCTTACGACCTTTGATCCTGTGTCTTTGCATGATTTGTTTGTGATAATTTTGGAGTTAAAGTTGCAATACTGTACTAGCACCTAAGTAAATGTGTAAGCTCCACAGGGCATCATTTTTATACTCAAAGACCATCTGGACTATTTTCATAGTCAGTCTTAACATATACTGCAGTCAGAAGACCTGCTTAGAACAGTCAGATACTACACACTATACTATACTATATTATACTATACTATACCATACTATAACATAACATAATATTATATAGTATTATTAATAAACAGTGTGACTGTAAATAATTGAACTTTAGGACAAACTCTGGGTAAATATAGCATTATTTTAGCTCTACATTTAAATATCTTTTATCTTGACAAGGTCTGCTGTGCCTTTAGTGCCTTTTTTAATTCAAATTATTAATGCCCATTTGTTTATTTTACTTAAATGAAATCGGCCACATCACATCTCGTCATCTTTAAGGCATAAAGTGGCATCTGTCGGGGTATTTGGGTTAGGGGCGGGGGACAAGGAAAAGCTGAATGAGTCGCACTCCCACACACACTTCATTCACTGGCATCAGAATTCACAACTCGCACAGTGAGAGGCTCTGAATAGAGGCTGCACGCTTCTCACACTATTAAAAATTCAGCAGTCTAGCAAGGCCACGACGTCTCCTACGTCACTGGAGTTACATTGAAGAGTGCAGTCACATTTCAGCGACAGCTCTCCAGCCTTATTTACCTGCATGCCTCCCCTGTCTCTTCTCCAGCTTAACTCAAATAGACAGCCTCTTGCATCCAATCTGGGTATCACCTCAACTCTATTCCAGGAATACATATGTACATCATATAGCTAAGAATATCTTTCTGGCTCAGTATGAACAGAAGTGGCATTTTGTGGAAGCTGTACAATGTTGTGACTTTATAATTGACTCTAACCTTAAATCATCAATAATTAATTGTGCTAAATAACAAACATTTGATGTAATTAGGGGTATACTTTTACATTGTCATTATTATTTGTATTAATGTATTTAAACTGATTTAAATATATTGAAAAAAATGTGAAATGTCTTTTTGGAGGTGTTGGAATACTTGATCAACTGGTTTGCGAAGAGCTCATGGCACAGCATTATATTAAATTTGCCCCTTACATGTGGCACAGCAGCTTCTAATCACATTTGGCTTGAATCCCTGTGGTGATGTTTTATTGCATTGCATTATACTAAGAGGTGTTTCTAATATTCTGTCCCATTCACGAATGGGAATCAGAGTGGACAAAAACACCTTTCAGTATAATACAGTCCAAAACAACACAGCTGCAGCCTCAAAAATGACCAGACATAAATGAACGCTTCTCCGACATTACTAGAAAAAAAAAAACATAGCATTACAGTTTCATAAATTGCAAGTTGTTATCAGTTGCATTAGACTGCACAAGTGTTCCTATTTACCTATTTTAAAAGCCAAAGTCATAAGATTGTTCTTCTAATTACAAAAAAGTTGTGACCACAATGACCTGCTCTGTTATTTTATGAATTTACATTAGAAATTGATTTTCAAACAGTTCATATTACTCAAAAAGTTTGACATTTGAAGGCTTAGCTTGTAATAAAAATCCCTCTCCCTAGGGTGTCAGAAGCTCTGCAGCAAATCTTCTCAAGCCGAGCCCAAATCAGGCAAGAACAGCTGGATCTGGAGAGACAACTGAAGGAGAATGAGCTGCGCCAGCGCTACAGTGAGGAGGACAACCTGCAGGTCCAACATTTCTGTGCCAAAGAAAAGACTGAGAAGGTAGCTGATGCTTACACTGCTATCCACAGTTTCTATCATCCCTGCAGAAAAACAGCTGCTGAGTCATCATTTCACCGCTCTCTTCTCTATAGTTGTCTTAGCCTCTCATTTACGCCACTACAGGAAAGGGTCACTGCTCATCAGTTCCTGGCTCTTCTCTGGCGTCTGAGCCCTGGTTTTGGTCCCTGCTTTATTTGTTATTTTAAGTATAAAACGTGATTTCTTAAGAATCTTTGGTGCCAAACTTTGCAGAATGGTCCACTGTCATCCAGAACAACCTAAACAGTGGAAACAGTTTTCTTGAGAGTGGTGCCTTCATTTTAAACTATTATTCAAATAAATCCTCTGTCTTAAGATTCGTTGTTTCAGATTTGCTGCTCCAACAAAGAATTTTAACAAATGGTAACGATTTTAGATTAATCTACATTCCTGTTCTGGGGCTGGGTACCATACTGCTGCTCGGAGCTATAATTATTTAGACCAGATACACACTCAATGTTGTGTAATACTAATACTAGCACACGATCCATAATATCATTCAAATTAACTTTTGCTGTTGTTTTCAATAGGCCACTTGTAAGCACGAGCGGAGGATTGCCAGCTTACGCACACAGCAACAACACATTTGCAAACGTTTGAAGGCGGTAGAATCCCGTTTCCTGGGAAATGATGGTTGGCTTCATCGTGTTGAGAATGAGATTAAGTTGCTGAACTCAAATGATCAGACCTCAGAAGTAAGTAGAACGTATTAACCTATTCACATTTACTGGTACTGACAGGCAAATTAGTATTTTTTTGTGACAAAGGAATTCTGTAATACTTTTCACACCTTTTTTTTTTTTTTTTTTTTTCTTTTCTTTTGCTGATAGGCTCTCATGAAAATAGAATTGCTTCATGATTTAGTATAACCCCCATTTTTTTAGATAGCAACTGCATACAGAAGTTATGTCAAATTCTGTTATACTTTCTGATTATTTTTAAAGTTGTGTAAACCCAGTACTTACAGCCATGACAATTTCCAACAATTCTTTACAGTGACACTGATGGATCACATATTCTTGTCACTCTTTGTACAGATAGACAACTGTACATCCACAATAAATCAGTGAAGGCAAAGTAGTGAGTAAAATTGCATACCTAATTACTTAACTTGTAGACAGGATGAAATGGAAGAAGACAAATGAGCTTGATTAGCTCGAGAGAAAAACTTTACAATGTGGGTTACATCCGTCAAAATTCACTGCTTGGTGTTTTTTGTTTGTTTATTTTGGAAGGTAGGCTGTGTCTCTACTGGTGTCGTGACTGTCTTTGTTTTCTTCCCATCTGTTCTCCCAGTAATTAGAACCGTGCTCATTTTATTTCTCCAGCTCACTCGTGGATCACTGAAGAGAATAAATCAATACCCTTTACTCATCCCTCACACAGCAGCCAGTTACCTAAAACCATGTCCATGTTATTTTTTTCTTCTTTATCCTTTCTTCCAGGAACTGACCCAGAACTATGACGCACCCACCGGTCAAATGTTCTTTCTGCTGTTGTTTCGTAGTTTCTTTACGTCAGAGTTCTTTTTTCCTCCCCTCCCTTAACCTGAGCAGATAGCTTTTTTGATGAAACATGGGTGAACAGGGAACTTCTCCCTAGTATCCTGACCCCCAACCACCCCCTTTTCCTCTAATTCTGCCCACTATAGTGCTAATTCAATAAACTGTTATGTTAGAATAGCTATTGCCTCATCATTTCTGCTCTCTGACCTCCCCTCTCCCCCTTGTTCAGGTATTAGAGAAGGACCTACATTGCTGCAGAGTGGAGCTGCAGGTAAATGATCTCAAACAACACATCAAGCAGATGGTCAAGCTCATTACACTGCAGGATCAGGAGAACAAGCGCATGCACAAGTAGGTTGACCTAGAATTCATTCCCATTGAATTAAGTAAACTATCACTATAGTACATCTGAGGAAACTGCATTTGAACCTCACTGTAACCCTGTGGTTTTCCTGGATGACAAAAATGCCTCAATGTTATTTTTCTTCTCCTTTTTAGAATGATGAACATCATGTTGCCAGCTTACAGTCGGCACTACTCTACGTTGCGTGGGGCCGGGCTGTCCACAGAATCAGATGAGATGGAGAACCATGAACTTGAGCACTTTGTGTTGAGGGAGAGAGGCGTGGTCTGGGCTGACCAGGAAGGGGCGGGGCAGCAACTGAAAGGGATTGGGGTGGAGTCACAGGAGATAAATGATGCTGGAGGCGCTTGGCTCTGCAGCGACCTGGCACCTGTCCTGTCTTTCTCACATCTGCTATACCACCAGAATAGCCCCTGCAGTAAGTCATCACACTCCTCTCATCCTATTAATCCTTCTGCCGTTGATTATATAGCATGTATTTAAATGGCTTGTTTGGGGTAAATACAAAATTAATGAAGAGTATAATAAATTGTGAGTATTAACATCATCACATTAATTCATCAGTTATTTTTTTTATTTTTTTAAAGATGTCAGTTAATTTTCTATCAATTGACTAATTGTTTGAGTAATAAACTTGAGTCACAAACTGACTGGAAAGATGTCAGTTCACCAGAGAATGCAGCAAATCCAGGAAAGCCTGACCACAGGACCACAAAAGCATCATAGATGCAGTAATGGCTGGTTGCTTATGATAAAGACAACTCCTGTCTGTTAAATGTTAAGGAGCAACTTGGATGACACACCACAGCCCCTGAAATGTTTTTATTTAGGAATATAAGATAGAAAACAGCTTACACATGCGTCAACTTGTGTTGATGGTAAGAATTACAGACTGGGCATTATTTTATGGGGGAGGCAGGTTTCCCCAATAATTCCACGTAAAAAATTGTCCCTCTCAAGTGAATATGACAGTCTCCCACTATACCAGAGTATATGAAAGAGAGAGAGAGAGAGAGAGAGAGAGAGAGACAGACTTCACATCGAATGAACCTGTGTCAAACTGGTAAGGGAGAAAATTTCTTTCCTCTCACGTGCCGACTCTTTGCTGATAGCTAGATTGTTTTTAGGTTGGATATGTTTACCCGAAGAGGAATTCAGGCACTGCAACCTTTATGATTATAAGATTGTTTAAGATTACCTAACACTAATCAGTTAAACGGCAAACATCAGTTTCACGGTGTTTTGACTTTGCCGGGCAACCCATTAAGTTAAGTGTGGTCATATCATGTAACGGGTATACCAGTTCAAAGCATATGTACTTTTGTTACATATTACTAATAACTGATGTTAAACTCTCTCTTCAGTGAGTCTCTATTTATCTTTAAAGTCATTATTTTGGGATAATGTGAGTCCAATATATTTAAATTTTAACATAACAATAAATTTTTCATTGCTTTTGATATTATTTAATGATTAATTAATTACATTTTCTTTAAAAAAAAATTACACACCTTACACCTGGATGTTAGCTTTAGGATAGATTTAGACATACAAGTCAGGTGTCCTGTAAGGCAGTTCAGTAAGTCCCAGTCTGTTTGACACTATTCCAAGTCTGGTGTGTGTTGTGGGAACCATGAGACTGCACAGTTCATTTTTAACTGTCATCTCTGCATGACCTAGCAGCAGTAGGCCCTCATGACATATAAGCCATGACAGACAGTGGAGCATGAACGGAAGCTGGCCAACAATCCTCACTCACTATGATCTGCACCTGTCCTTCTGTTCCACTGCTTACTTCTTTCAAAATGTAGCACAATTAGTACTTATTTGAAAGGGTTTTTGCTGACTTCTTATGAATTTATTATCAGTAAAACAAAGAATCTGATCAATTGTAAATACAGATATTAGTGTCAGCCTCCTGCGGGACATAGTTTGAACTTTAAAATATTATAAGACGTTTGTATAAAATCCAAAACACTCCAAGTTGACTTGGTCTTCAGGGAATTCATTATGAATATAAAGTTTTACTGCCAACGTTTTCCTCTGACTTCACATTACGGGCCCGTTCACTGTGCATCATGCTTTGGCTTTGCATGAGGTTTCATTTTCTTCAACATTTTACACCAGTCAGATTGACTTTAAATATAATGACAGTTTGTTTGGCTGATTGAACATCTGTACACTCTCTATAATGAACACAAAACCTAAGCTACTTTTAAGTGACGGCAAATGTTTCACCTTCGTAAATACTTTGCATTTTTCTGTCAGACAAATGTTTTAAATCCAATTTTCAGTAAATACCTTTGACTGATTTTAAAACTTCAATCCATGTAAAAGCAAGTAAGCATTATCAAACATGTGTGATAACATCACATTTTAATAAAAGAAAACGCCATACGGGCTACAGATGCTTTTCAAGCTTTCTATGTCCTTGTATGTGTGATGATGACGTTGCTTCTCCTCAAAGCGCTTTACTTTTTAATTCTCAGGTGCAGAGAGGCACACAAAAAGAACATCAGTTTGCAGTGTTGCTCCATCACCAAAAGGTAAATCGACTCTCCTCTCTCCCCCCCTCTCACTAACATACTGTAGTCATTAATCTAAAACCACTGCATACCTTTTAATCCCACCTCCTGCTCTCTTCTTGTCATCTTTGACTCAGTCCATCACACTTGTGCAAACACACTGCAAGAGGCAATTCTGCATTTATTGAAGCAGAACACACAGATCATAGTGTTTTGTTTTTTTAGATGCCATATGAATTTTAAATAGTTGTGTGTAACCCAAAATTTTATTTTGCCATGTTTTTTATTTGCTGAACATGTTTTTTAGCCTTTTTGCTATAAAGAACTTGTTCATAGTGGTAAAATACACAATAAAAATCCGACATGTAATATAATTTGATTTATAGTTGTGCTGCACACATTCTATCCTCGCCAAAATGATGTGAATACTCACAACCGGTTTTATAGCGGGAACTCTGTACATGGAGAACCTTTGGGGAGATGTAACACAAAAGCCTTTGTGAAATATGGCCGTTCAAATTGGCTGTAATGACATTTACTGCAGGTGGTCAACAGTTCATTGAAACATACTGTGGGAAATGTAACTTTTGAAGAAAATACTTCTGCCAGATGACCAGAGTTTCTTGAATGGAAATGAAATGCAAAAGCATCAGGGAGTTTGTCATTGCTGCTATTAAATTTCTCAGAAACACATTGTAATAAGTGATAGGGCATTTATTTTTGAAAGTTTTTATGTTACAAAAAGCCGTACTCTCTGTATGCTCAGTCTTACAAGTCAATGCAGTTGTTTTATTGTTTTTCCATTTAGTCAGTTATTGTGATTTACTCATTATTGAACTATACTTTACTCATGCACGTGCCAACCCTGCAAACTCTCTTAATTGTATTTAAAAATAGTGTGATTACATTTTCAAAAAACACATTTAAATGGCCCACTTCATTCAGTTCAATGCAGCATTTGATGCACTCATTGTAAAACCTCTGAGTGGATGTAGTGTTTGAAAAAACGCTAATGTTTCTCCTTGTTATTAGCAACAAACTAATCAAGCACAAAAATGTAATACAGGAATGGGCAACCTTCCATAAACTAGGAATTTTTTATATATTAAGCACAATAAATAAATATATAGTACTATGTACCTTCAACAATAGTGGACACCGTTGTCCAGTACTACGGTTAATTGGGCCTGAAACAAAAAGAATAAAGTTGACATTATGCCAACAGTGGCAACATAAAATAGAGAACGATTGCTTGTAGCCCATCTTGCAGCAGCACCCTATGAAATAATCCACTGCCTACAATGGTCCCATTTTAACACATTATACATGCAAGGCTTTTAGAGGCTTAACAATATTTTAATTATTGTACATTTATGATCAGTTTAATCTACTCAGCCTTGAAATAACTCACTTGCATCACTGTTTTTCTATTGTTGACAGTATGTGGCCTCAGTTTCCTCTCTTTAATTAAATCATAACTGTGCATACTCCTCAATCACACTTGCATCCTTGAAAATCACCCAAGTTCTGTCATACATGCAAGTCACATATGCACACAGACATGTACCTACAGTATGTACAGCCTTATACATGCTGTGCAGCATTATCAGCTGTGCAAAATCATTTTTCAGTTAGTAACAAATTCTAAATTATATAGAGGTTAAGAAGTATAGGTGTTTTCATAAATAAGGCTTTTATTTAGCATTCAGACAAACTCCTCTCCTCTTGTCCTGATGCTGTTTGTCAGTTCCTTACTGCTTCCTCAGCTCTTAATGGTAGTCACTGCAGCATGTTATGAGAAATAGCTCCACCCTGCAGCTTGCAAAGCCAATCAGATTTCATCGGTTTTGGAGAGGGTTGTGGTTTTGACAGAACATTAACTCTTTGTAGACTGCATTATAACAGCAAATTACACAAACGTGATCACTATGAAGGAGCATTGCTTAATTTCATAATTTAGTGTTGATTATTACATGTCCACACGTGCATCTATTAATAGTACCACGGTTTTTCATTCAGCTTTCTCCCCCTGTCTCCCACAGACGGTCCTGTTTATATTTCTATTATATCCTCTACCTCTAAATTCTCCCATCTACATTTTTTTTCCTTCGATTTTAGCTGTCCCTTTTGCTTCAAACATCTCTTCGTCTGTCTTTTTTCTCCATTCTTCCTTTCTTTCCTTCCAACCCTCAAATGTCTCACATCTAACCCTCCCAATCCCTCTTGAGCTTCATTCATGAAAATGCAGATCCACAGTAGGGCAGGAAAAAACGTCAACAGACGTAAACTCCCCTGCTCCACCAACCAGAAAAGGCGCACTATAAAAAACAGGCAGCAGCAACCAGGCGACCCTAATTCAGTGCAGCCTACACCAGAAATAGCAACTCATGCATGTATTAATCCCCTACAAGCCAAAAATATGTGATTGAAGGAACTCTGCTGCCATTTATTGCTGGGGACAACTCCTCTGCCACAGAAAAGGGCTATTTATCACCGTTTCCTCACATGGTGTGCTGTCTGAAGACTGACTCACATTTGCTAAATATTGCATTTGATATTTGGGGAAATGTATAAATCAGTCATTCACCTTTGCATTTAGTGTTCTCACTTCCTTTATGCGCTGGCATTTTTCCTTTTTAGCCTCTCTTCCTCCCCAGCCCCCGCCACACCTCTGCAGGAAATGCCATGAGTGTAATAGTGCTCCTGTATGATGCAGACACAGTGATTTAACCTTGTTCTGCTCTGCAACCTGTACAAGTTTTTATTTCTATTATTTTTTTTTTAAATGAGCCTAGATAGTAGGGTAATAAATTACTGGATAAAATATCATGTGTCAACCAGAATTTAAATGTATCATGATATAAATATTTTGGTTATCCGGTTTTAGTTTTGATGGAACATAGGGTTTATTACTATTAAGTCTAAATTGAATATATTTAAATTCAATATTGATGTAAAATAAAACATTTGACTGTGCAAACTTTGTTTTAGTACAACTTAAAGACCCTCTGCTGGCATTGATTTAACCCCTGAAAACTCATCTATGTTCAATTAAATTACATGTATAGAAGTTTCTTCCGAATACCTTTAAGTGGTAACTTCATTCAGTACAGCAGATATATGAATATGCAAATAGTCCTGGCCTCTATCTCCGCCCACCTCTCTGCTGCTTGCCTGCAGCTCGTTGGTATGGGAGGTCCCACCCCACAAGTGGACAGGATTAGTTCCTTCATATGTGACATATGAAACCCTGGCTGCCTGAACCTGTGTTTTTGTGGCTGTTAGTGCTACACTGCAGGTCGCTGGCTTTGACAGCTTTTTCCCGTTTGACATGTCGGGTAACCCATAAAAACACCAAATGGACATGTTAATAAGGTTAACAACTTGTTTTTTGTTTTTTTTATTAGAATAGCAATTCTGTTAGGAATATATTTTTTGCAATAATTACCACTAATTAATGCAAGGTCAACCAATCCCTACGCTCGGTGGGAGGCAATGGATTCTGAATATTATCGGCCGTCTGCTTGTTAGCTGTCTGCTACAATATGCATAAATGGAAATTGATATTCACAGTCGGCTAATACTAGATAGTGTTTTAACTGACTGACTCATAACCCTTTTGGTGTTTTTTAACAGCTAGGTACAATCCATGCCAACATTTTTAATATCAAAACAATGCTGCGTGGTGTTTCTCTCACAAACCATCTTTGACTGAATGTACAGACACAAGTTTACATGGCTGTCTCATATTGTAGTATGGCTTACTCATAAAATACATGTTTATACACCTTTATAAAATATAATACAAAATTAGGATCCTGCAGGCATTTTGCTAAGGGACAGTTGGAGTGATGGCAGAGTTTATGTTTTTTTATTTAATATTTCTGATTTAAAATAATACCGAATTGTTTTGATCTCACTGCCCCTCTTTTCCTCACAAAATATTTGCAACCACTGTTACAAAGACCAAACAAATACAGTCAAACTGAATAAATAAATAAAAAATAGTTATATGTACAGACAACCAGCTGCCTACTGATAGAAAGAAGAGAAAGTGAAATGCATTTATGTTAAAAGTAACTCTTACAGGTAAAGATTACAATATCCACAAATGGTAAGACAAGATATTTGCTATGTTGAGTCACATTAATGCATTTTATCCCCTACTATTCAGGAGGAGGCTGCATTTTAACATGATGCGAACAACAAATTAGTACCCGTTGATGTACTAACAACAATTACTGCGTATTGTTTTATTTTTAGCGATGCCAACAGTAGCACTTACATTTTGTTTGTTCACAGAGGCTCACAGAGTTCAGAGTTCTGTGTTAGAGCTCCATGTTTTCCTTAGTTTAAAAAAAGGTCCTCGCTTGCTGGTCTATTTATAAAGTGCGGTTCTTTTTCGGGGAATAATGCATGTCACGGCTCCATTCTGACATTGTAAGGGTAATGTTTATTTATGCAAGGAGAGCACTTTAATGATTAATTGCTTTGTAGCGTGCATAATATCTTCAACACTAGTGATCACATTTAGGTATAACTTAAGGCAACAGTCCATCTCGCTTCTGAGTTATGACATGTTTTAAACCGCATCTTTGCCCTGGGCTCGCACTTCAGCGCTTATTACTGATTTCTGATTGAGTGCCAGGGAAGGCATCATTTGGGGAGCGAAGTGTTTACTGTTGCCGTGAATACTTTTAAAGTGGTTTGATTTGCTTTCGCTTTCAAAGCCCGTATTTGTAAACAACACATTGATAAATGCTGGCATCTGCATACGACGCTTGAAATGATGTCAAATTATTACTTGTTGTTAATTATTTCTCGAGGATCAAAAGTGAGGCAGGCCAAAAGTTGACCTGTAGTCTGACCTGATTCAAAGGTCTGTTGACACAACGGTAAACAAACATGGTAACTGGTAAAGGTACACTCAGTTGCTAAGTGTCTATCAAGTCAGAGCAGGCGGCACAACATGTCATTGTGTGTCCACATGTTCAATCCTAAAGCGAACATTATCTCTTTAATAACTGAAATGCAAAGGTGATGTTCATTCTGTTAGCAAACACTGTAGTCACAAAATACATCATCCTACATCATGTGGCATTTCGACCAGCAAGAACAACTCAACACGTACAACATCTAGAGCAATAAACAATGGACACACAATGTGCAGATAGAAAGTAAATGCAGGATACAGGAAGCGGCATACAGGGAAATTCCCCATTCAATTGTTTACTCTAATTGGACTCTCACACTGTTCAAATATTCCATTTTTGAAAAGGAACCTTAAACTGTCCCCTGAAAAGTTTCAAATCTCAAGTAGTGCTCTCTTAAATTAGATACTTGCGACAAAATAAGCAACTAAAGTTTTCAGAATGAGTTTTAACAGTAAAAAGCTCAATGAATCAGCTGTAACAAGACAGTGTGGGACTGTTTCGGTTGCATCGATTGTGCCAGGCAGAAGAAACAATCCCCCAACTTTTGATTGAAATTATATTGCCGTACTAATGGAAGAATGCAACTTATTGCAACACCTATTTTCCCACTGATTTGGGGCAACACTAAACCAGCGAGAAGAGGACCGTAAAAAACTGAAAACTGTTTTACCTTTGGCAGAAAATGTTGTCAGCAGCTTTTTTGGGGGTGTGTTCAGCTGCCTTTGTGACATCTTTGTTCCTTCTTAGGGTTTTTGATATTGTGCCTTTTCAGATGAATTTGTTTTTATGGCGGTTTTTTGTTTCACTCGTATTAACTGTTGATTGTTTTTTTGTTTTGTTTTTTTAGTTCAAAGAACTCAAACAGAATTGACACAAAAACCACTTGCCAAAATGCCCATCAGGAGAAACTTGTCTGCGTTACTCCCACCACAAAGTCCGCGGACCATCGCCGCTGCCCAAACGCTTGAGGACGGAATGTTCCCACTCCAGTGCACCCCTGTTCAAAAAACTGCTCCAGCCCGGTCGCTGAGCTCCTCCAGCATCATGGATCCGAACATGACCTTTGACATTACGGAAGATGATGATCAGACTGCAAGTAATGCAACCGTCATAATAAGCGGTGGAAGTCCCCGTCAAGCATCGAAGTCCACCGATCCCAGCCAACTGCAGAATCCTCCCAAGGCGACTGAGGGGAACCAGATTCCTACCAAAAGGTCAAAAAAAATATCCACGTCTTCATTTTTCTTTTGATTTTCAGATTTTTGTGGTATATACAGTAGAAATGTAAGAACAAGCACAACAGTGCCTGTGTTCACATTAGAGCGATTGCATTCTAAAGAATTTAGGCATATAAATCCTGCCAATTTCACGTTTAGTTTTTAGAGACACTTCAATTTGTGCAGAAATTTATGCTGCGGTAGTGCACACCTTTCAACACAAACAGGAAGTAGACAAATACTATAGAAAAGACTATCTTCAACGACAACTGAATGACTTTGGGAAACAGCAAAGAAAATACTGCAACCAAAATTGATATAACAGATGTCTATTTTTATAAGTCATGTTCAGGGAAGAACTGCAACAGATGCCTCAATGTATGAGAACCATTTGTTGTATTTTTCTCATCAAGCCGTTTATCTCGACAGGGAGATTCCACTAATGAAAGGGTTATCCAGTGAGTGTTTTTAGTTGCGCCCTTTTGTGTTAAAACAGAATTAGTGAACAATATTAGCATCATTACAATGAACCTGTCTGACATGCAGAGCAGTTAATTGGCAGAGAAAAATATCACATTATCTCGTGGACTTTATGCCATTAATCATCAAGCTCTCCATTTTGAGCCTGTTTTCCGAACCATCAAGTACTTTCCTATCTGATGTTGCCAACATGCCCCGGACATACACGGGGGGTTGTGCTCTTTTATCTACTTTTATTCTTCTCTCTGGGCTGCTCTCACTCAGATGTCTAGACAAGCAAGTAGTTGGCCAATCAGTAGCCTTTACCTGAGAAGCAGATACTTTGAAATCACTTTTTATTTTTGTCCAGACAAGAGAATACAAATGTTTTTCAAATGTATGGTTGGTAAATGTCACTGGCACAAAAAAGCAGCATGGATGAATACATTCATTATATATTTTGTCACTTAGAGTGCTCTTAATTGACAGACACTGATTTTACTGAATGAACTGGTCCAACTTTCCTTCTCTGTCAGAATTGGCAAGAATACACAATGAGCATTTCAGTCAGAATTACCAGGTGTATTAGCAAGCACAAATAACACAAAAATATATGTCTTTAATTGAAGTTTAAAACATTACGGACATCCTTATTTATTTTTCCTTGATGTTAACATTTCGGATCTGGTAAAATACCTGCATTCATTGAAGTAATAATCCCGAAGAATTTCATTAAATAAATGTCTGTTAAGTCATTCTCTAATGATGTTACACAATGGTTATTGACCATCTGGTTCACCAATGAAAGCCATCACATTTGCAGTATTACGACGTGAACGTGCTAGCGGCGTGTTTTCCATCACCTGACGGTGGTTGTTCACGCGGGCGACACGGTTTAGATCAACTGCAAATACGTCTTATCGCCATAAGACCCGCTAAATATCAGCCGGCACCGCTGTTGTTGCCAGTCAGAATAACTCCTGGCACCTGCAGTCAATGAAGATTATATCACTGTAGTTAACTTCACAGCAACACTGAAATATGTTTCTGTTGCTCAATACACTCTTTCCAAGCCTCTGACTATGCAACGCCCAGAGATGTTGGACACATAGACCCTTCCCCTGAGAAACAAGCAGCTGATCGCAGTATGTTAAATACAGGAGAGTCCCAGTTCACCTTTTATGCATCAACTTAATATTTTGGGCTCATTAAGCTCATAGTTGTAAATCAGGACCTTCATTATTTATACCAAGTAGTTTATGAAAAATTTGGTGTAAAAGTCACAGTTGTTATTTCAGTATATCATTTCATTTTCAGGTTTGAGCTGCAGGTTGTCAACATTACGTAAACCAGTTTAATTTGTGTTCATGTTAATTAATTTAGTATCTAACACACACACAAAAAAAAACGGATCACAGATATAAACTGAATTTTTGAGTTGTTGCAATTTGCAACTTTTTGGGGAGAATTCCCAACAGAACCACATTGATTCAGCAGTACCTTAATATTCACACCTTCTAACACAGACAGCTCCTGAACCACACATTTTGAATTGATTGAATTTGTTTAATTAAAAATATCTATTGCATTTTTCCAAAAAAATTGGTTCCCAGGGGACTAACAGGCATCTCTTGAACACTTTCCATAAAATGTTCCTTAAAAAGTCATCCCTCTGGCTGCCCACTGAATGTTTCAAAGCACTCAGTCCGGATGGTAACTAAACCATTCGAAAGTGGTAAATCCGCCAAACCTTATTCAAAACAAGATGGAGGCTACAGTGCAAATAGTCTCAGTATTCTCACCAGCAGCAAGTTTCCAGACTGGAACATTGAGCCAAGAGGCTTAAGTCGACTGAGCTGAGCAGTGCCTTCGTGTCTTCAGCTTGAAGTGCAAAACAGAATGGGAACCATTTTATTTGTAGGATAAATTTGTTCCCATCCGACTTCAATATCAAACTGCATCCCCTCAAACAATGGAATTGCTCCACAAATGAACCACATTGCTTGAAAACATCTGTGCTACCCTGCAAACACACAGAATCACAAGAAGCTGCTTTACCTCGAATGGTAAAGGTCGAAGCTAATCCAGACTTTAGGACTGCACTTCACTTCACACCTGACAACAAAGTTGTCCCAAAGTAGAACGGGTCAAATCTCAAAGGAAAATGACTTCGTTTGGATAGAAAGAAAACTTCACATCAGGTTTATTCTGACAACTGTAGAAAGGTGATTTTCAGAGCTGCAAGGTGGGTGAGTGGCAGCTCTCTTTGCTGGCTTCATGCAGACAGACACACTAGAGGGATACAAAGCTTCAATTCATTTTGACAATTTAAACGTCATGTTGGGAAGAATTTTAGAGAAAAAAACAAAAACACCATTTATCAAACAAATGTAGAGACCTTTGAGTAATGAACAAGAACAGGTAATTAGATTTGGATAATTACTGGTTAAGGTTAATTACATAAAAGGTTACACTTCTTTTACTGGTCATATTTCCTCAGGTAGGTTTTTACACCCAGGTCTTGCTCTTGGATGCCACCAGTATCTCGGAGGACTTAGTCACATTATCTGTGACAAAAATGTTGGCGCTGTATCCTGAAACAGAATGAGGCAATGGCACAGATTCAGTTGCAACATATTACGTGCTCCATTATCTGCCAGTTGATTTAAACCTCAGATCAGCAGGTATGGTCCTGTGAGAAAGGTTTTCAACTACAAAGTGATCATATGGGGTTAAAAGATGTCCACCGTACCATAACGCCTGACCCCTGAGATCAAACGGGTCACATCTGAACCTTGTAGAAGGTTAATGCAGAATAGGATGAAATCAGGACCCTGTTTCCCATCATTTTATAGCTGGTGGTGTAACTTCAAATTTATCCCAGACAGCAGAATTTTCATATTACATTTTTTTTGTATTCAAGTACATCCAAAGGATGCGTCAAGTATTAAGTTCAGATCCGTAAAACAACTCAAACCATATTACCACTAGGGTTGTGCCAAAGCTTATGGTTCATAATAATGTTGGTAAGTATTTGGCTACTAAACATTTTAAAATCGGATTGTGATAATGGTCATTTTCCAACTTGTAGACGTAATGACGTCCGACCCATTAAGCAGCACTCTTATTTGGAAATGTGTATAAATTGAAATACATAATAAAAAAATTTGAGTGTTTTGTTAAATCATCAAAAATATTGTCATCACAGAAATACCCTGAAATGTCGTGATAATATCGCTCACTCGTAGTTGTCAGTTATAGGATATTCTTTTTTGTAATCGTGTGATCTTGAAGGGAAATGCTCCTCGTCGCCATGTGAGGTCCAAACTGCAGAGATGTCATGGTAACGTGAACCTTTGTTCTGCAGACAGCAGCTCGCCTCGTTGCAAGATGTGAAACGAGCCAACCCGACCTACATGACCATGACGTCTGCTGCTCAAGGAAAGCGTAAATTGAACAGGTAACATGTCTTGTTTGTTTGTTTGTTTTTTCTCTTATATCCACGTTAATCGTATTTTCATGCCCGTCGCTCTTTCCAAATATGTATATGAGTGTTTGGAGGCAGACTAAACCTGTGCAGACGGTCACAGGATGGAAATCCAGCGTAGATGATGAGGAACTTGTGATCATTACTTTTTTTTCTATTTTTCTGGCATCAGAGAAGAGCTACTGCAGGATCTCTCTGCACCAAAGCGCGTAAAGAAAGACCCCTCGGTGGCCCAGAGGCCGCTCAGAGTGCATCGTTTTGCTGGTAAGTGACATCACAGGAACACATGGCTAAAGAATAACACGGTAAAGGCAGAATGCACATCGTCATAACAACCGACACTGCAAACTCCACACGAGCCACTTTTATTTAGAAAGGGGAAACCATAATTATTGTCTCTTGTTTGTCATAACTCCAGACTGAACCTGCGTATGTGTGTGACAGAACCATGGGTTATGTTTATTCCCATCATTGATCATGGCGGATTACTCCGAGCTATCAGGAATGGAAAAGTGTAGTTCTGTTTGTTCCTCACAACCTTCGTTGTTTGGTGTCTGTCCTCAGGTTCAGAGAACAAGCCCAAGAGAGTTGTTAGGAGCACTTCCGAAGGAAATCTTAACCTCCTCGAACCCCAGAAAAAATCCTTTTTGTATAAAACCTCCCAACAGTTCAAACGAGTGACCAGGCGGATGTGAACCCAACGTTGTGTTCAGATCAGGCCATTTTGAACACTTTCACTCTGCAACCTCTTCTGCCTGTACTGTTCTTAGAATAAAAAGAAGTGGTCCTTGTGTAGGATTCTTTAGCAGAATGTAATGAGAAGGAACTTAATTTAATTTGCATTGTTCTCTTTCGCTCTTCAATTCAGCCTCACACTGCAGTGAAACTTTACTTGACTGTATATAAACCTTGCATCGGTTCTGGGCATCAGTTCAGATTTTTCTGTTCATAGCTTCTGGGCTGATTTGTGTCAGTTTTAAGCCTTCTTTTAGATTTTAATATATATTTTAAAATAGTCGTGTCTACACTCTCAGCAGAAAATAAAGCTACATATCCTCTGGACGCTCCGTGTTTCACGTACATTGTGTACTTTAAACATTTCTCTGAGACAATAACCATCTCTTAGGTGACCACATTCCCCAGGGCAGCTAATAAAACTGAAACTGCTCCACTCTGAACTGTTTGTAATTTTATGTTTTGTCCTGTTTTTTGTTTTTTATCTCGTACAGTTAATAACCAAGGGTTATAAATACTTTATAATAAAAGTGCTTGTAACAAGAATGCAGCTGTTTTTCAATAAATGGATCCCTGACTAACATGTAATATTGGCTTTTTGTGCTGTTGGTGTTGTGTATGAATGTGGTTTTCAATGGAGTTTCAGTTACGAGATGTTCCCGCATTAAAGAAGTGATGTCGGACAGACTCGGAGAAGGTGAAAAATACAATGACAACGAAAATTGAACTGACCGAAGTGTGACTCCCAGATAACTTCTTTGTTGTCATCCTATGAAAAAAATTAACCATTTCATATGCCTTTAGGAAATTAGGTGCAGTGTGATTGCAGAGATTAAAAGTTTGTTGTTTGTGTATCCCAACAAATGTATTTCACCATTATTTGGTATAGACACAACACATCCAGTCTCCAAAGATGACAGTTTTTTGTTTTTTTTTATTTATATATTTTATTCAGTTTTCAATTTAGAGCAACTAATTTTTTTATTAATTTTTTTTAATGTTAAAGAATACAACTTTTAGGTTGCACATTGTATAAACATTGGGAATCTGACAAACGAAAAGATTTATAGTCAAAATCCAGAAGGACATCGGACCTTTTTCCAAAATAAAACGTAGTTGATAACCTTTTAGCCAGCATTAGACAACACTTAACATTAGCATTCAACCACTTCCTCGTTAGCGTTATGCGCATGTGAAAGTGTTACATGGTACCAAAGGAAAGCATAAATGAATTGTGAAATATCAACTCGCATCTAAATAAATAGATAAACGGTTGAATGTTATACCTTAAGAAAGTAATAAATACTGAGCTTAAATCGAGTAACAAAAAGTTGGCTTGAATTAATCATTTAATAATGGAGGTAATAGTTTGTAAAGGCTCAACAGTCAGAAAAAAGTGAGCTGGAAATAACGTGAAAATGAATTGAATGTCCTGCTTCGGCAACCTTGAGTCACAGTAGTATGAATACAAACTTGACCAACCCAATATTCACTCGGCCACAAGAAAATAATGTCTTAACAATATCCATTTTTATATAACAGTGCTAAACTGTGATGGGGATGGGGGGTGCCTGGAACAAAAAAAGGTTGGGAACTACTGCTAAACATCACTTTTAATTTCTATTTTCAAGCTATTTTCGACTTTGCTGCGTTTCATTTTTAGCCTGATCAAATGTGGAGAGTCACTGGGAACAAGCTTTTATTAGAATTCTATACTAAAAACTGAAGTCAAAAGATACCTCCTGGATCTATTATGAGGGTGGGACCTCATTGCTCTGTCTGGAGAGAACTAGACGTGTCACTTTGAATTCAGTCTTGCAACTTTCAGTGGCACCGCATTCAGTGTGATCTTTATTTTTAGCTCAGGAGCTCAATGCATATATCAGCACTGTACTGCGCAAGCACTGACACCCTCTCATGCTCCCATTCACAAGAATCTCTTCATTGTACGTGTGAGAGAGGGAGAGCGTGTGCGCACACAGGGAGGCAGGTCTTGGCTAAAGTTTATTAACTTTCTCTTAGCCAATGGGGCGCCTTGTGCGTTTTTCCTGCTGACCAATGGGGCAGATTGAGAGGTTGGAGGTGGGTGTTGCTTAGCAACTGCAGGTAGAATCTCAGATCATGTCGGACCCATTGTTTTATCTTGCCTCCCTGAGAGACATTACATGCTATGTGTTGTCATTTTGTTAGTAAAAAAAAAAAAAAAAAAAAAAAACACCTCTGTGCAAATGCGTCACAAAGTTGTTAACTCTATTTCTGTATCGTTAAACAAAGATCACAACGGCTTTGATGACATCTCACCCTCAAGTCGGAGCACTTTTCTGATTGATTGCCAATATGTTGCAACATGTAGCATTTCATCACCAAGTCACAGGAGCACAAGAGATTTAACATTTTAGTCTGACATTTTCTGCTCCTAATCACGAGGATAATATCTTTTAATGAGCCTTCTGCAAAGCCATGAATTATCTTAAACGTAGACAGCAGACAAACAGGCTGATCAAAACACACGTGTGATGTAGGTGAAACATCAGAGTTAACTGATGTTTCACCTACATCACACACACACACACACACACACACACACACACACACACACACACACACACACACACAGCTCTGATGTAATTAATTATGACTCATAGTTTAAAAAAAAAAAAAAAAAAAAATTAAAGTGACCCTAAATAAATAAGTCATGTCTTAGCAAATTTGAAAAGAGCCTTTCTTTTTGTGCTTGGCCATAAAGAGAGACACAGACTACGACATATAAAACCATACTGTATGATCTCTCCTACGATGTTCCTGACTCCCACAAGCCCGCACGTCACAGCTGTGAACTTTTCATCCCCTGTCTAATTAGATGACCTGATATCTTAAAGCAATATGTCAGAGTGGAACAACTCGTGGAGAGCTGACCACCAGCACTGTCTGTCCTTTTCCCGCTAATAGTGTCGCTTGTTGGCTTTTGTTTTACCCTTGTTAGCCCAGAATTATGCACATGTACCGTATGTGATGCCTAAAAGCAGGTGTACGTGCACACAGCTCACTGTTCATGTAAACCTGCTGAAAAATGTAAATGCTACTGCTTCAAATAGAGCTTTAAATACTTCTCTAGAGCAGCCGTGGTATTTGATGCTCCTCCACGCTTCTTTTTCAGGGGACACTGATGCTTTTGTAGATAATTCAAATATGTAAAAAAAAAAAAAAAAAGACATGAAAAGAAAAGACTAAAAGGTAAAATCTGTGATCTGTTAGGGACTTTATATATATATAGGTAGAATAATCAATGACATTTTTCAGTCAAAAACATTGCATCTTTTAGAAAAGCGCTTCAGAGTTACTTCTGCTCGTTGTCCCGTCCTGTCCCGTGATGCTTAATGCAAATATTTAAATGGGGTTTATGGAAATTCCCGGAATGCTCCCTGGTTCGGCATGTAAAACAGGGCCGTGAAGATTGTTGTTTACACCACGGACATTTGTGTCCAGTAAATCCCATTGCGGGAAGCGAAGGAACAGATATATAACCATCAAATGAAATTAGCAATATTGTCCACTAAATTGTAGCTCAGTGTTGGCAGAGACTTCATATTTCAAAAGGCAGCTGAACGTAGTGCTTCTGGAAAAAGTAAGTTTACACCTTTACAAAGATTTAAAGAAGTACTGAAATGGTTAATCAGTTCATTCATTCGACAGTTGTCAGAGAATTGTGATTTGATGTGTTTACTGTTTAGCTTGATCATCTAAGACCGGATTCTGGCTACTCCAGTGCACATTTATCACGGTTCTTTTGAACAGGTCATTTTTGGGCTCATTTTATTGACTAAAAAGTGAATTGATTGTGAAAAGTCAACAGATGAACAATAAAACAAGAGAAAAAAATAAATAATCATTATTTGTGGATTGACAAAATATTATCTTTAAACAAAAGGAGCAGATTTTGTTGTGCTGGTGTCCTTAGATGACATGATTTGCGCCTATTTTTACCTGTGGAAAAACAACAACAACAACAGACGACCAGGAGGTTGGTTGTTTGGTCGACTTTGTAAAAACGAGGCCTGTCGATGTGATGCAACAAGAAACATCCATCCTCAAGGGCATCACACGTATGCAGTCTGCAACATACAGAAAGGAAGCGAAATCATAGAAAAGCAGTCGGCACACAATGTTTCTGACTCATTCTGATGTTACCAAACAGATTTATCTGGTTATATGGTTTGTGCGTTTGTTTGTTGTGCTCATTTTCTTTTATTGTAGCCAGCAGTTTCAGAAATGTCTCATGTTTTCATCTCCATCTCCATTTTACTCAGCAAATTAATTTTGTGAGGAAACAGATGTGGCAGCAAATACCTGGCTCCCTTTATCAATACCCAGCTGACTGTTGACAGGACCTTGAGCAGTGGTAATCGTGGGGGATGGGTGAGATTTACAGTTTCCTTTACCAGGTAATGTCTCCTGTTGTGAAACAATGTGACAGAAAATCAGTACATCTGTGATGGCTCAGCAGTGTTCTTTGCCCCTCTACATTCTCCTCCAGGAGCTTATCCAAAGCCCACCTCAAACGTACTGTATGTAGCCTGTGGATGACTCATCCTCCGGAGAATGAGCTGTATGGTGCAGGTAGCCTTGCAAATAAACATTTCACGATTTGCAGAGTCTACTGAAGTACTTTGCTGACTTAAAGTCTGATCCCACAGACTGCAAATACAAACTCTGACATACCAGTGCTGTTTTATTCTGACTGCGAGGCACACTGTGTGAAATGTCCTCCTGTGTTAATGTGTCCCTGCTGTTTTATACATGTAATGACGGTGTCTCTAAAACACACAACAATGATACATCAATTAGGGCTTCAGATTTGTTGTCATTTTGTTTATTGAAACGGCAAATTTGTCATCATTGCAGCAATTGCCATGGAGACAGGGTTAAGTCCCAAACCTACTGGTATTACACAGTGCATGAGTGTGTGCTCATTACTGCTTACCACAACTTCCAGGAAAGACTTCACCCATTGGTGGATGGTTTGGGAATATGTGGACATTCAAATGATCCTTGGTTCCCGGAAGCCTTGCACACCTGTTCCCCTCGAACGCCCAGAAAAACCCTCCTTTCTTCCTCGTTCAGTTTGTAGCATCCTGCCGTTCTGTGCTCTTTTTTTATTCTAAAGTATTCTTCACCTGATGATGTAGTTTAAGAGATGCCAATATGAGAGCTACGTTTCTGTGATTGAAGTTGGTCTTCATTCATCCCCGTGGTGACATGTTGCTCTTGCGTTCCTCCTGTCCTAAACACTCGGGAGCTGTGGGCGGGGCCTGAAGCCCAACCCTTACTTTGGACCTTGCATGTACCATCTTTAGGCTCAATAATGAGTAGAGCAGTAGTTTTCAACCTTTTTGGTTTGTGATTATCAAAGTCCTATATGTTGGTTCGTTTGTCTGTTTTTAAGGCTGCTTCCCGGTTGCGTTCGATTACTCCAAGCCGTGCCCGAGTACGGTTGCTCCCAACTCCCCCGCTGACCAGCATTCAAATCCATGCTCTGCGCCACGGCGTGTTTACGTCATCATCCATACAGCACTTGTATTCACGATTTTTTTAAAAAGTAACTTTACAAAGGACTTCATGTCACAGCAAGCTTTTATCTGGGTGCAAAAACAAGGAGGACCCTCTCGCCCGTATTCAAACCTCATTCGTCATTTAAGGGCGTTTTTTTTTTTTTTTTTATGTTTAAAAAGTCGCAATTTAGCCAGCTAGCACGCGACTCCCGTAATGCAGGAAATGCGAAGGCATGAAGATTGAAGGAAAAGAAAGGATGTTTGAAACGTCAACATTTTACATGTTATTACATTCAGGGTGAACCGGCTCACACAGAGATACAGTTTTTTTTAAAGTTGTTTTTATTTTTTTATCTTAACTTAGCTTCTACTTTCTGTGGGGCGACAGCACTAAACACACTGCCCATTAAGTAAAAAAAAAAAAGTATGTGTCTGTCAAGACGACTACAGGGGACAACAGGCAGTGTAATCTCAACACAACACCGCAAACCCCTCATCCATCCTGACATCCTTTTTATTCTCCAGCTGAACAACTTTTTAGTCCGGTCTAATTGGTTTTGTTTCAGATAAAGTTAGAGCCATATCCATGTTACACCCACACAGGTGTTTTCTCTTGCTGCCTCTGATTAGACCTCCTCTCAGGACCGTGTGGGTGTGTGCAGGCTGTGCTTGATTCACATCTGCATCACTCTCCTGTTCGTTCTGTTGCACCTGTTAGGGTAGTGCGAGGCTGTCCTCAGGACTTGTTGGAAAGCACAACTTAAAATCTTGTGAGTTTGTGTAGATAGTTTTGGTCACCTCGTAAAACAGACTTCACTTGGGAGAAGCCACAAATTCTGTCGCTGTGCTTCCGCCCCCCCCCCCCCTTCCCCACCTTCCCCTCCCCACTGTAAAAATTCAGTGTTTTCTTTTACAAATTTCTCTTTGTTTCTTAACAGAATAACAGGTCTCCTTCGCAATTCAACAGTCGGTGTACATTATTGCCGTCACTTTTCATTATGTTTCATCAGCGTTTATAAGAAATGTATTTTTTTTTTTTTTATTTATTTTTAATCCTGCCAATTTAGAGGCACGAATCAAAGCTGTGGCAATTAAAACGCTTTTATTTTGCTATTGGGATAAAAAAAATTAAAAAAACATCTGACGATAAATGATTGATTTATCCAGGATGACCCAAACTCTGGTAGTTGATTGATTTAAACCGATGGAAGCTCAAATTAATTAAAGTATCTCTGGCTTCAGATCAATGTTAGTAAAGTTTTTATGTACTCAAGTCAATACTTTGAGTTCTTGATCAGAGAACCAGATATTTTATTGCAGTTTTAAATCTTTCCTACTGATGATACAGCTGAGAGAGTTTTATGTCCATCCAAGCCTTGAAAGTGCTCCTACAGGACTTTTACTTCTGGGCTCCCTGTCGACTGAAATAACTCCTTTACTCCTACTTTATTCCATCCACAGCTCCTCTTAACGTTGACCTAAACAGCGGCCTAATCAGCTGCAGTAACTTAAGACACTAAAAGTCTTCCAACCATAAACTTTTTTTTTTTTTGCTACGCCGTTTACGTACATGTTTTCTGATCTGATGTCCTTTTTTGCAGATATAATTTGTCTGAGACAAATCGCTGTTACAACATTTATCAGTTTTATGATGTGAACACTGTGGTTACGGTTTTTGTTCAACGTTTAGGCACAGACACAACTTTGGGTTAAAATGACTCTTCTGTTAAGGTTAGGGGAGTCTCGGTTATGGTTGGGGATGTTCATAGTCATACTTTTCCTAAAGCAGCATTGTCTTCATTGGAAACACACAACAATCTCCCTTATTTTTAGGAGAGCTCAAAACAGCCCTGTAATCAAGCGGCAGCCAGCCGTGACGTCACCCGTTGGTTTGTTTACGGTCGTTATGAAGCCTCAAGTTCGGAATTTGGCCGTCGCCATTTTGCTAGTTCCGAGCGGTATGGAGCAGGAAGTGACCATATTTGGGCGAGCTGGAGGAGCGCAAGCGGGGGATCAGACTCGATCTGATTGGAAACCCGGCGACACTACGTCCCGCCCACCGATAACTGTAACTTGACTGCACCACAGGCATGTCAATCAAACAACACGCCCCCAAAAAAAACATATTTTTGAAGCTTATTTACTAATTAATGACGGATTATTTTCAGATCAACCGCCAGAAAACTAATAACAAGGATCGACTTTAGCTAACAACACCGAGATAACTAGAGGAGAAATTTTATTGATTGAGAATTTGATGAGAGAAGTTGAATGGGAGTCTATGGAACCGGAGGCTGTTTGGAGCCGACCTCTAGTGGCACTCGGTGGTATCGCAGCTTAAGACACTTCCACATTGGCCTCAGTTTTCAGTGCCGGAACTTATGTCCACTTTTATATAGAGTCCGTGCCTGTAATTCAGCCGTTCTGCCAACTTTCCCCGGTGGCCACTCGTGGTATTGCAACAAAAATCCCCTCTGATGAAAAACAAGCACCATGAACAAAGAGACATCTGTAAAAATGGTAGCAGGATACCTCTGACTACAAATATGGTCACTTATCATTCTTTGTATCATGAAGTTTTGGTTTATGGAGGTTTTTTATTCATATAACTTTCTGGAGTCTGGAAAAATTATTTTTATTTTAACTCAATTATGGGTGGAGCTGAAATGCTCGTGCTGTTAGCACCACAACACTGAAGCAAACCCGACGGCAAGAAAAATTTGGCATATTCACTGAACAAGCGATATTAATTAAGTAGCAGGCGAAGCAAGGAGCGGCCCCTAATTCCCCCTAGTGGCCATAATTATTTAATTAAAATCGTAATATTTACTTAAAATGAGATGTGTATAGGTCATTCTGGGACTCTTACTCAAACGACTGACTGTCACATCTCTGAGGACAGTTTGAAAAACATTATTGAGTCCAGGATTTTTGAAGGTTGCGTGAATATTATTTTATTTTAACACCAAAACATTATGAAATTAATTCTGAGAGATTAGCACAAAATTCCCTTCAGCAATGATTGTATTACATACAGTGTAGGAATTTGTTTGAATATTTTTATAATCTTTTTACCTTTTTTGTGATGTGGTTTTTATAATTTTGCAAATGGAAATTTCCTGTTAGCTCCGATACCGCTCAGTTCATAGCTTAGTTTTATAAAACAACGTCCGAGGCCGTTTAAGTTAGTTAAGTTACATAAAATTTATCGCTGCTCAAAACACTTAAATGTTAAGTGTAGTTTGCACATGACTTCCTTTTAAAAAGCTTAGCTGCGTTTTGTCATTTGTTAGCTCAGCTTCTGGTTACCACCAGTTATCAAAAAAACAACCAAAGGAACAACAAACGTCAGTTTCAGATGTTAAAACCTTTTCTTTCTAATATAAACTAGTTGCATATTTACGCAATTGATGACAGTATATTTGAAACCTGTTCTTAATATCATTTTTAGCTTTACACTGATAAAATAGTGGCTGACTCATACTGAGCAGTTTTAAAAATGTAAAAATATGAGTTAATGGCATCATGTAGCCTACTTTCTGCTTCTTCTTTGTTGAAACTGGCATCTACATCACTGTCATTACATTTGTATGCTGTTAAGGCTGTTTTGTGAATACTTCTATTTAGAGTAGAAGATTTTACAAGATTTCTTACAGATAAAATAATGCAATATTATAATAATATTGCTTAAAATTAAGAATTAAATGGCACTTCATGGCAACAATGTGAACCAGTCATGAAGTTTAATTCATGATCACATTAGTTTTCATGAGTTTTCAAGATAGTGTAATGCCAGCCTTATACACACCCTTTGAAAGGAACTGTTACCATGGATATAATTCTAGCTGTATGTGGGCTGGTTTTCTGCAGAAAGAGGTTAATTTAATTTTCTCCTGCCTACCTTTGCCTTTAATTTTAAAAAATTGCAAAAAATTGCACCTGCTTTGCGGAGATGAAAAATGTTCACTTAAAACCAGCCATAAAAAAAGTGTGTGAACTTTAAGAAAGCTCACAGAATGCGCAAGCAGCCACATTTATCATATCTCCTCCCACTTTTTGCACTTTCCTCCCTCAAATGCGTGCGAGAGAGAAGCGTACTTCACCGCTGACACACAGTGGGCTTCTCTGTCAGATGACAGGAAACTGCACTTCCAGGCCAGAGCGCCTGTTTGATAAATAACACGCGTGTCTCCGGGCGCACAATGCAGTCTCAAAGACTCAACATGTGAACCTCAGTCTTTATCTCTGACACACGTACTGTACACGCACACACACACACACACACACACACACACACACACACACACACACACACACACACACACACACACACACACACACACACACACACACACACACACACACACACTCATGTTTCTACACTCTTTGATGCACACTGTACACACAAACACGAGGTCTCTCTTTTTTACCCTTTCTCTCTCCCTCCAATGATTAAAAAACAATATCCAGCTTATAACTGCAAGTTAGGCAGACACCCACACTCATTTGCAGTGAAAGGCAAATGACCCTGGTGATGAGTCATTGCATTCACTCTGAGATTTTTTTATTTTTTTATCCAACGCACTGAAATCTCTCAAGGCAGAGTGAAGCACTGGCTCTAACTATTGTGTCTCTGAGCGAGCTCAGGTGTGCCTTGACGTTTTTCTCAATATGTTTATTTTTTTTTTTTTTGAAAGTCAAGCAAAAATAGTACACAACATCATTAAAATCCAGTGAAATCGGTCAATGATTTGCCGGCCACACACAGCTATTCTTTCAAACTTAGTTCCTTTGTTAAACATATTCTTATAATAAAAACAATCTAGAATCAAAGCATTTTATTTATCATGCATTTCATTGCATGTACAGAAAAATTTAAAATATGAATGCTTTGCTGCATTTCTGCTTTTCATTACCTGTGAATTCTCAATAATTAATGTCAATGTTTGACAGATTTATAAATCTATACTTATTGGCAAAACTTTTTAAAATAAAGCATCAACTCCCTATAAAATGTCAGTGACTCCACCAAAGAATGATTTCCCCTTCGCAGACTTTATTTTTAATATTTATTAGAGGCTTGAAATGGTACAACAATTTTGCCCAGTACTTTGAAATTCAAAGGTTAGAGAGACAAGCTACAGAAGCCAAGAACAGCCGTACTTTTAGTTATTTCTTTTAATGCCGTCATCTTAAAACCAAAAATGATTAATTTCGTTATCATGAGAAAACAAAGTTTGTTTTGCCAGAACTGTTCGTTTTGCCGCTCTCTCATTTACCGTGAGACTTGTGAGCCCGTCCCACCGTGACTCCCACAGCATGGCCAACAGACACCTGTTGACTGCAATCCTGGACTTTCATCACCAAATTCATTAATTCAGCAGGTTGTCATGTGTTCTCAAATGAAACTGGATCACACATACACCTGCTGAAGATTCATTTCTTATGCGTTGAAAACTGCTAAAGATTAACGATGTAAGTTATAACAGCAAAATATGGGACAACTGTGAAGTGGCTGCGAGGCTAGCCTTCTCCTTAAATGACTGGTTTGAATTTGATCTTTTACAGAAAGACACAGTACAGTTTCTGCTTGTGTTGGACCTTGATTGAAGTACAGTCTGATGCGTTGATCAATAATAGATCTACTTGATCTGCTATTTTTAGCTGGAATCAGGTGTTACAGTTGTCAAGACACCATCTACGACAGCTGCTATAGCACTCCTGGTGTCTGATAAACGTTATGAATGATAAGCAGAAATGACCTGTTGTTTCCCCGACATAACAGATTGGTTATCTTGTTATTATCTCGATATAATGAAATGATTAACTCTTGATCTTAAGATAACAGTTTTACTGAATGTAATTGCAAGCATGGCAGTTCTCAGCTTCCGTAGAAAACATTCTTTTGTGAGACAGAGTATTTTTTCTTCTTCTTGTTAACCATGTGGAGACCGCTCAGATTTATTTTATGATTCCTTCATGAGTTTCCCACCTGCATGTTGGTAACCGCTGTTAATATACTATCAAAACCAGCTGATGGATGCAAAATATGTGGAGTTTTTTTCAATCACATTTATATAACTGAAATAATGCAATCATCACAAATCTCTGGCTTAAGAGAACAAGAAAAGAAGCAGCAGTGTTATATGTGATTCAGATGTGTGTGTCTGTGTGTGTGTATGTATGTGTGCAGACAGTAATTCTATGTTCTTCTTATATTTTTATTGGCATGGAAAAGCGATAATTTATTTCAGTGGAATGTAAAAAGTGCAGGTGACAGATGTTTAAAGAAACAGAAAACCAAAACAAAGATTTCCTGTCAACACTGAAATATGTCCAGTCTGTCTGGCCACAGTTTGTACAAGGCTCTTTGGTGAAAAAGAAAAAAAAAAACCTGAATGAACCTGAGACTCATTTTTGGGCATTAGGCCTGAGGGCTGCAAGTGTTATCTGGCTGCATCAAGTTTACTTTGTTTAAGAAAAGAAAGAATAGTGGAGTGTATGGGGGAGGGAGTGAAACGGGAGTCTTTAACAGGGACTAAAAGGGACTGAAAGGATTTTGATCCAGTGATATTATATATCTGTCCTGGTCAGGGCAGACAAAAGCACACAGCAAACCACCAGAGAGCAAAGCATGTCATCTGAATAGTATGTCTTCTTTGCAGTGTTGTACATCCAAAGGCTTTGTGTGCCTGAATTTGGCTGGTAGGAGGCACAAAGGAGGCAGTTTGTTCGCCCCTGACAAGTGTGCTTTTATTTGCGGCGGCCCTTTGATGTATAGAGAAACTTTGGCTGGGATATCCCTCGCAGACAAATACACAAGAAATCCCACTCCTTTGTATTATCCTTAACAATTCCCTCACCATTCACTGCAAAGCTTTTATTCCCTTTAAGACCTTTATTTTAAACTTTGTGCCTACTGTCTGTCAACTGTAATGGGGAATCTTGTCTGACTTTGGGACAGGAGGGAGGGGGGCATATGTATGCTTATTCCTTCTCCTACCAAGAGTTGGGTTAGAAGAAGGTAGCTTAGCCTAGCGAAACAACTGGAAACAGGGGGAAACAGCCAGCCTAGCAATTAATATGTTCTAATTAGCACTTAATTTGTTTAATCTGTGCAAAAAACAAAATGTTGACAAGTTGTGTTTTTACTTGCTAACTGAAGCTGACCTACACGTTAGCAGAAAACAGGGTGAAACAGCTCAGGAGGGAGGAGATTGTGTATTTATGCTTATTACTTCTCTTGTTGAGAGTCAGATAAGAAGCCAGATCAGCCTGCCACAACAACCGGAAACAAAGCTCTGTCCAAAAGTAACTAGTAATTAACATGTTATGTGTTGTTTGTTTAATGTGCTAAAACTAAGGTATGAAATTGACAAGTTGTGTTTTTAACAGCTAACCAACAGGTTTTAAAAGCCACAATATGTCCTTTTTTTTTTCTTTTCTTTTTTTACTTTGTCAACAAATAAAACTGGACTTTCTAAAATTTTGGTTTTATTTTGTTAGCCTCTGCCTCTCGGGTCAAGAATAAACTTTCTGTTTGAGTCCTCGAAATACTGTATGTTTGTTCTAAACACAGATATACAACCCAGTCTCACACCAAAACGGGTAGCTCGTTGGTCCACAGCACAAAATGTAACAGCTCACAAACTGTGTGACGCCTACCTTTTTCTTGGCCTATTCTTTTCTACTGGCCTACGTCCACATAAGAAAAAAAGCCTCCTGGCGTCTCAAACATACCCACAAAGTGTCTGAGGTTTAGGCACCAAAACCACGTGGTGAGGTTTAGGAAAAGATCATGGTTTGGATTAACTGCTCTATGTACGTAGGTAATGTTATGTAACCGAGTTAAATATGCTAAGTATGTTTACTTACATTACCTAAAATAAATCCACGTGGATTTTTGCTTTCTTGTGGACTCGAACCTTGCTCTCGCGCGACAGTCCTGAGTTTGATCCATCCGGCCTCCTCCCTACACGGACACCGTTACTCTTTCTGAACCATCACATGACTTCCGTCTTCGACAGCCCACTTTCAAACATAAACATCTCAATTTATCTGCCGTTGTTGTGAAACTAATGTGTTTTTTGCTGGGGACCAACATACCTACGACACATTTTACTGCATCAGCTTTAATTGGACAGTAAATCTACACTTGATTAAAATCTGTAAACTTATCCAGTCCAGATGAAGAGAAAGCTTTGACTCTCACACCTGGGTGATGTCCAGTATACGCTGCCACCATCTTACACTGTTCTCACTGAACAGCTGGGACTTCAACGACTCTGTGCAACAGCACATTGACAGTTGCCATTGAGGCAAAGCGCGGGGTTGCTTGCCAGCACAGCTTTCTTCAGTCAGTCCAAGGATTTGAACTGCCGGCTTCCAAGTCATGAGCCTCCACCTCCTCTGCAGGCTGCTGCTACTGTCTCTTATATCAGATGACCAGTAAAACAGCTCAAATTCTTGGCCCCTCCATTCCTGGGAGCACACAAGTGCTTAAGCAGATAAAGATTATATTCATCACATAGGCATTTTAGTATGGGGGTCAGAATACGGCTTTTACATAAAAACATTGAAAAACTGTTGTTTTAAAAGCCCCAGTAATGCTGATATGACTTTTGCAGGCTTGCTGACCTTGACTGACTGACTGATTTTACAACAAGGTATTTACAATGCTAGGTGGTGGAAAACTAAACACTGACTAAATATTCTTCCAAACTGCACTGTAATAAAATTAAAAACCTCGGTTTTCTTATTCTTGTGAGTAAAATAAGATGTTTGTGGACTCATTGTCCAGTTGAGAAATCCATTACGAGGTCAACTACCTGTGCTGCTTCAGTCCACCTCACCGGTGTCCGACTGAGTCACACAAGCTGAATATCTGAGCTCAGAATCTACCACCTACCTCCGGAGCATGAATGCAGAAATGCTGTGGAATGACTTCTGTACATCTGCAAGCTATAAAGAGTAACCGCACACTTGCTATTTTATGGTCACGGTCGTCTTTTTGGTCTTTTTTTTGTCACATTCCAGTATATCTGAAATCTTAGTTACGGATGGCATGAACATAGGACTGAATATTAATGACAAGAAACGCCATATCAGTCTGAACCTTCACATCCTACATGCAAACACACTTAATGTATTGTTTCTCTTTCCCTCGTAGAGTTCAGAAGAAAAACTGGGAAGCAGAGATCATGAAATGTGAACATCTGCATCGACGTGTGTTACATATATGTGCTGCATTGAAGGTCAGTGCCTCACACTCGTACTGTGCAATATTTGGCTGATCATAAAGGGGCTACCATTTGCAGGGTTGCTGTGCATGCAAAATTTCAGGTCACTACCACTGGGAACCAATAATGCCTTTGGCTAAGCAACAAGATGCAAATATATCTATTCAAATTCGCACCACTCCATACACATTCAAGCTTACACAAACGCTCACACACAATCTCATCTCAGCACACCGAGCTGCGGAATTAAAAGATGTTTCAGTCATAAATAAGTCACAGTCCTGGGGCGATGTTTGATCTGAGACACGTTTGGTTCCGTATTTCTGTGATCACCTTTCTTGTTGACCAAAAAAAAAAAAGAGGCTTTTCTGACATGTTCTAGATCTGTTAAATCAAAAATGTTGTGCTCACCCTTCTTCTTGTTGCCTCCTTTAGTCTGGCAGCCTCTCAGTCCAGTGGCAGGCCCAGATTACCCGTCTCACCCAGGCAGTCATAAAGATAATGGCAGACAGGCAGCATCCTCCACTCCAGGCTGTTGAGCAGACGCAGGTTAGTCAGAGTTACAAGATCAATGCATTTATATGTCACACAGAGAGCTCCAGATTTGTCCCCCCTGGCACTAAAGGCAGAGTTTACATAGTCACCCTGCATTTATCTGGTAAGAGATGGTCAGGAGAAGACGGATGATACTGTATGCAGCAAAGCCGGATAGAAACCCCTCAATGTCACGCCAGCACATTCAGTTCAATTTTAGCCTGTGAAGCCACTGGGGCAACCCAAATATCATTCATCCTGACTGTCCATCACACTATACATAGAACGGAGAAATTAGCACAAATGCAGCGCTCGCCATCAGTGTGAATTATGGTGGCAGTAGGGCGATTATTTACGGGCTGCATTACTTTCTGAAGACCTGAGCTCTGAGTCACCGACCGAGCCTGATAATTAATTCCACACTCCACAGAAATATTATGAAGCTGCACTACAGAACGACAGATGTACAGCACAGAGCACATTGTCTACAGGGTGACTGTGTCGAGCTATTTTGACTGTATAATTATGAAATTATGGTTCATCATTATTGAAAGAAATGATGTCTTTATGTTAATACGTCAATACATTTTATACCTGGCAGTTTATTTCCTACAAAGTACACTTTTGTTTGACCATTAAAGGGTAAACAGAAGAGACAAGATGTGCAGTAGTTTGATTTAGTGGTGTGTAATCAGAGTATTTGTTGTTTTCTGTCTGCTCTTTGTTTTTGTCCCGGAGCTCAACTTCCTGTAGATACAAGAGGTAGAAGGGGGAGATACTCTGGGATCTGACAGTAAGAGATAACCTGCCATCAGCAGGCCTTCTATTTTTAACAGCAGGTGCTAGTAACACATGACGTGGGGCTCTTGTTATCAATATTTATGGAACAAAGATTAAGACAGAGTAATGATACACACAGCCCTGACTGGATCCATCCTCGCTTAATAGTTGTCATTACGGTGAGGGGGAGGAAAGTGCTTATAGACTCGAAATTTTTGGCTGGCACTCTGCATTTTAGTAATGATTCCAGAGACCAGTCTGGGCCCAAATGTGATTAGCAGATGTACACAGGGAAGTATGATGACTGCTGGGTTAAAAAATGGCTTTAACAATACTTTCTTTTTATTGATATTATATGGATATTGTACATTTGTCATTTGAGGAGGTGGAGTTGTGATTTTTTTTGTCATGATTTCATAGGCAGCTGGTTGGCAGCTCCTCACAGAAGATCACACCTTAAAAGCAGATGGCAGCTTTGGAAGTTAAAGTTTCACGGAGTAATAACAACAAGTGGTAATGAGCCCACCACTACATGGCGGTACAGCGACTCTTTCTCCTATTATTCTTATATCCAACATCTTCTTTGTGGTATTTACTGTATCCAGTTAATATCAATATCTATAGCAGTCTCAGTCTTTCTGTACAGACCACAAAAACCTGTAACGGTGTACATTTATCTCCATATTTATCCCATGGCGCAGCCCGTCGGCTACACATTTTAATCACACTCCCTCTGCCAAAATGTTTTCCACTCAAACACTTAAAAGTTCCGAGAGTAAGCTCAAAAGAGGTGAAGTATCTTGGCAGACCCTAGAGCAAAATGCCATGCAGTCATATGCAGCCCAGGGGATGAAGTGATTGATCTGTGACCTCAGACTCAGCCATAAGATATTGTGGTGAAGAGTGCGGGGGAGGGCATGGATAGTGGAAAAGGGACGAGCATGAGTCAGTAACAGAGTCTGCGAAAAAGCTGTGGGAGCAGAGGAAGTGTTAACAACATCACAAGTAGGAGCAAGTCAAGTCACTACGTCAGGAAGCAAAAAGGCCTGAGAGTAGGATGATGGTAGGAGCCCGAGATGTGACGGGACACATAAATCCTGATCATTTAATCATTTGAGGCGAATGGAGGGAATTGTTCATCCACTTCACGCTGTCCACACCGAGCTGACATGTGTTACCTCTCTCTTTACGTCGCTGCCTTTTATTAGAAGCCTGTAATGAGTAGACTCTGTGTGAAAAGCAGAGAGAAGCAGGTTCAAGGACAATAAGCAATATGACTTCCAGGTGCAGCACTTGTTGCCTGAATGGTACATGAAAATGTACATCTTTCTCAGCAAGTAATAATTCTGATTTATTATTTTTTTAAAAGAAAAAAAAAAGACATTCATTTTATGTGATTATGCCATCTTGTGTCTTTGAGGAAGAAATGTATTGACTCAAACTGCAAAGAAAATACGTTGGTATTTTATTGGCCACTGCCTCTACAAGCAAGCTGACACATAAGTAGTCAGACCAGATTAGAATCAACTACATTTGCCAAGAAAAAACTTTTAAATGTGTCAGAAGTTTGGTTCAATATTGACAAGCGACACTGACAACACAGGAAATTTGCATCTTATTTTCCCTGTAGTCATAAAGCTGCCGGTTTAATGTTCAAATCTTGTCAGTGCATGTGATGGGGACAGGGGGACCTTGCTGCCCCCCCCCTCTTTTAAATCCGTGATTCACGAGAAGTCAGACGGCGTGCCAGAGTAGCAGGTCTGAATGGCATCGAGTTACCTAAAACACTTTTTTTTGGTTTTGTTTTGGGAGAAGTCCAAGGATTTGTCAGATTGGTGCTTTTGTGTCTTTGGAGACGCACGCCTACAGGTTCCAATAACGCGCCACCCATGCGGCGTGATTTCCATAAACTATGACAAAAAAGTAATTTATACCACAAGAATGACACTTTTCTTACACACGCGTTCTAGAAAGTTTTGGATGCTGGCAAAGAGTCAGGCAAATATCACCTATTACTCATGTTACTTAGTACATTTGGGGCTTCACTTGCAAGCACAGCGCTTCGTCACTGCATAACAATCAGATGGCTGAGTGTTGGCAGTGCAACTGATGGAATTTTACTGAAAACAGATTTCGCCTTTGAACTTGCACATATTCCTGATCGAAAAGTACCATTAAACGATCTGGTCGCTTCTCTCGGTGTAATTCCGCTTGTGGAGGACGTGGATTAACTTTTTTTTCGGATTTCTGTTACATCTGTCCGAGAACAAACAAAACGCAGCACTTCAACAGAATTTGACATTGTAAGTATATACGAGTGTCTGGTCCAGTAAAAAAAAAAAAAAAAAAGAAAAAGAAAGAAAGAAAAAAGCGGAAGGGGGTTTCTTTTTGAGCAGCAACAAGTTCCTCAAGAACTTGACAGGCAGACGCAGGGGCGCTATAAATGTGTATTTGTTTTGAAAAGCCGACCTGCTGCGCATCGTCCGCGTTCGAAAAATCTAAATGACCGGTTGTGCGTTATGCGTATCAGGCCATGGCCCCTCGCCAAAGAGGGAGTTAACAGGCTATAACACAAACACGTGAATATGGATGTGCCTCAGAAGTTTTATGTCTCTGTCACTGTTCGTCGATGCGGATTTAAAGATTTGAGGCGGTGAACGAGCAATCAGTCAGGAACTAGTACCCCCATAAACTTGTATTGCCGTCGCTTATTTCAATCACGTAAGACCCCTAATGGCGTTGTCCGGGCGAGGGTGTTACGTATATCTGTAAGCTTTTCTGACAAGCCAGGCGTGTTGATATTTGTCTTTACTGTAGAGCCACCAAGGTGTTGCCTAAGAGAGTTTAAGCACGCCGATATTGCAAAGGGTTATTAGATTCATAAGTCAGCGAAGTGGTGGGCGATCTACTGAGCACAGCAGAAGTTCTCATATGATGACTTCAAACAAGACACATTACCTACCAGCATCTGTTGGAGTGAGTGGATATTAAGACACTTCTATCTCCAGGACAGCGTAGGGGGAAAATGGTAAGTAGCAATGGAAACACACAGCATATAAGGGATGAATACCAGTAAATAGTCGTGCTTGCTGTTTAGTCTGGCAACGCATTGCTGGAAGGGTTTGACTCAGTGGCTACTTGAGAAACTCAGTATCGAGACCCATGTCTGATGAGGCTGATGTTGACAAAGCTTGTGTGAAAAAGATTGTGTGGCATTTCTCTGCTCAGGATATGCCGGTACAGTGAGGGGGTAAGGAAATATTACATTGTGTCTGCGCGCAATGTGTGTGGATGTGATGTAGGCTATCTTGGAGGGCTGTGTGTCGGCAGTGAGGGCTTTATATTTTATGCATGTATGTATGTTCTTTTTGAGTGCGGTGTCCATGTTTTTTTTTTTTTTTTTTAAAGATAAGCAACATGTGCCACTTATCTGTGACACTTGTCACAAGCATGACATGAGGAACAATAGAGCTCAGTATCAGCGTTGTAATTTGGCGTGGAGCGTGTAGCCTTTTGAGGCGAGCGTACACTGAATTGAACCGGCGTTTGTGATATAGGTGCTGTTATCTAGAAGGAAATGTCCGACCAATATGTGATCAAATATTAAAAGGACTGGTTTGGCAAGGGGTGGGAAAAATACACGTGACAAGACGCGGGGAAGCAGCAGAGTGAAAAAAAAAAAAAAAAAAAAAAAAAAAAAAAAAAGAAGCAGTTTAAAGTGGGCACTCAAACAAAAGTATATAGCTATTTTCTTGGCCCCTCATAGTTACCCTGGCTGTGTTATGCTTTCAGCACGTTGGACAGAGGCACCGGAGTCGTGCATGGACTAAAACGCCGAGTGGACGCCAACTCTCTTTCTCTCTTTTCCCAGCCCCCCTTTGCCAAACCTGGGATTGTTTTTTCAACTTTTGGTAAGCTTATTCTGAAGGAGCCTGTGGTCTGTAAACGGAAAATAAACGGGATTCTAAAGAAAGAAAAGAAAAATAATTTAAAAAGGGAAAAAGAAAAAAGAAAAAAAGCGCTTGCCGTTAAAAGAGCTCGTGCTTTAAAATGTGTTTTTGTAGAGCACTGAGAAAGTTGAAATGTTAGGGCGGTCTGGTCTTTTCGCACACCACATTCTCGGTACCTATAAGCCCCCCCACACTGCGTTAAACTTTGGGACATGCAAGTCTTGGTCGCGGAGATCTAACCACGCACATAGTGGTTGTCAGCCCTTGTAAAGGTAAGAGCAAAATCCATTGTTTTCATGTCAATCTTTTTTTTTTTTATTCCTGTCGTCTTTACGGGCTTCTCTCTGGCTTTTTCTCAAATGAACTTCGGCTTTAAACTACAGCATGCAGCCCTTCGCCTTGGCGGTGTGTTCATTGTGGACAGCAGTGACCGAAATAACTCCGAAATGAAATCCGATCCAGGTGACCAATACCTCGTAGAACATCATCTATTTTTTTTTTTCCTCCTCTAAAATTGATATTTCTAAATGCTTGGTGCGTGGACATTCACATGCTGCTTTAAGTATTGTGAAACGCTGAAACTGGGACTCGTTTTCGTGTTTGGGATTTTGAAGAAGAGAGCTTTTTGAAGCGTTTTTTTGGAGTTTCCGAACACTGCCTGCTGCAACATAATTTGCGTAATCGTTGCGTTGTGCCTAATCATGCTCCCAATATGGGATTTAAGACGCTGCAGTGATCCTTCCAGCACGAACTGGACTACTGATGCTGGTGCATATATCATAAAACTGTCTGGGAAAAACCTCTGTCCTTCACATCTATCTATCTATCTATCTATCTATCTATCTATCTATCTATCTATCTATCTATCTATCTATCTATCTATCTATCTATCTATCTATCTATCTATCTATCTATCTATCTATCTATCTATCTATCTATCTATCTATCTATCTATCTATCTATATCGCTTATTTTTCTTGTTTGGTCTGCTGCAATCATGTTTTGTCTTGATGTCAAACCCTCTGGATTTTGTTATCGACCAAAAATAGCCCTACTCTTTACCCCCCCCCCCCCACCCTTCCTCCATCGCCCCCACCCCCCCTCCCGTCATCGCCATCAAATCACTTGTGTTTTTACTACGACCGCTCCACGGTTTCATTCATAAGGTGCTTTTCACTTCACCTGCTACCCTACCCCCCTCTTTTGTCCGCACACGGCTCTGTCGACCTGTCAAACGCAGGCTGCGAATGAATGATAATAATAAATAAAGATTGCTTAATTTTTAATTGCTTTGACTCGTGCAGTTTGCCGGGTTTGCCAAAGCGAAGCTCCTTTTACAGTATACAAATTGTTAGATTATTCCTGTGTAAAATTACAATAAAGATGGGCGTGGTCAAAGTCCATCCACTGACAGATGTTATGGCTGAATGTGATGGAGAGAGATAAAATGGCTTGATATGCAATTGTTCGGGAAGCATCGTTTTTGCCTGCCTTTCTTTTTCTTTTCTTTTTTCTTTATTTGAAATTAATGGCACGCGTAAAATCCCTTCTCGCGGCTGTTAGATTGAGATGATCATCACACAAAATTGCTCTGGGATTTTATTTCTCTGCTCTCCTGAAGGACTTGTAGCTTAAAAAAAAATCGTCTCGCACCGATGCAGAAGCGGTGGATATTGTCTATTTCCCCTCTCTCTCTCCCTGTACATCTCTCACTCACTCCCTCTCTCCCTCACTCGTCCTCTTTTTTTTTTTCTCCCTTTGGTCAAAGATTTAGGATTTCTGATCCAAGACGAAGCAATTGCATGGCAAAACAACAGCAAGAAAAGCCCCAACGCCCACTGGCAGTCCTGTTTTAATCAACACTCCTCATGCCCAGGAAGCGTTTTCAAATAAATACTCACAACTGAATGTATCCCGTAAATTCCTAATTGCATTTGAATTATGGGACTTTTCCGCTGGCGTTTTCGGTAATTTTTACCCAGCAATTTAATGTGCGCAGATCGGTTTCTGCATATTACAGCCTATTACTCCTCATTTTATGAGACAGTGAAACCTAAATAGATCATATTACTTATTAGGCTGCCCAACAGTCATAAAAAAGGCTCCTTTAATAAAGGCTGCGTCGCAACTGTAATAGCAGTTTTCAATACCACAAACCCGTTGATTCTACAAATTACAACGATTCAATAATTTATCTAACGAAACGATGCAGGTTTTAGTTTAAATAAGATCAAGAAAATTATGACATTTTAAAGACATCTTTGGCCTTTTATTAACAGACGCTGTCAGTGATGGTTTTTTATTGCACGATCTTTTTTCGGCTATATTTGTTTTTAAATCAAATATTTTCTTTGCCGAATGCCTATTTTCTGGCCATGTAGCAGTATTTTTATTTTATTTATTTTTTTCTACTGAGACGTGGGATTATGGTGTGGGCGTGGGCGTGTTGGGTGGAGGAGGAGGGATGAGCGGAGGCGGGTTAGGAGGGGTCTGTGGGGTGGCACGACACACTTTGTATGTATGAAGGTTTTTTTATAGCACTTTTCTGCAATGTACGTCAGCGGATCAGTCCATAAATGGGGCTGCGTGTGTTTGTGTGCGGGCGTGCGCCTGCGTGCGCTCGCGCCTGTGCGCGTGCGTCCCCGCGTGTGTTATCTTTACCGAGAATCTCCCCTCTCTCTCTCTCTCTCTCTCTCTGCACTCTCAGCTCTGCAGAGTTGGGGTGGGCGTCAATAACAAACCTGATGGTAGGTTTCATTGCAAAAATCAGATGACATTCTTTCGGTAGGCCTGTTAATTTAACGAAAAAAAAAATAAATGCATTGTGCAGAAAAAAAAAGATAACATTAACATTGTGCTTGATATTTTCATGCAGCTAATGTTTTTCTCGCTTTTTTCGTGATGTGAATGTTGGCCTTTGTGTGTCGTTTTTCCGTTGCGATCAATTCGTGCACTTCGGGGACTAAAAGGATTTGTCGAAATCTGGTTTTAAATTAAGGACGTTCAATTTTCTTTTGAGAGAAATAGGAGGGGCTTCTTTTTAATCAAACTCGCTTTCGGATTTTGCTCGCCTCACTTTGCCACAACGTTTTCATTCATGAAATGCAATAACTTGTGTGTGATTCGAGCTGATGTAAATTATAAATAGGCTATTGATTAATTCGGGGATATAGATGGTGGAAATCTCGGCTCGCAGCTCTGCGGACGTCACGATATATTTAGAGCAAAAAATAATCATCTTAATCATTATGGAAATGTAGGCTACATCGCCCGCCGCCGCCGCCGCCAACACCACCGCCGTCGCTGCTGCTTTAGTCACCACACCATCATCTTCATCACCAACACCTTCATCCAATTAACAAGCTTGTTTAAACAAGTTCTTGGCAGGAGGCGAAGCCTTGAACCTTCTTCTGAACCTTTAATTATCAGTTCTTCGTCATTCAGTGGCGTGATTGTGGATGGAGCCCACGATAAGTTATTAATACACAGTGGATATTCTTACTGTAAAGACATCTTATATGTCGGACCACTGCGGGACAACGCACGATGCTGCGCGCGCCTGTGTGTGAGTGTGTGGAAATGTTCGACCATGCCGGCAAACCATTCAAGTGTGACTCTCAGCATGTGAGCACGTTGTACGTCACTGGATTCAAGCAACTCCCGAAACAATAAAACATCTATTTGTATTTCCCGAATCTCAGACAGACTCAAAGACAGTCCTGGTTTGGACTAACTCCTAGTTTGATTTCAAAGTGTCTCATTTCTGCCCTTTATTTGGAGGAAGATGTGTGTGTGTGTGTGTGTGTGTGTAGTTGCAGGTGGCAGCATGTGCGATATCAAACCAAGCAGGAGTCATATCGAAGCTGCTGATTTAGTTCTCTGCAGCCCCCGTCGACACAGCAAATCCAGCATCCGTGCCTTTTCAGTTAAATGTAATATTTCAGCAATTGCAAGTGATTCTGTGAAGTGATTTGTGTGTTTTCATTTAGCAGTGAACCAAGCAAACGTTATTGCTGGGGGATGGAGGGGATGGAGGGGAGGAGGGGGAGGGTGGAGAGGGGGGGGGCATGAGCCAAGAAAACAGACAGACAGACAGACAGACTGACTGACTGACTGAGACTTAATAGGCTGTGGATTGATTTGTAGTCTAAGCCACTATAGAAATAATGTATCTGTATGAGGGTGTGGAAGGAGGAGTGTATATGAAGCTTAGAAGACTAGTCTGCTGTATCTGCCTGATGATTACATTAAAGGTTATTGTCATCACAGGAGGGATGACATTAACTCCCCACTCCGGCTTCTGATTATAAAAGGCCTGCACCGACTTAACGTGTTTACCAATTTGGAGTTTTCTCAACGGTTCTCCAGCTCACTCTCGACTTCTTTGACGTCATCCAGCCTCATACAAAACGTGTTCTCGGTTGACGTGTTTGCTCCTTGAGGAGGAATGCAATTTCACTCTGATCAAAATACCCACATCTCTTTCCTTTATCCCCAGTGAAAATGACATTTCACAAAATGTCATTTCGTCCGTGTTACACGGTTCCTCTCTCGCACAAGGAGGCATAATTCTACTTGTTAAGTGAAGCTTTCGGCAGTGCGGACCTGTCAGCATCGTGCTGCACTTGGCAAGAGAAGCCTTGAAAGGTTATACAAGTGTGTCGTGTTGTCAGCTCCTGTGGTTGTTTCTTCTTTCTGCTGCACAAACAGCAAAACGCTTGTGAGCGGGGAAGATGTGAGGAGAAAGCTACCCAACTGTTACTGCCAATTACACGTGTTTGGCCGTGAATGTGGTTGAAATTTGCCACATGACATGCAAAGACAACCCCTCCGTTAGTTTGAAGTCATTGTCACTGGCGCCGTGTTGGGAAATCTTAAACCTTCAGAAACCTTACACCTCAGTTCCGATGAAATAGTGGTTTAGCCGTTTTCAGAATGACTCCTGCTTGTCTTGTCGTGCTTGTGTTTGATCCTCAACTGGATGAGTCAAAAAGACTCTGACATTTTTCACAGCTCCTTTCTTTCTAACAATTATCTGGCATTTTATGGATTTCATTCAGAAATTCAGGCTTTAGAGCCTCAGACACGTGCAAGCCAAATGACTTCTCTTGATTCGCCACCTTCAGTTGTGCTGTATTTGCAGAAATGAGAGAGACCATGTTGTTGTTTTTGCTCCTCTAATGAGATGCCAAGTGATTTATTTATGAATTACTTGTTTGGAACAGCCCCCTTGTGCAGTGTGCATTTTTTTTTTCTATCCTCTTTGGAGTCATGTCGCTCAGTGATTGCTGATGCAACTCTTTGTCATCCAGAGTTTGCCCTCACCTCCTGTGAGCCTTCGGGGAGGGCTATATCTATCTTGGCATGTCCCCGGGTGTGTTGGAGGTGGGAGTGACTCATTAAGCAGGTGTGAGCATCCACTCCCATACTGCTACATGCCAAACAAGAGCTCTCCAGCTCATAAGCTCGTGCAGGGAAGAATCATGATGGCAATATAGCCAACACATCACAATAAATCTTTGCACTGGACCAGGGCCAAGTCGAAAGGATAATGAGCTGCTATTTCTCCATTATGCTCACTCTTGTATTCATCAGAGGTGGAATTTCCAAACGTTCATCACCCATTGAAAGGTTGTGCCTCCGCTGACATTTCTTTATTTGAATTCTGCACCATAAAGGGACTGAACTGCTCTTGGTTTGTTCCAGATAAGAGGGAAACGGAGTATCAAGAAGCCAAGTAGTTTCATTGTGAGGAGACTGTGTATATAATCTACACAGGTTTGTTTAGCTGACATTTGGTAATATTAACCTGTGAAAGCTGGTTACTACACAGCAGAGCACTTGCAGGGGAGTCATCCATCTGTTGTGGAGATGGCTCACTTTAAAAGCAAGAAGTTCACATCCAACACTTACATTTCTAAAAAAAAAAAAAAGTATAAGGTCATGTTCTGGGGCTGACGTCCAGGCTTTTATTGCATATAATATATCAACTCTAAATTATACACCATCTACACTTCATATGAGAATATTGTTAGAATCTTCTGGGGCTACATCATGGATGTAAAAACAGGTTTAGGAAGAAGACCAACATTTAACAGATTATAAATGGTGAAAAAACGTTCACAAAGATTAACTTTAGTCTCAAATACTTTAAGCTTTTTTGATATAACTTACCAAGTTCTCCTCACTTTCTGCCGACCTGTACAAGAAATGCTTATTTTTAATTCCCTGAATATCTAATTTTACACAAATAGGCCATCTCTAAATGGCACGCAGTGGATCACGACTTGGTGGAGACGCGCTGTTACGCAAAACCTGTAAAAAAAAAAAAAAAAAAAAAAAAAAAAAAGGCATCTCTTTAAGCTGAGCAAAATACGGAAGAGGAGAGGCTTCACTTGTGCTTTGTAGTACATTGTGAGACATTATGGTGTGGATGCAGGCTGCACGGTATGCGGACAAGCAAAAGCACATAATGCACACTGAAAGCGCATTAATAGTTCCGCCTCGGGGCTGTTTAAGCAGGAGTTTGGTTGCGACCAGTCAGCCAGCGGCAGGTCACATGTTGCAGCGTCATTGTGTAGTAAAGTTACTGTAGTTGCAAAGAGGCTCCTCATTTCAGCTCCAGAGGTCTCCTCAACCCGTGGTGCTGTGCTGCAGCGGCGTTTTTCAGCATGCGACAACTTCAGTTTCAGACGATCTCCAAAGGAGCCGTGCAGCCATGGGAGTGCATTACCTCAGCCATGCAATTTCCACCATCAATAATTTAATCTATTTGCTCCAAAGCTGAAGAGATATCCTGAAGCTGGTCGGGAGAGAGGAAAAATATCGCTTAAGTAAATTACTCAGGGAGTTGTCCAAAACATCCCAGATGACACTACTGTCCTGTTGAATGGTCTGTTTTACGACTGGGCAGTGAAAGGTATGTGTCTGTTTCATTTCAGATAACTTATTTTGAACACTTTCGCATTGTTTGATGCTGCTTGAGAGAAAGACAGCTGTTGTGTGTCTGTCGATGTGTGTGTGTGTGTGTGTGTGTGTGTGTGTGTGTGTGTGTGTGTGTGTGTGTGTGTGTGTGTGTGTGTGTGTGTGTGTGTGTGTGTGTGTGTGTGTGTGTGTGTGTGGTGTTGGGGAGGGGGGGGGGTGAATCTAAGAGGGGAGGGGGTGTCTAAAAGTAGCTCGATCAAGTCCGGTTATCCTGCGAACAGACAGCGCCGCAGCCCGAGAGGGGATATGTGTAACCTTATCCTCTCGTTCATTAATAAAAAACGGAGTTATTATGTTGATTGGGTTTCCAGTGGAGAGCACGAGCTCAGCAGATGTAATCTCGAGAGAAAAAAACAAAAAAGACTCACTCTCTCACTATTGGGGCAGCCTGAGCATTGTGGTTATTTGTATTTCTCTAGGTAACAAAGTGGAAACAATCCAGCGTGCCTCTGCATGAAATCAGCCACGTTTGAACATTTTACCGCAACTTCACGTTCATAAATAGCTCAATAAACTCTTTCTTCAGGATGTTTGTCTATATTTGCTCACCTAACCTGGGAGACCCCCCACCACCCCCTCCGAGCTATGAACAAACAAACAAACAAAAAACTCCAGACAGTTTTTGTATTGTTGTTTTGGAAAGAAAACAAACTTTGATGAACTCATTAAGACTTTATAGGAAACCCGAGACCTAAACGCCTAGCTGCGTCGGCCAACATTCACTGTTGGGTCTACTTCTTGGTGTTGGTGAATAAACGCGGATTAAAACAAAGTCCGATTTCTGGAGGGGGGAAAAAAAAAAGGGCTCATTTGGGACAGATTCATGTGAAGGTATTGTGAATAAGAACATTCGAGGATCCTAGCAAGGGCTGCTTGGATAATGTTAGACTGACACAGTAGTGATGTTTCGTTCAAATTTTTTAAATTAGGGCCACATTTTTTGTCAGAGTTGTGACTAAATTGCAAATAAGTGAACTTTATAACCTCTAGACAATTACGTACAACGAAATCTGGTTGTGCGCTTGAAAAAAGAAACTAAAAACCACTGTCTGTCTGTCTGTCTGTCTGTCTGTCTGTCTGTCTGTCTGTCTGTCTGTCTGTCTGTCTATCTATCTATCTATCTATCTATCTATCTATCTATCTATCTATCTATCTATCTATCTATCTATCTATCTATCGTGTTTCACATGAGGGAGGAAAGAAAGAGGGGATGAAGGTGGAGAGAGGAGGAAGAAAAGGAGCTCTTATTATTTCACGGTCTCATATGCCATCTAGTGGACGACGTTGGAAACTGCAGCGTAGCCATAGTTCTGATGGTTATTTCAGTGGTCAAGTTTCAGTGTTGATTCATGGGTCAATTTTACGTTTATATCAATAAAGTCGAGTTTTGCACAATTAATGATGAGTCATTAAAAATTATAAGCTGCTTCTAATGAGAGTCAATCGTGATTTTACCTCTTGTTGCCAATATCTCCTCACAATTGTCCACTGCTGCACTCAGTGTGGGAGGGAGGCAGCGGCTCATTTGTGTAGCATAAATCACTCAGCAGGTATTTGAATGCGGGGCTTTCTGTGGCTGGCGTTGGCCTGGAGGCCAGGTATAATCCTAGTGATGCTCATCTATTACTAAATGTGCTCTGAAGCCGTGTCAGATTAAAAACAGATCTCAGGGAAGCAAGCTTCCACATGTGTCAGCTATTACTGCAGACAACTCAATTAAGCCTAAATGCTAGTTTTAAGTGCTGCATTGTGGCACACAAGGGGTCCTCGGGTGGACATTGTGATCATATTTGCTCTGTGTGAGTTGATTTTTTTTTTGTTCACAAATTGAACATTTGGCATTGTGTGAACATGACAAAACATGTTGCTAGGTAAATAGGGCACACTTCGCTCTATCATACCTCTTGTTTATTTCCCCCTGTAATGGCTTATATCATGCATGCTGCTGGTAAAGATGAAGCCATAAAGTGTGCTGCCATGTGCAGAGAGGCTGGGGAACATTACTGAATGTGTAATAGTACTAGCCATGCTAGTCCTTTCATGCTTTAGAAGAACTTTTCAGCAACTGTCAAAGGCGGCATTTATCACTTTAATCCCCACCTGGCACAGAGAGTAAATGCGAGGGTAAGTTACATATCCCAGCCATACAGCCGCGCTCTCAAAGCAGATGAACAGGTGGTCATCTAGAGATGTCGAAGCCAAACAGTAGTCAGAGTCCACACACTCACCTGCTCCTATTGTTCAGGGTGTTTCATGCTCTAGGTGTGTTGTCGTGAATAAAGGCATGTTTGAGCAGCAGTTAGTACGGGCTTTATCTCCCTCCGCTCCATCTTGTTAGCTGAGTGCTCAGTGCGTCATGTTTAGATGGTCATGCATTAGATGGAAGTGGCTGGATTTCATTTAAATTTTTTATCTTTAACAATCTGGGTCGAAGAAACTGCACTTTACTCAACCACCTGCTTGTATTAGACATTTTCATAGTCAAACAAATTGTCGCAGAGCTGCTGTAGAGGCTCCAAAAAGAAGATTTCATTGCTCCATATCATCTCTCGCTTTATTATTCATGCTCATTATGTTAACACTCAAGCCACTTTTTTTTATTAACCGTGAAATCCTCATAACATTTTCCTTCACTGGATGTATAAAGCAGGAGCAAACCAATCGGTTGTCACATTTAGCCTCCAGCAGATATAAGCCAGAGATTCTCCGCCAGTCCCACAGCAATTAAATGATTCATTGGCTTTATCGCATTTTAACAGGATGTTGATTGAGAGCATAAGCCATATTGATTGTCCTGATGGAAACAGGAAATCACAGAGATAGAAATAAAATCATCTGTTGTTCCCGGTGTGAGGATACCCGGGGGAACGGCACGCAATTGCACGCCGTTGAGTGGCATTACCCCCAGCAACCTCCTCCCCTCCATTCTCTCCCCTATGGAGACCTGGAAGAGACGTCATCTGTGGTTGTTATGCTGCGAAATGACGCTGGCACTCTCTCCACCCCCTGCTACTGCAATATTACCCCTGTGGTCTGTTACGGAAGATGCAGCACTCTTCGTCTGCACCATTTCCAGCATGAAGTTTGACGCCTAACAGTAATCAGCCCTCTGCCTTCATTTCCCTCATGTGGAAGTGGAACCATTTGAGTGCGATGCTGATAATAATATCAGCCTAAATGCATCCTACACATAAAACTCGTGACTGGCCTCAATCCCGTAAACCTACATGATTTTCTGTGCTGGGAAGCCTCACAGAAAATTCTTGGAACTGGAACCGAAACCTCAACAATATTGAAGGGTTAATAAGCTTGATTTCCACACGATAAACAGGATTTTATCTACAATAATTAATGAACATTTGATAATTAGCTCTTCATTCTCAGCTTGCCCTCATTGTTGTTTTAGTTGGTTAGAGGAAAAATACCCCCATCTCCCCGCCAACACACACACACACACACACACACACACACACACACACACACACACACACACACACACACACACACACACACACACACACACACACACAAGCCAGCCCCTCCCCATGCCCTCCCTCTAACACACTCACACACTCTGGAGGAGCACGTCACTGAGCTCGGGGAATGAGTGGCTCATTAAGAAGAAGGATGTGATATTCTGAATAGAGACTGTGAGACTCCCAGCACATCTATTTTTAGACGAGATATCTCTATGGCAGTCACCGTGGTGTCGGTTAATTGCAGCCACAGCCCCAGATACTAATTAAGAATGAAAGAAATGCTTTTAAGGTGGGGTTTCGCTCCTCCCTACTGTAAAGGTCCTCGTGTCCATTCTGAGTGGAGGCAGGAGTGTGTTTGCTCGCCGTGTTTTCCTGTGTCACGTTGGGACATGCGGAGTGCTGTCAAAGCCTCGGCCGGGCTATTTTTAAATGAGCCTCTGTGGAAAGCAAGATCTAGATTTATTTTTTCATTATGGTTGCTTTTATATCTCTGGCCGTTGGATGCCCACCAACTCATTGATTTGCTGTGAATCTTAGAGCTCCTCAGAGGTAAGGGCTGCACACGTGCGATTCAATGATTAAGGATGTATGTAGTGTTTCGGCTGCACCTGCCTCCTCGTGGTTATTTCTTAACCCTGGCGGTGCGTTGCTTGTCTTGTGGGTTGCTCTCCTGAGACTCCCAGATTGGTTCTGTGCAGGGAGCATGACACATCTTTCTGTCATTCAGTTTCCTCATGACATCCTGTTCATTCATCCTGCAGTGCTCTCGCCACCCACCTGCCAAAAAACAAACAGTGTCCCTCAGCAAACCCCTGGTTTCCCGTTCCTGATCGTGACGTTTAGTATCAGACCGGTCTTACAGCACACACCAGGGTTTTTTTTTTTATTGGTTTTTTTTATAATACTGCAGCTGCAGTGTTTGCCAGAGCTGACACAGACACGACATTTGCCACTCAGTCAGTCAGGAAGTTCTGTCCATGATGGAGGTTCCTGAGGTGTTGATACGGATGATTTCAATCGTGGGGTAATAAAAATACATGAACTCGTCCAACAAAAGAATATCTTTATCTCAGCCAAACTTTGTCAGTTCTCACTGCACATGGTTGGAGTCTGAAATGCATCCAACCTGGCCGTTTTCCTCTTAAAATATTACAGTGTAGACGAAGTTTAAGAGTTTAAAAAAAAAAATCCACCATTTCCTCAGTGAATGAAGATAATAAGGGGGAGGTTTGAGCTTTCAAAACTGACCAGACAACACAATTATTCAGGCAGAGAAGGGTGATTGACAGGTTTGGCCGTTATAAAACTAAACATCCATGCACACTCTCCGAATAAACGGTGCAATTTAACACACCACTAACAGAGATTATGAATAATAGCGAGCGTGTAAGGATGTTTTGACATCTATTTGTGTAATCTTATCTTTTGTAATAAGCAGTCTCTGTGATGCTCAGCACAGCTTTTGTGCAGCGCTGCCAACAAATAGAAATCTAAGCCAGACCTCACATAGGAGCAAAATGATTACAGTTTGCAAACAATTTGAAAACACTGATGACACAGTGCCAATATCAGTTTAATAAAAACATGTTGTGATTATTCCAAAGCCACTGGCTCTCTTTTTGGCCTGCAAACAAAGAGTAGAGGGTGTAAATACGAGGAAAGGCTCACGTGGTGCGTTATGGATCAAGAATAAGCTAACTTTGTTGAGAAGGCTCTCTGACTAACCGTCTTTTCCTCTCTCTCCCCTCCCTCCCTCTTGTTTTCTGTCTCTCTCTCCCCCTCCAGTTCCACCAGGTTAGAAGAGTGATGACCATCCTGTTCCTTACTATGGTTATTTCATACTTCAGTTGCATGAGAGCTGCGCCCCTGAGAGATGCCCCGGGCATGCGGGGCCATCGGACGGAAGGCTACTTGGGCGCCGCTGCGACGGCCGCACGAGGCCACGGGACTCCCCAGAGTGGTGGCGGGCCAGGCCAGCGCGGGGAACTGCCCTCACTCACAGACACATTTGAGCAGGTGATAGAGGAGCTGCTGGAGGTGGAGGGAGAGGCGGCACAGCTGGGACAGGGGACTGATAAGAGCCAGGGAGGTGGGGGCCCGTCGTCTGTGGTCACCACTGAGACCAAGGATGTCGACCTGTACGACTCGCGGGTGATGATCAGCAACCAAGTGCCTTTGGAGCCGCCGTTGCTCTTTCTTCTGGAGGAATACAAAAACTATCTGGATGCCGCTAACATGTCCATGAGGGTGCGGCGACACTCCGATCCCTCACGGCGCGGAGAGCTCAGTGTGTGTGACAGTATTAGCCAGTGGGTGACAGCTGTGGATAAAAAGACGGCAATAGACATGTCTGGGCAGACAGTTACCGTCATGGAAAAGGTCCCCGTCCCCAATGGCCAACTGAAGCAATACTTTTATGAGACCAAATGCAACCCCATGGGGTACACAAAGGAGGGCTGCAGAGGAATAGACAAGCGGCATTATAATTCCCAATGCAGGACAACCCAGTCCTACGTGCGAGCGCTTACCATGGATAGCAAAAAGAAGATTGGCTGGCGGTTTATAAGGATAGACACTTCATGTGTATGCACATTGACCATTAAAAGAGGGAGATAGTGTATAAAATGTATAGATTTTATTGAAGAGTTTAAAAAAGAGAATAAAGAGAAAATATCTATTTGTATATATACATAACAGGGTAAATTATTCCGTCAAATGGAAATTTTATGGACTGCATGTAAAAAAAGATGAAGTTTATACAGTAAAAGTGATACTACAGTCTATTTATTGAACATATTCATGACCTTGTAAACAATTAAAAAAAATCTGATCAGTCATTTGCGCCCAGTTTAAATTACTATATCACATTCCTCAAGACATTGTGATTTGTTTACGTTGCCAAGAATTAGAAAATGAAGGGAAAAAAAAAACAGGCAAGGAATGAGAGAGGACAGTTCCATCTTCAAAAGCTTGCATGCTGCTTCAATTGTGAATCGAGAAATTCTCCACTTACAAAAAAGGATATGATGCTGACCAAAAAAACATTCCGTTTACATATTCAGCAGAAAACAATTTCCTCTCAAGTAATTTATCTGTTTACTGTTCTAAACTTCTCAAGGTAATGTTGGAATTACATACTATGTCAAGGTGCTGTTGTCAAAGCTTTGCTGTTTATTTTTTTATCCCCACCAGAGGACAAGATATATATAAAAAATTATATATATATATATATATAAAATTTATTCATTGACATGTTTCTGGGTTAATATTATTCATTTTGTATGTTGTGAAGTTGTTTGCAATATTAAACTGAAATATTTGAAGAAATAAAAATGACTATAGGCAACTGAAAAACAAAATCAATGTCGATAAAGTTTCAACAGTGCATTTTTAGGCAGGATAAATTTTATTACACGGACAGGCAGGCAGGGAGGAAGGTAGGCACATACGCACACATGCACGCGCACAAACTACAAAATGAATATCATGTACTACAAGGACCTTCATAAGTTGTTTTACATTTGAGCAAGGTGCAGAAAAACAATATACTTTCAGTAGCAGAAGAGTCCATGCATTTGATAATGCACGGGGACAGCAAACATGACAGTGTTGTGGGTGGGAACCAGGCACCTCTTGGTGTTATTCAGCTCTTTGAGGAGGGAAAACATGGAAAACTGCACAGAAAACCACCTCCTGCTCCCCAGCAGCACACCACTGGAACATGAATTTATGTGCTTTGATACTTTGGTATTCAGAGATTCACTTAATTATTACTCTAGCTGCACATGTAATATTTCACAATTACAAGAACCTAACAATAAAAACGCCTACACATTCAAGTGCAGACTAGTACGGGTAGGCTCAGCTACATGTGAAGCATGCCTGAGTTTGACAGTGATGGATTCAACCACCCATACATTTGTTGATATTATAAATATACACTCAACTTGTCGTTATTAGTGCGTGGTAATCCCATCTTTAATTCCTCTACAAATGAACAATCACCACAAATATTTGTATGTAGCTGTAGATTCTCTGTTATCTAAAGGAATAGCATTTCTCTGTAACCTGTTTGGCATTTGAGTTAAAAGACTGTTTTGCTGCGGCTTTATATCAATATCCCTTCCAGCAAGTAATAACTCAGAGCCTTACATGGCGAGAAACCCCGGCTTGCCAAGACTGGACGCCATAGCTTAAGGTCGTATTTGGGTAACATTAAAATGTGCTCAACTTTTCATCTTAATATCATGAAACATTTCCAGATTTACCCACAACATGACAAATGTCAGAAAAAGAAGATGCTCATGGATAAAAAAAAAAAATTTAAAAAAAATAAATAAATAAAAAAAAGCAGATACCAAGATTCATCAAAAGCTTCAATTACACGTCATGTTTGTGTTGCATGTGACCTCAAACATCTCATTTTACTTCTTCCTCATCAACCTGAAGGTAAGTGTGACGAGTTGGGAAACAGACTGCAGAATGAAGAAAAATTTTGTCATGAACAGAGAAAAGATGATCCACTTTCTTCATCACTGTACTCGGAGTCACCAGAGAGGCCTGACGAAGATGCCGTGAGTTACTTTTATTGTTAAAAAAAAAAAGAAAAAAAAAAGATGAGAATAAATAAAGTCTCCACCAGCTCTGAGAGATGACAAAAATACAGTCGTCACTCAAATACATCACTGTCATAAATATTCAACAAGAGATCATGAGGTTTCTTGTCATGGCAACATAAACCATGTTACAATTAACAAAGACATAGTACTTGTTCTGCTCTTTGAAGAAAATCCACCTTAAGACAGAATTGGAATTTAATCAAGCTCAAACACATCCTCGGCATACAGGACAATGAATCAAACATTGTGGGATGGATTTTAGATAAAGTACTCTGAAATGCTCCATTTGTCATTAGTAGGAGCTTCGGGCTATTTTTGTTTAACAAAGATTTATTAATGGAAAAGTCAGTTTATTTAGATAGCACATGTAACCATACATTGATGATAAAAGTGCTGCACAACAAATGCTGCAGAAAGCTGCCATTGACTAATTACACTCTTAATAAATAAATGAATAAAGGGACTCTAGAATCCCCATCTGGTTTTAAAGGGTGAAACCCATGTTTGCAGAAAAGGCCAGTTAATGTACTTTTATGTGATCCAAAATAATGCATGTGAACACATCTGACAGTATAATGATGTGTTACTTTAAGTTGTAGCTGAAGAAAGAAAAACAATGCAAACAATGGGCCTATTGTATATAAAAAAAAAAGAACAAAAACTGCTGCTGCTCCTTTGGCGTTCAAATGCGTTGCGCCTCTTGCCACGCCCCAATCAGTGATATCAGAGCTGGTATTTTTCATTAGCTGGCAACTGTTTTTCATCACCAGCTGGGGTGTGGTCAGAGATGAATCATGCTCCGAAGTTTCAGCCCACAGAGAGCAGTGCAGCTGCAGTTTTCTGCAGCTTTATCTGAAGATATGCTGCAGCCGACCAGTGGAGGGCAGCAGGGAGACCGCTCCTCCCAGGTGTCAACAAAAAGCCAAAGAAAGTGAGAAATGAAATAAAAATAAGTTGTTGTTTTTTTCTGAGTGGCCCCTGTTGCCTTGTAACAGGACATAATGAAACAATCCTTCGAGCTGTGCCTATAGAGGCTGAACAGAGCTTGTTTAATGGATAGTGATGTGGATCTTGGATCACAATGAGTACCTTTTGTCCGGATTATTGGGCCTGTGAGCAAAACACAGGGCACCAAAGCATGATCGCTCTCCAAAACTCAACTCAACAAAGTTACACATGATTCAGATTCATATCCAACATTTATAGTTGGTATCAACTCAAGAAATAAACATGTACCAAGGCACTAAAGGTATAAGAAGGAAAGACTGAAAGAAAGGACTCCGGTGTGTTTTTACACGTGTAAACTTGAATGGTATTAAAAACGCAGAAATTAGTAAATATTCTTTTTTTTTTTTAAATGTAATCTTAAATACTGACTAATTATCATCATCCATGTATTGAGTTTGCCGCGTTGTCCACTTTACGAGGTTTACCTGAACGCATCACGACACTGGCAGCTAGCCTAGCCGGCTAACTTGGCTAATCTGATTTATCGCCTCAGTTAAGCGCACGTAACGTCAGCCAGGATTTACCAAATTTAGTTTTCCATAACTCCCTTTTTTTTTCTTTTTTTTTTTAACGCAACCCGCGTCTAAAAACCAAGAAGCCTCTCTTACAAGGATGGCATCACTCGGGGAGCCCGTGCGGCTGGAAAGAGGTAAACTTAATTAGCTCGTTAGCTTTAGCTTAGAAATATTTTTGCTGTGATACGAGACGGCTAAGCTAGCTCAGCTAGCATTAGCTGAACACCGCTAAGAGATTGTTTTTCAAGGCACATTTAGTTGTTTCGTCGGATAACGGCACGTTAACGCTGTCTTGCGGATATCTCGTGTTTAAGTGTGTATATTTATTTGCTCGTAAACTCGAGTAATCCTTCGCTTTTTTTTTTTGCGGCTAATTTAGTTTGCGCGCTAGCTGACGAGCTAATATCAACGACAGCAGTGATCCGCAGCTGGTTTTTATTCTTTTAAAAAAAATAAACGAGGCTTCACATTTTAACACCGACTTCTTTATCCGCAGGAAAGAGAGCACGTTTATTTGTTTCCCCTCTCCTCCCTCACACGTGTGACGTAAACATCCTTTATGTGAAGCTGTTGAAACGTGGAGATAGATGGAGGTTGTCGCTGGTTATTGTGATTTCTGCAGGACGAAAGTCATCTTTTAAAGGCTCAATTAAAAACGAGACGCTTTGAGGTTTCCTCCTCTGTCGAGGCGATCACTTATTTGTAAGTTGAATGATATGCCTGCCCTGACAAGTAGATATAACGTAAGATAACCCTGGTTTCTGGTTTCCTCAGAGGTTGTGTGACTAAAAAAAAAAATATAGTGTATATTTGTAACTATTATTATTACAATATTATTTTGTTTTGAAACGCATTGTATGCCATAAAAATAATAATCACCTGACATTGGTAAAACAAAGTTTATAGTGAAGTTAGGTACTTTATTAATCCCCAAGGGGGATATATATATATATTTATTTATTTATTTATTTATTTTTCCGCTACAGCAGCATACAGGAAGCAATAAGATAATAAAATAGCAGTACAAATTTTAAATATAAAATGCACAGTATATACAGTACAGTATATATCTATATATATTATATACAAACAACCAAGAAACTAATTAAAACATTTCCCCTCGGGGATTAATAAAGTAACTACCTAACCTAACCTAAACACAGACAACAGTGTTATTGTTGTGATGGATTTTGCCGGAGGTGAGTTATTTTACAGTCTTATTGCGGTCGGCAGGAATGATCTCCTGTATCTGTCCTTGTGACAACAGAGCTGGAGGAGTCTTTTGGAGAAAGTGCTCCGCTGTCCCTGCAGCAGGTGGTGGAGAGGGTGGACAGGATTATCCAATATGGATAATAGTTTGTTCAGCGTCCTCCTCTCCACCACCTTTTCCAGGCTGTCCAGTTTGTAGCCGATGATGGAGCCGGTCTTCTTCACCAGTTTGTTAAGTCTGTTGGTGTCGCCGGCTCCAACGCTGCTCCCCCAGCAGACCCCAGCGAAGTACAACGCACTGGCCACAACAGACTGGTAGCTATAGTGGTTTACGGGCGCTGTGAAGAAACATTTGTGTTGTAATGTTTGAGAAAACCCTGTTATCTTTTATCAGTCCGTGTTAGAGCAGCAAATAGATTGTGCAAAAGTGTCAAGAGCAAAAAAACAAGATATAGTAAAAAGACAATATATAAAAAATATATAGTAGATATACAAACAAAAAACATATAGAAATAGGCATCGCACAGTTAGTATGTATATATATATATATATGTGTAGTATGGAGTCATATTGTATAACTGATTGTCGGATGGAGTAGTGTGAGCAGCCTTTGTTGTAAAGTCTGACAGCAGCTGCAGAACAGACCGAGGCTATCACTTGTTCACAGCGCGGGTGGAGCAGCCTGACACTGAAGGTGGGCTCAGTGCTGTCTGCGTGACGGGAGCTGATGTGTTCTCCAGCATGCATGTCAGTTTAGCCACCCTCCCCCCCTTTACCCCACCGCCTCCACCCCCTCTGGGTGGAGGGGCATCCCAGGTCAGAGCTGGGTTTTTTGATCGCTCTATTAAATCTCTTCCTGTCAGCAGCTGAGATCCCGTTTTCCCTGCAGACCACTCTATAGAAAATGTGTCTGATGCCACCACAGGGTCAAAAAAAGGGCCCTCGGTATTGCTCCCTGCTCTCCAACAAGACCTGCGTCTCTTCAGCAAATAGAGTCTGCTCTGTCCTTTCATAAAAGGGCCTCGGTGTTGTGGTAGCAGTGAGGGTAGGAGGGCACTTATTTGACTAAAAACTTTGCATCATGACGTCATTTTGGACTATTATTATTATTACAATATATATATTTTTTTTAAATGTGCTGCCTGCCATGAAAATAATAATCACAGAGCACTGGTTAAACAAAGCTTATAAAGAAGATATGGTGGCTTGTAGGTGCCGTGATAAAGCACGTAATAGGTGAAACCCTGAAGTATGTCTTGACTGATACAGTGGTAGATACTTTAGTACCATTTGTAGCTTCATAGTGATTTTATTTATGATAATTATATGTATGTACTGTAATTAAGACAAGCTCCTCCAGACACAAAGTGCTTCTAATCAGAACAAATGTGCTACGAGTCAGTAAGTGCCATCTCAAATTATTGTAAGACATGTTAATTGACAGAAAATGAAGTGTTCACAACACCAAGCATCTGTTAAGTTTAATCCTCGTCTCTAGCTTTTCAGTTGATAATACTAAAGACTGAGTACTGACATGCATTCATACAGGGAACTCTCATTGCTCATCTGAACACCTCCGTCTGCACACATCCTTCACCTTGATGGTGGTGTATGTGTTCTTGTTGACAGATATCAACCGTGCTATTGAGCTGCTTGATAAGCTCCAGCGGACGGGAGAAGTTCCTCCGCAGAAGCTGCAGGCGCTGCAGAGGGTCTTACAGAGTGAATTCTGTAACGCTGTCCGAGAAGTGAGACCCTTTGTTATTAAAACACTTAACTGATAGATGGCATTAGTTAATTTTCCTACTCTGATGTTAACTTTTGTTTGGTTTGATTACTTTGTCTCTTCAGGTTTATGAACATGTGTACGAAACAGTGGACATCAACAGCAGTCCTGAGGTCCGGGCCAACGCCACAGCCAAGGTAGACCCACATCAATCACCATCTAATACGCACGCCTTTTATTTGTCTTGATCTCGTCTTAATGTTTTTATGTCTTAAAGGTGCTCTACTTTTCACTTTGTGTTGAGTGCATGAATAAAATCCTTTTGCAAATGTTTAGCTGAACAACACCACTTCCTTATTTGCAGGCTACCGTGGCAGCTTTTGCAGCGAGTGAGGGTCACTCACATCCGCGTGTCGTGGAACTGCCCAAGACAGAGGAAGGCCTGGGCTTCAACATAATGGGTGGAAAGGAGCAGAACTCACCGATTTACATCTCGCGGATCATCCCAGGAGGCATCGCTGACCGGCATGGAGGCTTGAAAAGAGGCGACCAGCTTCTCTCTGTTAATGGAGTGGTACGTTCACGGCACAGATTCATGACTTTGTCCAGGATGCGAAACGTGAAGCTTTAGCATGACACACACTTCACTCTGATAACATGCACACATTTCATGGACTGAATGGAAAGCATTTTCATATATAGTTGTAAGCAGAAGACTGCAGGCAAGTTACGTAGTTCATTATTGTTTGAAGTGAAAAGTTTGGGCATCCTTGTATTTATAAAGTTCTTCCTCATTATTTCGTTACACCTTAATAAATGACCCTTTAGGACTTGTAAAGGAGGTCAAGATCCGTCCTTACGAATTGTCAGCTCATGAAAGCTTCAGAGTTCAGTACATTGTCTGACTCTACAAACAGCAGTTATGGGCTCTTAGCAAATGACTCAGGATCTGAAAATGAAGCTAATTAATGCCTACAAAGCAGGGTAGGGCTATAAAAAGATTTCGCAGAGCTTCTATTTTGCACTTTCCTCTAATGTCTGGCAAAACATGCGAGATGCTTGATCTGGACAAAGTGTTTTGAAATGCATTCATAATGTTATGGGTCAGCAAAACCAGCTCAGCAATCCAAGGAGAGGTTAGCAGCTACAGACCACTCACTGGTCTTCTGTCCTCTGCAATATGAAGCCAGCAGTTATTCATCCATCAGGGATCCAACAAAGTAAGAGAGGCAGGCGAGAAGGTGTATGAGCCAAACGGGCAAATTTACATTCCCTTCTGAATAAAATAGATTTACTTCACGCCAAGTGCCCGTTGGAGCGGATCTTCATACTCAAACCATTCGTCTCCAAAATAAGAGTTGACGGGGCTCGATGGGTCTGCGTCTACTTCAGTTTTTGACTCTCAGCTGGTTACCAAGAGTGTTTGCGAGCTGTTACATCTGCAAAACTTCTCCACATGTCACAATTCCTGTTTTGAGTTAGTGTTTATTGAGACAAAGCACATTTATTTGTAGAGCACATTTCAACAACCAGGTAGTTCAAAGTGCTTCACTTAAAACCATTAAAACCTTTTGTTTAGATTTATTGGTGAGTCACTAATAAATGTAACGATGTGACTGTTACAAAGCACATATGGATGTTAACAATGCAGGTTTAAGAAATGTGGAGGAAGGAGATGTATTCAACACTTTAATGAGGCCTCGAGGACACGCAGGGGGTTTTGGTGGGAAACAGTAAATGTAAATGTACATTTTTGGGCTTTAAAAAAAACCACAACAACAACAACTCCACAGGGTATATTTACAGCTCTTCCACATTAACATTCAGCAGTTGTGACCTGCTGTTTAGGTAGTTTAAAATTTCAAGACCAGACAAAAACAATTATCCAATTGACTTTGTTTGTTGCTCAGTTTGTTCTCTCATTAAAATGTCCAAATTACAGGCCGTTGTGTGGTGAGTTGAACCAGGCTGCTCAGGCTTATATTGGAACTGTGTTCATTCCAGTGTCCATAAAATACTGAGGTCGTTGTTTACTCCAAACAACTTCATATCTTATTGATCTTATGCTTAAATTGCCGGTAGCATCTCTGCAGATCCATCCCACCCTGGACACCCTCTGGGAGGCGCTACAGATCACTGTGTGCCAAGACCACCAGAAACAAGAACAGTTTTTATTCGCAGGCCGTCACTCTGCTAAACACTTAACATGTTCAACATCACTGGACCTTTTTGCACTACACCCAACTCCATCAGCACCATCTGCCCTAGGTGCAATTGCACCATTGTTTAGGTGTATATATGTTTATATCCATTTCTATGCTCTATATATGTCTATTTATGTTTTAAATGTCTATTTATGTCTGTCTGTTTTTTTTTGTTTTTTGCACACTGAGAGTGAAGTTACAACCGCAGTCAAATTCCTTGTATGTGTAAACATACCTGGCCAATCAACTGACTCTGATTCTTGTACAGTAAATCCCTGTAGATCAAAGTATAAAAGCTGCAGGCCTTCTTGGAGTAGTGCTTCTCCTTGATAAAACCTTACAGTGCATCTCTGTGTTTTGTTTCTTCAGAGTGTGGAAGGTGAGCACCATGAGAAAGCTGTGGAACTCCTCAAAGCAGCTCAGGGCACAGTGAAGCTGGTAGTAAGGTACACCCCCAAAGTCCTCGAGGAAATGGAGTCACGCTTTGAGAAAATGAGGTCGGCGAAACGCCGGCAACAGAACAACTATCCCCAGTAGGATTTTTCCGTGTTGATGCCCAGCTCCCATGTCTCTTCTCCTCTAGCCTCTTTCTTATCTCCCTGCCTGAAAAAAAACTAAAACAAAAAAAAACACCAGATAAAAAACATGCCCATGTTTAGTTCTAGTTTCTACCCACACGTACTACGTATTGTACTTTTGCCCTTTTCTGTAGCATTTCTAATATTTCCCATTGTTACTGTACGAGACACTACAACTCTAGAAGAAACTCGAAAGATCATGATTGTGAGTGTACGTCGCACCGTGTGCATTATTTTTGAATTGACAATTTGAATGCAACTTTGAGTACTTTTGTGACAAACTACACAATTGCTTTGACTGGAAAGGTAGTACTTTTAATTGTTTTATCACATCACTACCAAGTGCCTCAGGGCAAACACATTTATCTTATGTACTGTTTTCACTCTTCTATTTAATTATTTAATGGTTCCGAGTTGAGTTCTGGTGATTAAATGCTTGTGGCAGGAATCCGTTAGTCTCAAAGATCATTTGAGTTGATATAAAGACGTAGTAGTGCTATGTGAAGCCCTTTCATTATGCTAACTTAAAAAAGATTCAGTTTTATTTTCATTGCCACATACCTGCCCTGAATAGGAATATAGAATATAGTTTATATTCGTTAAAGAGAGACGAGATGCGTGTTTCATAAAAAGTGAAACCACTGAGAGGCCACTTCAAAACAAAGGTGATGGATTGTCTTTAAAGTTTTTCTCTGGGCTTACCCTCTCTGTTTTCTAATGTTGTACTGCGCTATAAAAAACAACAACCAGCAGCTGCTGTAAGTGATGTAATGGGGTCTCAGTATCTCTTGAACTAAATATCTGCCACCACAGAGACTCACATTTTTACTTTTATCAAAATAATAAACCTTCACAAGCATAAACTCTGCAGTCAGTGTAACATGAGATGAAACCGGCTCAGCTTCTAATTCATTTGTCAGGAATGTACCATATGTCAGTTTACCTTTGACAGGTATTGAGAAGTCAGTTATCGATTTGTCTTTGAACTTTGATGAAAAAAAAACAACTGCTCGTTAGTTTTGTTTTTCATCATTGATTGACAGTTAAGATGAAGTAAAATCTCACATTCCTGATACCAGGCAATGTAATCATGTCAAACGATCTCTTGAGTAATGATCATTGTGGGCTGTCATGACTCTTTTAATGAATGAAATGGCAGATGTTGGTATTACCGTACATGACTTCTACATATTCTGGACTTTACAGTGTTTAATGTATTTTGCTGTAAATCTGCTACACTGGCCATCATTCATTGGTAGTTTTCCATCTGTCTTTAGCATTTTGTTACTCTCGCAGATCAAACATGTCTTAAATGAAACACAACATTTAAAAATGCAGGGTTACGATGTAATGAAATTTAAATAACCATTAACTTTTATGATGCATGTATTCCATTCAAAAACATTTACATTTCAATAATTTAGAGCAATAATTTTTCTGACTTGTGCTTCACTGCAGATTTATTTCCCTACTTGTCATTTTTCTCTTCATTACTTACAAATATGCCATTAACGTCAACATTTTAGTGGCACATAATGTACTCTGTATGTAATACAGAACAAACTGCACATCATGTTAAAATAAGAACATTTTATACTGAATACTGCCAAACGATCAAGGTTGTTAAAATGCGTTTTTAAGCAGGCTAATGTCAAAACGGTCTCAATAATCTCTTCTATACTGTCTATATACTGTCGACATGAGATCCCACGTTTACAAGTACAACACACTACAACTTTAACATTTCATTGCTCTGAAAAGTTTGCATGTTTAGCTGTCATATTGATACTCCTCATATCATGAGAAACGTCTTATGTTGTGGAGTATTAATCTTAAATATACCTTTCCTGATGAAGAAGCCCAAATCCGAACTTTCAGCCTATATGCAACATGTCAATCAAACAAGTCCTAAAGTCATCATTTTTTCAAAATAATATGTTGTTTAGTAAACTAAATGACTATAATATGACTACGACCTGTCTTGGTTGTCCGTTGAAGGAAAAAGGAAATTGACTCCCATTATTTAAAGTCTGTTAGACCCCCCTCATCATTCAGTCTCATAGTAAAACATCTCCAGAACAAATTTAATTTCACAAACGTTTATTGTTTTCATAGAAGGCGTAATATCATGTGTATCTTCTAAACGAGGCTTCAGCTGACTAAGCCATACTATTGTCCAGTCTCAGGATCAACACATTGCATAATTGAGACAACAATGACGAGGACAGTTCTGATTAATCTAATGTAGAAATGAAATGGTGGATAAAGTGACAGAAACACATTGCCTTCAGTGTAGCTTCAGCCTCTCGATGGTGTCATACATGTCAAGAGTTTGTCCTCTGACCTTGAACCGTCCTTCAGGCGTGAAGTGGTGGTTGTATGTTTTGTCATGTGGATATCCAGTTGAGTGTGTCACTGATGTTTGGCATATGCTGCCATGATAGACGTGTCATAATGTCTAATCGATAACTGCAGTTTTTGTGACCAAGGCTTCTGAGATTAGGTCACTGACCGTTTCTATGTGCTCGTGCAGCTGCGTTTGTGTCGTAGTTGCGCCTCTTCTTTTATTTTCATCTGGTGTTGTTGTTATTTTATCCACCTCTTAACATACACCAAGCTTCAGTAAGGGCAGCTGCCTCTGACATCAGTCGCCCCAGCAAATTGTAAATAGCTCATTCAAAAATATTGATCTCTGTCTGTACTTTTTGGGATACAAAAATCTAAAATACACCCGTGTCTTATCAGTGATCTCTCCTTCACATGAAAATACACTTCTTCTTTTTTTTTTCTTTTTTTTTTAGACCATCTGTCTTATTGTACATCAATAAATGCACTGAAATACATCACCAAGTGCTACAAGATACCATTATCAGTGCAAGGTTAGGTTGGTATCAGTCTGCAGTGACGAGATCACATTCACTTAATGACTGTAACTGAAATCTGGGGCTTTTGTTTGTTTCAGTCTCTGCATATGTTCATCATTAGTCTTCATGTCAACTCAGAGTCTGCAGTTCCTTTGAATGTCCGGTTTACCTGCAGGACTGTCTTCTCTCAAGTCAGTGGAAGGTGTCGTTAACTTTTATCAAATGCTTTAAATATTGCAAGAAAAATTATGATGAGTACGTAGCCCAGTTGTACTTGGTGGGTGTGCTCCCTGTAATACATTAGTCCTCATGAAAAACTCTGAAATATGGGACAAAGTTTAAAATATAACACAAACAGTACTGCAAAAACTGAATGCATATCAATTATCTATGCAAGATCACTTAAAAACTTTGGAAATATCTTTATTGGTGCAAAATAATTGTCATTTTCCTGCAGAATGTTACTTAAAAACACTGTGTTTAGGCTGTGGAGAAACTTCTAATGTACTACGACATGTTTAATAATGCTTTGGCACCGCTGCACTTAAACACACCAGAGTGACATAATGGTACAAAGTTTGTGTAACAATCTCATACTGATCATCAGAAAGGAGTTGCAGTGAAAATCTACAAATGATGTTAACTTTGTCAGGATGCTTGTAGAAAAACAGGCGGCAACACTTTGTTTTATGGCTCCCTATTCAACATTTATTATTATGATGTAGTTGTAAGCAGAAGTAAGTGTTTATTGAAGCCGGGGTTGGCAGTTTTCTGGAAAAGGCAAAAAAGAAATGCCAGAATTTGAAAACACAGCCTCTCCCCTCTGTCCTAAGCGCCTTCGACCAGGCGAGCGCGTTCTCATGCACATGCTTCTTGCGTGCATACTGCACCACGGTTGCCCGCCTGCCCAAACAGCTGCGCTCCTCTTTTGTTTCCGGTTTACCGAGGGTCTCTCGCCTGGTCCGCTTTCAGTACTGCTTGGCGTAGGTGTTGATTGGTTGCCGACTTATCTTCCTCCCGCCGGGTCGGAGGAGTGGCCTCAGCCCTTCACCTTCCGTTGCTCTTTTCACGGCTTCCGTGCAGATCTCCCAGGTGTTCAACACCCACTGCCACCTGGGCCCAACATTGCCCCTGTCCTATCTTGGTGGAGGCTGGTGTGGGGTCCTTCTCTGATGACACCCATTCCTGGTGTGCCACTCGAAACCTTAACCTGAGCAGGGTGTAGCAGCTTCACCCTGCTCACCTGCCAATGCGCCTCTGGCTACCCAACTCTCTCCTAGTTGTTGCCAGTGCTGGAATAGCAACTCCTTCTCCAGGATGTTAACCTTAACTCTTCACTGAACCAGGCTTCACATCTGAACGAATGTGCACACATCTATATTTGAGGAATAGCCAATAGAAACGCCCTCTCTCTGAAATGACCCGTGATTGGCTGAAGGTCTTCATCTTCAGCTAGATTTTCTAGAGCCTGAATGCAGAAGGTGCAGAAGTCTCCTCTTCTCTCATGTCTTGGATTACAAAATGCTGAAAAGTTATAATGGAGTTTTCACCCATGGGAACGCCCCCCAAAAAAGCTACCTAACCCATCTTTGATATATTTGTCAACAACTGTTACTCCTTTAGTGCAGGAGTAACAGTTATGTGCAATAATTGCACAGTTGTGCGATCCAGTAATGATTGTCATTAAGTAAAAGACAGTAGTAATAACATGGAACATAGAAACTTTGCAATTGATGCAAACTTTCCTTGAAATTGTCATCACATCTCCTTACAACTACATTATAGTCTGTCGGATGTTACTTATTCAATATTTGTGCACGGCAGTAGACTTTAAAATGCTAAATGGAGGGATTTAATTTGAGGTGTTACCCAATAGGTGAATGTGAAAGCATGGTTATTAGGAGATCAATCCATAGGTTACGTTGAGTATACTTTTGTTTTGAGGCAGAAAATTTAGCGGAAGAGTCGGGATGTACATAAAAGTCTTAATATAATGTATAGTTTGTCCATTAATTGTGTTTTAGCCAACATTAGCTAGCTAGATTCACTCCTCACACACGCATAAACATGTATAATAAATCAGGAAAAAATGTAACGAGACTTGGTATTGATATTGCACAGTCGCACTCTCCACTGAATGTCACTAATTTAGTTGCAAACTTTTTGTGAAGAACCCTTCAACTTTCTACTCATTTTCCTTGTCTATATATTGGAATGGTCAATAGAGTATTTTTTATAAGGGTTTTCTTTTGGTATTTTTCTCAATTTTTATAAGTGATTTTCCTAAAAACAAATACCAGGAATGATTGGTACTTCCATTTTGACTGCGTACCAAGGCCATATCAGCACCGGCTCTCTGAAAAGCAGCACCGATGTGTGATGGATTAACCGTCGCAGATCAGCGCTTCTTTTCTGAGGTGTCAGCTGATTTTTCTTTTCCTTCTAGGACCAAGACCAAACTTGCAACATTTGTGAAAATTTTGATAATGTTTGGAAATATTTTCGTTGGTACTTATTTAAGATTAATGCCTGTAGACTGTGTTGTGTTTTTTTGTTGTTGTTTACTCCTGTTTCTTAATTTACTGTGTTACATGATGTGGAATGTAAAATGTTGTGACGTAGAACATAATACTAGTTGGACTGGAAGCTCAATAAACCGTGCTTACATTTATGACTCTGACACGTCTGTTTGAACCTCTGTTACACAGCATTTGCTTTAGTTTTCGTCTTAATAACAGCCACCGAGAGCAATGATCAAGCAGTGAGAGGACAAGTGTGATGTCATCCTTCCGTATCAAAACAATAAAATCTTTACAGCGCGTAAGAAACTCGATTAGAGAATCACGGCAGCTTCAAACATCAGTTGGATACAGTTTCTCTTAAGCTCACAATTTCTTGGTCAAAACAAATGTGACTGGCGCAGCTATTCAAATGGACAGGTGATAACATAATGCAGAATTTTCCTAATTTTTCTGTCAAACTTTCCTTTGGAAACAAAGAAAGACATAGTTCTTCCTGCTCAAAATAACAAAGCTTTTCTCCATGCCAACCTCCACCCAAAGTTGGGAAAACAAGTGTAAAATCATTGTTGAAAGGATGAAAACCGACTTGTTCCCCAGTGAACTTTAGCAGGTTTTGTCCTGGAGCTTTTTTAAATTAAAAATGTTCTTGGGTGAGAGCCATCCATACAAACTTATTGAAATCACTGACTTTTAAGGGGTCGCAACTGGAAAACCAGGAGGAGGATTGTAGTCTACAAAGAACAAAAAAATCAAAACATTAAATCATTGAAAACAGTTGAGACATCAACAAATAACGAGGACAGATATAGAAAAAAAAAGCAACAGTTAAAAGTGAAGTCTTTAGTTTTGATTTATTTTTAAATGTTGAAGAAAATGTGTTCAATACGACATCAAGAGATAAGTTTTAAGCTTGAATTAAAACACGCTGAGCCTTGATTCCAGTCTTTGGTCTTCTGGCATCTCGTTCCAGTGTTGTGAGCAGCATGGTGGCTAAAAGCTGCTCGCAAAGGGGGTAAAAAAAACTCGTGTGGACGGTTCACTTCGTCTTCTGGCAACCGAAATCAATCACACCCAGGTAGCAAACGCAGCAGCAGCAGCCGAGGAAGAGCGGGAGCTCAGACTGGACCAGGAGCCAAATCAGCAGACAAGAAAGAAGAAACCGAGTCATGTGAAGATGCACTAAAACACACGCACACCACACTTCAATAAGGAGAACATTTATAAAGTTTGGTGTGAGGCAGCGGGTTTGAGCCTTAAGTGCAAAAAAAGATGCTAATAACTTATAAAACGCATTATTTCATTGTCAGAGTAAACTTCCTTTTTAGAAACTGCAGAAGTTTACAATGAGAGGTTTTGAGATGATTAGAACATGCTGGAAAATATTGCACAAGCACTCCGGGACAGCAGGCCTCCACTCAGCTTTGTTTTCTTTTAATCCTTTACCGTAGAAGAAGAAAAGGCTCTTCCGCTCTCACTCCATGACGTAACTTCCTTTCTGTCCGTGCTAACCTCGGAGTGAACACGCGTTCGTCTTTCTAGCTCAAGTGAGTGTCTTTTTTTGTCATGTAATAAATGCAGTATGCACTGTGAGAGTCATGACGGTACCCCAAGAAAGAAGTAAACTTCAAACCCCGGCAGCTTTAAAACCTTAAAGAGCGCCATAAATGGGATATTAATGCGTTTTAATCTGCTCTCGTTGCTGCGGCTAAATGAGCTAAATGGAGCGGGAGGGAAGAACTCGCCGCCACATGGCTGTAAAACTAAAGCTGTGTTTCCCCCAGTTGTTACTCTGTAAAACACACGAAGTTAATGAATCAGGATCAGATCACAGAGATAAGAGATCTAAAAAAAAAAAATCATGTAAAAGATGCAGTTCCCGTGGATGAGTGCTCAGATTGTGTTCTGGCTCATCTGCTAATCTGGCCAGAAAATCAACATTAAACTGATGTAGGAGCTGAAAACAGACTTATTATTTATTCGTCAAAATGTTTTTAAATCTGAATCTTGCAAATTTACGGTAATAATCGTGTGATGTGAAAGCCTCTCTGTACCTCTACAGAAAGAAAGCAGCTCATTTGACGTGTGGAGGGAGCGAACTTTGAACGATTGCTATTATTATTATTATTATTATTATCAGAATACAAAGTGTTTAGAGGCCCAACATTTAGTTTATCGATTGTGTGGATGAAGTGAGTCTCTACTAACATAAGAGAGATAGATTTATTAATCCTAACATTTCAATCTTTAATAAACGACTGTAAAATAAGAGCTTGAGCTTTTGAGACTTCACTTTCCTCAGTCAGTCATTTAAAGTCCACTCTAGTCTAGTTTAGTAAATATACTATTAATGCAAAACGACAAAGAATATTTAATGGATCTCATTTTTGCTAAAGGAAGTAAATACTTATAAGCCATGAAACTAAATAGTTGGTATACATTTTTTTAAACTTGGTATACATTTTTGACAAAAATGCATTTCAAATTGTTCAGTGCAGCAAATTTGATATGGAGTTGTATCACAATATTTGACATGACAATGTTGTATTAATACTATATCGCAGCGTATTGGCACTTTATTATACAAATGAATTTGTCAGGTACGTGCAACTTTTAACAGGTTGTTCTGACAGTGTTGGTCCATCTGTCTGTTTGACGATCCCATTATGCTGCAACAAATCAATCTAAGTGAGATGAACAGACTGAAAGCTTTATGAGATAAAAACAGATGTTTCCCTTTGAGAACGTAGCTCAGGTAACAAAAAGGTGATAGATTGCAGTATATTTTACCGTAATGTTTCACATCACAGCATTCTTTCGTGATTTAAATATCACAATTGTGTTAATTCATGGGTCCTCTGGTGATAACCTCCCCTACTTGTCTCTGATTATGTCCATGGAAGAGTCTCAGTTGTTTTCATCTTTCCTGGTAAAACATTGTGTTTCAGGATGCGTTACGTTGCTGCTTACCTGCTCTCTGCCCTCGGAGGCAATGAAAGCCCCGCCACCAAGGACATCAAGAAGATCCTGGAGAGCGTTGGCATCGAGGCCGATGACACACGTTTGGAAAAGGTATACAGCTCGTCTTTGTGCGTCTGGTGTTGTGGCTGCAGTTTCACTAGCAGCTGGTCACCACCGCTGAGATTTACATCTAATGGGATTGTCTCTCTCTCTTCAGGTCATCTCTGAGCTCAAGGGAAAGAATGTGGATGAGGTGATCGCCGCCGGTGAGTTTGCCACCGTTTCATGTGTCCTGGTGTTTGTGCCTGTTTATAGCGATGAAGCTCTGGTATTACATTTGATTTTGCTGAACTCTGAAAGTCTGTTAGTCTCTTTCAATTTAAACAGCTTCAGCCAGGATTTGAATACTTAAATGCTCTGTCAAAATGTCTTGACCAGGATATGCACTTCCATTTTCTTTAAAAGAAAAGGGATATGTTGGCCTGAATTTATGTCTGACTGATACTGTTACTAGTGATTGATTCTTGTCAAAACAAAGGATGAAAGCAATAAAGAAATATTCAAAAAAAGAGTGAAGTGACCTCTTAAAGGTAGACTCGCCAACAATCACTACCTGCTAAAAAAGTAGGAATGCACAGCTTATTAAAATCATATTACATCATGTTTTTTAAGTGTTGCTAAATAATGTAATCGGGGTATTTGGAAAATACAAAATACTTAATTTACCAACAGCTCAATCAGTTATTGTCCTGATGACCCGTGTAGTCATCAGACGTCACATTTCTGTGCGTAGGTTGTGGTTTATAGTCCGATGAGCAAGTTGAGACACGAGAATGTAGTTGAGAAATGTCTCGACTGGACTGGAAGTATCCAATTTACACTCAGTTAACAGTTTAAAGCCATTAAAATAATACAAACCAAACCGTCATCAAATGATACCTGATGAGTTTGGAGATTGTATTTCTGCCGATGCATTTTGCCTCCGCTGCTCTCCACACGGACTGTTTACCCGCATGTAACCAAAGCCCACTGGTACCGGAGCTGTTCTTTTCCAGTCATCACACGTGACTGGTCGATACTGGGGAAAAAAACCAGCTCCGGTACCAAAATCTTGTCCGGTTGCTGACTGATTCTCTATTCAAATGTACATGTCTGTTTCTAGAAATTACCAACAAACTGCAAACTTGTTTTCAGCCTTCATAGTGTCGTGGATGAATTGTTCAAACCTGGCTCAAGCTGAAAATAAATCTTTTTCTCTTTTAACCTGGACCGCCTGATACCTGACATTGTTCATTTCACTTTGCAAATATAGAATATAAATTCAACATGAAAAGACTATATTTAAATGAGCCTATTACTTTACAAGTATATTTCCAGCTCATACTAACATCCTGTTTGTGACCTCTGTCTTGTGTCCGACTGCGGCGTGTCACTGTTATCACTTGTGTTTTATGTCGGCCAACTCGTGTCTCCTCAGGTTACGGTAAGCTGGCCAGCATGCCAGCAGGTGGAGCCGTAGCTGTTGCCAGCTCTGCAGCTGTTGGCTCAGGCGGAGCCGCAGCTCCTGCTGCAGGTGAGCATCGCAGCTTAGCACCTAGTTTGTCAGCATCACTGACACTTGGCAGACGGTGCCTTTGCATTGACCTTGCATGGTAATGTTATATTACCTGCGGACTGATTCGTTTAGCATTTCATTAAATTAAAGGATATAGATCCACGTGTTTAAAACCTCACCGATCGTACCTGGTCTGTACGAGTCGTGTAGAATATATTGTAAGAATTTGCATGTTTTGTTAGAAAAAGAACAGTTTAGTACACCAATGTGTCAAATCGATCAATAACTGTAAACTTTCAGTAAAAAAAAATTACTCCATGAATGAACTCATAAGCAAAGCTGTTTGTTAAATATGTTACTTTGAGAGAAGGAAAACATCTGACATGCTTTTTGTTTTGCAGCTGCTGAGGAGAAGAAGGAAGAGAAGAAGGAAGAGTCAGAGGAATCCGATGACGACATGGGATTCGGCCTGTTCGACTAAACTTTTTCATTCTAATGAATAAAGTTTATTTAAAAAAAAAAAAACGAAACCGTTTCCTTCTTTACGGCTCAATGATCTCGGTGGACTAAGACGTATCGGTGTGTAAAGGTTAGTAAAATGGTATGTGACAATGATTATTCTCAAGCAGCCATTTACATCTTACGATTTTAAAACCTGGAGCTGAAAATGAATTTGACTTAATGGCACATCCTGTGTTTGGTAAAAGAAGAGCTTCACTTTCTCAATAAGCAATTACAAGCATGTAACTTAGCCCGTTGCCCAGCAGATGGCGCTGCTAAACCTTTCATTTGACTTACTCGTCCATCACTTTGAATTATCCATGAAGACACAGACACAGACCCACATGCTGGTTAGGCCTGTATGTAGGTGTGAAACGATTCAGCCAACGATCACACACGTCGTTGGCTGAATCGTTTCACACCTTATAATGTTGGCAGCTGCACTATAGACTGACACCGGCTGTCATGTTCAGGTGATGTTGTGTGTCAGCCGCTCGGAGTGCTTTAAGAAACATCAGATAAAGTAACTCATTAAAACAGTTTGTGGATTAAAAAAATTATTTTGAAGCTTCATCACTAACACAAAAGATCAACATGGTGATGGCTTGTAAGAGATCTTTTCTCGAAGGATAAATGGAAACGTGGGAGAGGATATTTGGGTTGGCCATCCTGTTTCTATGACAACTCACAGGAGTGCTGATGAGGCCAAAGGTATTTATATATATCTCAAAGTCTTAAAAAAAAATATATATTGTATCTTCTCAGGATAAATATATATATATATATATATTTTTTTTTAAATAATAGTTATTTTATTACATGGATCATATAGGCTATTGTACACAATTAAGTATAATTTGAAAGTTGGCCTGAAATATCCTTTTGCATTTCATTTATACAGATGCTAAATGGGACAAATATGGTCACACCACGGCTCATAAGTAAATGTGACTGTTTTTTAGTGCTTCTAAAAGCGACCACGAGCCTTTAATAGTAGTATATACATTTCAAGTTCACTGAGTTTAAGGGTCAACACCCTGTATGTCAGTTATTTACCAAAGTATAGTAGCCAATAGATCACAGGCAGACATGCACATGTAACCCTTGCTGTTGTAGCACATAATCTTTTACTAAAGGTTATCTATGATGCTAACCCCGGCCCTACTATCTATGTCATATCAGTATCAGAGGTTCTTTAACAGTTCAGGCCAAGATTCTTTAGGTTACCTTGATTACAGTTCACTTCATTTCAATTACCAGGTTCAGTAAGGAGATTGGTGGCAGCAACTCTTTATAAGAGCAATGACACCTCCAGCCCACAAAGCACACAACCAATGATTCAAGTCTTAATGAGGGAATATATTTACAGAATTATTTAAACCATTTCACTTGAACAATACCTTTAAATCTCACATTAACTCAACTTCAGCTCTTAACAAATAAAATGAATTCCACTTAACTCAAATTACCAGGTAACAAAATTGGATGTTCAACCATGGAATTGCATATTATAACAAATAAAGTCACTCTCAAATCAGGTATAAACCTCTGAACTCTGTTAAACCCAAAATAATTCAGTTGTTAGTTCTTAATAGTCTGTTTTAGTCCTTTACAGTTGTCAGTCAAAGTAGGTCTTGTATTTATATCTTTGGAGGTTCCTTAAAGTTCAACAGTTCACCATTAGTCTCTTCCAACCGATTTCCAGTAAGGGCTCTGCTACGCCAGGACATTCACACCACCAGCTCGCTCGGTGAGACGTTTAGGGAACGTCTGTAAATTGGGCAGTATGTTACAGTGGTAAACACAAATTTGTAAAACCCTTTCAATATTGATAGGGGATGACTGAATAAAGTCATATAAATTACAATAAGAAAATGCCCTATTTGAGATATATGTTATTTTAATTAGAGTAGCTCTTGCACAGCACGTTGGCTTTCTATAACAGACACATTTACAAATCTTTGCTCTTAGCTAACACTGGAATGATGTAAACCCAACCATGATCCTTGATGAATGTTAAGGGGCCATCCAGCCTTACAGAAGGTGATGCAACAATTTAGGCCATAAAACAAGGTTTTCCTATTGTGTAGTGGAGGAAAAAGTGTTCAAATCCTTTGCTCGGGTAGCCAAAAAAAGAAGAAGCTTGCTTTGTCTAATAACCCTTATTGTATTGTTAAATATTGTGGGATTTAGATACATAATTAGGCTACAACTAATCAAATTACCGCAAACCAAACAGTGAACCTGGTGCTTATTCCCCCGGCTGGTAGTCTCACCCTATTAATAAGGGAACAAGATGAAGAAACAAGATCATGTGTCATTAAACCAATTAGTCATGTTCTCTTGTGTGACTCTTGAGTGTTACTTCATCCCCAACTTTTCACATTTCCTAATGTAATTCTAAAAAAACAGAAGTGAGTCATCTCATTTGTTTAGAGCTGAGTAAGCAGATACTTGTAAACTGTCTTGACTCTTTGTCCTCATCTCTGGTATATCAAGTCTTAATTTTGGGGCTATTCCTAAATTTGATCCCTTTCTCACTTTGTAATGCCTCTGATTTTAAACAGTAGAAACTTAGGGCGCCATAATATTCTTTCTGGGGGTTTAGATTCAAATTCAGTTTGTTCCTAAATTGTGTGAAATCATAGATAAATAAAAGTTTGATGACAAATTGTTTATCCATTGTTTTTCTAAACAGTGATGGGTGGCCCATGGAGGACACTATACTAAAATACTTAGTAGTTTATCACTAATAAAAGTCCTGCATTCAAAGTTTTACTTTTAAAGTTTTACTATTCTGGGAGAGCGATATATCCCATTTTTTAAAAAATTTAATTATTTACGTTTTCCATAATAAATAGTTTGATATTTTTGTAAACTCAGAAACAACAACCACATACTTGCACGTGTGTAAACCGTGTAAACTTGGACGGACTTGGTTACTAGGTTACGGTCAGTTTAGCCTGCAGGCCCCGCCCTCGTCCGATAGTGACGTCACGGTCCGTACCACTTATATGCGGGGGTCGGAACGCAGAAATCCACAGTCGATCCTCTCGGTAGCGGACGGTGAAGGTTACCTGCTTCAACAGTGCTTGAACGGCAACCTTTTAACTGTCTTCAAACAGCACGGGACCGGAACAATCGCTTTGATCCACCGACTTCCATCGACAGCTTCAATTCAACCTTTTTAAATCCTTTGAAACATCAGCGAGTTTAAGTTATCCTAAAGCACACCGAGCTTGGAAGCTATCTGTTTGTTTTGCTAACAAAGCGAGCCGCTGGGACTGCGTCAACCTCCTCACAAAACACCCTCCAGAGATATTTGGTGAGAATACGTCTCCAAACTTTGTGTCTGGTCGTGTGTGTGATGGCTTTTTACCTTTGTAAAGCGAAGACTAAATTAGTTTTGATCCGTGTTCAGTGGAGTAAAAACCTCGTAGTATCGAGCCTGTTTATCTCCTTGCTTCCCATTGTGGCCTTGGCGCAGTTGGCACTTGGGCCTTTGCGCCATCTTCTCAGCGCCAGGCATGTGGTCAGCGACCTGGGCTCTCCAACACAACAGTACTTTATATAAACGTCCTATATTATAACAACCGTAACTTTTTAAAGGCCTTCAAATTTGTTTTTTGTTTTTTTCATTCAATGTTTGACGCAACTGTTATAACATTTTAAGTAGGTAAATAAAACCTGTTGTAAAGTTTGATGGCTTTCTGGACATTTTTAGTGGCATTATACGTCATAAACTTCTGTGGTGTGATATGATGGTCTCAAATGCATGTATCTAAATCATGTAAAAAAATAAAATAACGTCCTGTATCATACAAAAAGGCAATTTAAAACAAGTTACATTTTAGTTGCTATAATTTATTGTGATATGAAAGACAAAACCTGAAAATGGTTTAATTACACATCATTCAATTATAGTTCCTCCACAGCTGATGTTGTCACATTGCTTGTTTTCTCCAATCAGTCATTCAAATCCCTGATATATTCAGTTTACAATAACATAATGAAGATAAAAGCAGTATGTTTTTTTTTAATTTTTTAAACAAGACTTAGATTGTCGTTCAATGTCTTTTTTCCAATTTGTGTCCAAGTCTAATCAATGACATGCCTAATTGACTGAGCTGTAACTTTGACCTTTGCTGTGTTTCAGAATCATGACTTCCCAGGTGAGACAGAACTTCCACCAGGACTGCGAGGCTGCAATCAACAGGCAGATCAACCTGGAGCTGTACGCCTCCTATGTCTACCTGTCCATGGTGAGAGTCCAGTAGATGGATAGAGACACATGATAGAAAGTCAGCTGAGTGAACAAATATTAGACAACAGCTGTTGATAATACAGATGAAAGGAGAACTGTGTAACCCTTTAAAAAGATTTGGCGAGTTTCGAGTTGTTTGAGATGTCATGTTTGTACTGAGCTAAAATCGATGTTGTGTGACTGAGTAATACACAAAGGTTGAAGTTCCTTTGGAGATAATGTACGGAGAATGGGCAGAGAGTTCCCCCCAACCCCACAGCACAGCTTCTGCGGCACACACAGCTGTTCTTCTATTTTTGTCCTTTTTTAAACAGCCTCCCTTTTTGTGCTGTTTTTCAGAGAGAGAGTGTGCGCGTGGCTACTTTGAGCTGTTTAATAGATTTGCCAATTAACTATTTGCTATGCATTAAGACACATTTCAAGACTTTTCTGCTCCAACTGAACGACATAATTAGCTTCTAAAACACGAGCAATGTCCCCATTTCCTCCTCACAGGGTTACTACTTTGACCGGGATGACCAGGCATTGTCCAACTTTGCCAAGTTCTTCCGTGGTCAGTCGCACGAGGAGCGCGAGCATGCTGAAAAGCTCATGAAACTGCAGAACCAGAGAGGGGGCAGGATCTTCCTTCAAGATGTCAGGGTATGGGTGAAGATTTGTGAATAATATATATATATATATATATATAAGTTGTATAATGGGTGTGAGATTGCTTGTTTTGGGCTATCACAAGTCTCCCATTGGGAGGGTGGCGTATGGCCAGACAGATACAGAGGGTGTGAGTGTGCTGAGCTGCTTATCTTTGTCAGACACACAAACACAACCCTCAGTGTTCGAGTAAAACATTAAACTGCAAACCCACTTCGGACTAATCAGAATGCTGCCATCTGGGTCGGGTCGTTAACCTCCCACCTTTCATTAATAAGTGTCTCACTGTTTTCCTGACCTGCTTCTGTGTTGCAGAAGCCAGATAGGGATGAGTGGGGCAGTGGTATCGAGGCTCTTGAATGTGCTCTGCAGCTCGAGAAGAGTGTGAACCAGTCGCTGCTGGACTTGCACAAGCTCTGCGCCGATCACAACGATCCACATGTGAGTATTAAACTGTGGCCTTATTGTTGCAAAGCACCATCAAACATTTTAGTCTGAGGAAACACCGATCCTAATATTTAACAATTGAAGTGTCAAGTATTTTCACAAGTTCTGAGTCAAAGAAATACTCAGAACTGACTCCAAGCCCTTCAAATGTACACTCATACATTGTACTGAGAGATTTGTTAAAATTGCAATTACCTACAAATTCTAAACATTTGTTTTATTTCTCCTGAAAACCTCTTTCAGACTTTGATGTGGCCTCTATGGCATTTGTACAGTGAAGCTGAAGGGATTTACTGCGTAGCAAATTGCAAACATGACTTGTTCTTATTAATAGTCATTAGAAGTTTCCTTTTAAATCCAGTAAATTTGACAGAACTGTAGCTCACTAAAGAGCTGTCTGGCAGTGCATCCCCCACACTTCAACTTTTACTCGTGTTCATTTTAAAATAGTTTAGCAGCAAGATAACAACAAAGACAGTCCTTTCTATATACTCATTTGACTCAACTCTGTCTTCCTTTCAGATGTGTGATTTCATCGAGACACACTACCTGGATGAGCAGGTGAAGTCCATCAAAGAACTGGCAGACTGGGTGACCAACCTGCGCCGCATGGGAGCACCTCAGAATGGCATGGCAGAGTACCTGTTCGACAAACATACTCTGGGCAAAGAAAGCAGCTAAATCCCTCCACAGCACATCTGCAAAAGCTTCTGTAACTGTATATTTGTATCTTGCTTACAAATGTTTTTGAAATATGAAGCCATCTGCATGGTATTGCCTCGCTTCTTATATTTACTCATGTCACTATTGCCATTTCCTTCACATAAGACTTCGTTATACAAAGCTCACTCTTCCGTCCTGCACTTCTCTCGGCTGTCAGATGTGTTCATGTTATTACAACATAGTTGGTGTGTCAGGAGTTGTTAATCAGACCAAATAAATCAAACCCTCTGGAATTCTGATGTCTGTTTTTTTTTTTTTTTAATGTTGTCCAAATGTTAAAAATAGTGGAGCATCTGAAGGGTCTAATTTAAGCTCCATATCTGACAAAGTGGAAAAAAAACCAACACCTTTTCTTGTGAAAGTGAGTAAAGTACTCGCTATTTGTTTCACTTCCACTAATGGGGAAAACAGAACTCGGCAGGCAATTTACCCCTATATTACAGGAAATGAACCAAGTGGAGAACTATGTTAGCAATAAAATATCTGAAGATCTCGCTGTTCAAACTGATGGAGAACACGTGTTTAGGCAGTAGAAGACTAAACCAAGAAAATAATCACTGTTTATCTGAATGTGCAGAACATAAATACAGTTTTCCTCAGAACCTGTGGTCACTAGAAAATATACACCAACAATCCTTAAAAAGCAGGTTGATGAGAAACTAATTGGCATCATCAGTCTTTCAGGTCTTAAGGTTTTGTACATGGTTGCTATCTCCTTTGATCTTCAGTTCCAAAGGGTAGCAAGGTATGTCTTTTTTTTTTCTCTATAAAGCTTATAAAAGGTCAAGTAATCATGGGGCTATAACTCAGAAAATTAGATGTTTTACAGGAAGTCTCAATGAACCTGCGTCACAGAGTTCCCGTTTTGTAATTGCAAACATGTTTTTCTGAAGGGACAGTGTTGGTGCCAGAGATTAATACTAGTGTCCCTCCCTGACACTGATCTAGAATTAACAAGATGACAAACAACCACACTGCAATTTAGAAAACGGTCAGGATGTACTTTGACATCGGTTTGGGTAATACATAATTTTACAAGTTGCTGTTGCAAGTTTCTAAAAGGTATGCTGTATGTCAAGAAAATGTGACTTAAATAATCATTGACCACCTTTATTGTACTGCACTCTTAAGTAGAAGGTTTTATTTCATATTTTTATGACTTTGTTGGAATCTTTTTTAGGTTTGGAAAAAAAAATTGTTATCGGTTCATTTTTCTGAATCACTACAGTGAAATTAAAACTTATTATACATACATGTAAAAATTAATTATGTCATTGTTAAAAAAAAAATCACATTCTTTTGTATGACACTGAACTGCAATTTGATTTTTTTTTTTTACACTTTATTAATCCCCGAGGGGAAATTTCTTCACTACAGCAGGGGGGCGATGCTGCAGCAGGCTGCCACTAGCGCAGCGCCAGGTAACCTGACCTGAGGTGCATGTTTTTGGATGATGGGAGGAAGCCGGAGAACCCGGAGAGAACCCACGCAAGCACAGGGAGAACATGCAAACTCTGCACAGAAAGGCCCAGGACCGGATTCGAACCCGGAACCTTTTTTGCTGTGAGGTGACAGTGCTAACCACTGCACCACTGTGCCGCCCTATATATATATATATCGTATTATAGGTACTTAATGTGAACTAACCTCCTGAAAACTGCTTGTAAATACTAAAAATGTTCTAGTGTGAGTTGACATCAGTTTTTTTCCTGCAGCACGTACTTGCTGCTGTGAGTAGTCATCCTCACTACAAATGTAAATAGACATTCATTGAAGAGTCACAGAGCATTCATTGGCATTCAACTTTATGGAAACTGTCAAAACACAAACCACACTTAAATTTATTTCCAACAAAACCGGAAAGTCATGAACAGCAGCGAAACAACAATAAGAAAAACCTTTGAAATGAGAAAGGCTATAGGGAACAATCAGCGATGTTACCATGGTGATTATCAAACTTGCTGTTAGAATGTATAAATGTGAATTAACAGCTCCAACAATCAATGCCAGAGATGTTCATGCTTCTTCGAGCTCCACCAGCACACCATCACAATCTTTAGGATGAAGAAATATGACCGGTTTCCCGTGAGCACCTATTCCAGGCTCTGCCGACAGAGTTCTGATGTTCTTTGCTTTCAGGTCAACTATTGCAGCATTAATGTCGTCTACCTGCAACCAAGAGGAAAACTCTGTTACTTATTCACAGATCTTTAGTTAGTTTATTGCACACTTTATCATCTTTACCATAAAGTATGTACTTTAAATGCTGTCCTGCCAACTTGTGTCCAAAGCACATATAGGCCTGAGTGATTAAAGTAGGCTTTAAAATGTTCAGCTTTAACTCTCTCCTTCACTCAACTCACTCAACATGTTATGTTAGTCTTTAAGTAGCTTTACTGCCGTTAGAAAAACTTTGAGACCAGCTGGTGTTTTTGAATTTTTTAGCCCACACCAACAATTGTTTTGTTTTTTTTCTTCCATAAATACTGACACTGTTTCTACTGTTAGTCAACTCCTGTACACATTTCTGTGATGTTTGTTACTTAATATATACATATAAGTACATGGGTATCCAGAGGATTTCTGGTACTGAATGTAGACTATGGTACATTAGAATGGCCCATGTTTTCTCTCTATTGAACTTCACTGCCATCTCCTGGATTTTAAGATGCATGGCATTTAATAAGGCCAAATGCTCAATCTGGCAATGCTAATGAAAGTGAAAAATAATTTGTGGATCTGCCTCTGGTTCTGTGATTTGGATTGGCTTCAAAATTCAAAGTTCCTTGGCTTCAGCTAAACCTTCTGCCAAGTTTGAATGAAAATCAGACTGGAAGTTATTTTATAGTTATTCTAACATTAGACCATTCTGAAGGCAGACATTTTGATTAATCTTTCCCAGTAAGACAAGTGAAAATGGCTCACTTGCACACATTAATGGAGCAGAGCTTTCATTAATCACCGCAGGTCTTAATGAATCATCCTCTCAATGTTCTGCATGATTATTGCGATAAAATATGATTGGAGGGTTAAACTGGGTCATACCCAACACTGACATGGTCTACCTAACAGTGGGGCGTGCTATCAGTGTATTCTCACCTCAATACAGATGTGGTGCATCCCTCCAGACTTGTTCTTCTGTAAGAAGCCGGAGACAGGGCTCTTGTCCCCAAGAGGATGGATAAGCTCCAGCTTAGTGTTGCCAAGTTCGACAAACATTGTGTAGACGCCGAACTTGGGCAGCGGCATCTTGTCGGTCACTGTGGCCCCAAGCACATCCCGGTACAGAGCCGTGGCCTTCTCCATGTCAGGGACAACGATGGCAATGTGGTTCAGCCTCCCCAGCTTCCACAGGGACCCAGGAACACCCTGATGGAGGTGTGCTGTGGTAGATTGTGCCCTCAGCAGAGTGACATGAGAACACCTGGAAAGACCTGCGGCTGAATACACAAATTAAAACATAGTGAGGTGAGTTGTAGCTGTTGTTTTAAAACACTAGTCCTCAATAAGAGTTTTTACATAAAGTTTCCCCTTGAGCAGATACAACATTATACAGTATATTCTGAACCAGCTTGTTCAGTTAAACTTAATGATGTTTACAAATTGATTTTCAGATGCATTATGCATAATTTACACACACGGGACTATAAAACAAACGCATGTGCGGTTTGATCAATGTTTGTCTAAAGCACGAGTTTAATGACTGATGAACATACAGCAGATCTCTGATCAAACACTCCATTAGTACCTCATGCTTTTGCAGAAACACAGCTGTGACACTCGTCTAAGTCTCCGTTTTAAGTTCGTTGGGACTTTTATCATTTCAAATTTGAGTACAAGAAAAGATCTGTATATCAGGTAAATATAGGACCGTGATCGAACTGAACCGCATACGGTAAGGCGATCTTTGCATGCCTCCAGATCAAACTAACGCACTTCGTTTTGCAAACACTTTTTAAACACAAACACAAAACAAGTACCATGTACACAAACGCTGCGATAAGACAAACTCATCCTGTCACGTGGACTGTTGTCATGTTATGTTCAACAGCACAACAAATACGAGGAAGACCATATTTATATTCACGGTGAATACAGCACAGAAAAACGTACATTTTGTCGTTTCGTGATTATTTACACAAACGAACCTGCAACCTTCAGCACGGCGGACGCCATTTTGCACCTCGGAACCAAAGTCCGGCGGCGGAAGCGTTTCTCGGTGAGCATGTTTACCTGCGACACAGACGGTCCTACATGTGGACACAGCCATGGCTAGCGGAGATGTGTGGAGTGTGCTGGAGAAGTGTGTAAAGAAAATAAATGCCAACACAGCGCTGCCGGAGAACTTTCTGAGGCAAGTGTTTGTTATCTGCGTGTGTGTGTGTGTTGTTGAAAAAGCCGTTACGTGTTTGTAGAAAAGAGGTTTAAGCAGCTAGCCGTCAGCTAAAGCTAACTGCTCAACTCGTAGCGTCAGCATAGCCTCAACGTATTAAATGGTAGCACGGTGTCACAGCAATCAGTGAACCACATAAGGAGGGTTTGTCAGCATAGTTATTGTTTGCAGAGTTTCGGTCGCTCCAATGTAGAACATCTTGCATTTTTCTAGTAATGAGAACCACAGGAGTTTCAGAAAATCCAACTAGAAACAGTCTATATAATGGCGTCAAATGCTGTTTGTTGAGGATGATGTGATTATTGCAAGAGAACCAGCTGCTGTAATACACCAAATGTTAGTGTAACCGAAGAACATTTAAATCTGAAGGTATGGAGCTATAGTCTTTATTTGCTCACCAGTCAGTGTCACAAAACCTTCCAGATAAGACTGCCTGGACTCGAGTTAGATTTAAACTAGGAAAACACGATGTATTATATGTATGAATGCAAACTACACACATAATATACCACTAATATAGTGGTTGTGTACATAAATATGAATGTTAAGTTTTGTTTGCAAAGATGGTCTCAGCCAGCTGGGCAGGAATCATCACAGGAAAGGCCCAGAACCTGCCTCTGAAAGAAACTCATTTAATATGAATTAGTAATAGAAAAAAACAAACCCATATTATTCTCCATGAATCGTGTTTTCAATCTATCAATCTCCATATCTTTATACTGTTGTGTTGAGTACTTGCACTTACCTGAGCATTGATGATTGTAATCCACGAACCTGATCCCAGCTTCATGGGTGTCTTTCGGACAAACACAACTGAAAGAAATATCCATGTGCTTTTAATAATGCATCATGTCTGCCTCACTGATTGTTTTTTCACCTTTGCAGCCTTCAAGATGGAGTGGCAGCAGACTTTACCTCCCTCACTAAGACCCTGTATGACCTCCACAAAGCTCAGGAACCTGCAGATTATCACGGCAGCCCGTTGGCTCAGCTGGTCGTGGAAAATTTTGATGAAGAGCAAATTTGGCAGGAGCTGGAGCTGCAGAACAACGCTGTGCTGAAACACTTTGAAAATGCCATCGACGGGGCTTTGTCAGATGAGACGTTGACTGTGCTGTTAGAGGAGGAGGAGGAGGAGGAGGAGGAGGAAGAAGAGAGCAATCAAGAGGAAGAAGGAGGTGCAGATGATGAAAATGTTGACGAGGACCAAGAGGAGGAAACACCCAGCCAGTCCAAGAAAATGGCTGCAGAGGAGGAGGCACATGATTACTCAAACGAGGACTCAGATTTAGATTTTGATGTGGATGCTCTGGAGAACCGAGAGAAACAGAAGAAAATGATTTGCAAAAAAGGCTCCAAAACAAAAGTGGTTCCCTCTGCGGTTGACGATAAGTTCTTCAAACTGTCGGAGATGGAGTCGTTTCTTGATGACATGGACAAGCGGGAGGGAAAAGGGCATGAAAATGAAGATGGCATAGACCTTTTTCAGGACCTGGCCTCTGATGAGGATGATGATCTTGACTTAGATCAAATAATTTCTTCCAAAAAACAAAAGAAAAAGACCGTATGTATTTTATCACAAATTTTCACTCATTTTATCGAATCCTGATGTCACAAAATATAGGAAATATATTAATTGTTGTTTATATTGACAGATGAAGAGCTCCAGGAATCTGAAGTACAAGGACTTCTTTGATGCTGTGGATAGTGAAGCAGCTAAAACAGATGACCAGTCAGATGGAGAGGATGACAGCCAGGAAGAAGGTGAAGAAGAAATAGAGGACGAGGAGAATGATTATGATGATGAAGAGGAGGGTGATGATGAGTAAGTGTGATCAACGCTACATAATGTTTATAATTAGGTGTGGGAGAAGCATGATTGGCTGATTCCAGGTTGTGTCCACTCTTCACCAGGGAGGAGGAGAGAAGTCAGTCCAAAGCATCGCATAAGAAAGTGACCTTTAACGTCTTGGGGGATGAGGACAGCGAGGGAGAGGACATGGAGGACATCTTTGGAGGGAAAGCTCCAAGTTCAGCAAAGTCCGAATCAAAGTCGTCATTTGAGAAACGACAGGAAAAGGTAACTAGTAATTGTTCTGTTGAACAAAATCACAGTATGGGTGTCAGCAAACAAGTTCATCCATTAAACAAGGTTAAACCAGGCTTTGCTACGCTGTTTATCAATCAAGTAAACAAATGCACACTCCCGGTGAATTACTTTGATGTGAATGCAGTATTTGTACTATTTATAAAATCCTGAGTGTTTCAGGCATCGAACATAACGTTGTTCTGCAAAAGCAATGACTTTTTGTCATTCATACGTGGGTGACTTTGACAGTCATTTTTCACATTGTGCCCTTGTGTACTAAACTGAAACTGTATTAAAATGATATGCAGAAGAGATCATGAAGGAGATCATTAAGAAGTCTGTACAAAATACACATTTCTCTCTCTCTTTGTTTTTAATATTCTGTTGCTGCAGTCTTATGTGATTTTTTTTGCCAGACGGAAATGTTACTTGGTCTGACTTTGCAAGAGAGAGAAGAGGAAAACATGTTAAATTGTCAGCAGATTTACATACAGGGGTCCATGTCTGAAAAGGACTTGAGAGGTATTGGAAGTCATTGATCTGTCTCTCAAACTGGACTTGATGTGTTTCACGTGTCGTCAGTACCTGCAGCAGCACCCCCCACCAATGTAACTATGACATGTTGTTTTAGCATAGGGATGATTTTAGGTCACTAATAGCATCGGTTTCATCCTATTGTTGTTCTGACCTGCAGATGTCAGAGAAGATCGAGGAGCTGGAGAAAGCATCTCTAGCAGAGAAGCCCTGGCAGCTGTCCGGAGAAGCGACGGCGCAGACCCGTCCGGAGAACAGCATGCTGGAGGAAGTTGTGGAGTTCGAGCAGACCTCCAGGATGGGTGAGGGACTCCTCTGTGTTTGTGTGCTGCACTCACATAATGGCAACTCACGGTGTTATTTTTGATTAATGCAGTTATTCACACCAGCTGGATGTTTATGTTATTGAAGCTCAAACCAGACGACAAGATTGTAGTTTTGTTTTTTAGCCCCTGCTGTCACCGAGGAGACCACACTACAGCTTGAAGACATCATCAAACAGAGAATTAAAGACCAGGTTAGTCATAAAAATGGGTTTTATATTGTCAGAAAGAAATATCAGGTTTTTTTTTTTTTGCTGTTGTTGTTTGTTTTGTTTTTTTCATTGGTGTCTGATTTATAACTCAGTGCATCTCACTTGTCTTTCTGGAAGGCATTTGATGATGTGGTCCGTAAGGAGAAACCTAAAGAGGAGGTGTTCGAGTACAAGAAAAGGTTAACTTTGGACCACGAGAAGAGCAAGCAGAGTCTAGCAGAAGTCTACGAGCAAGAGTTCCTCAAGCAAACTCAGGTTTGTCTTGCATCTTGTTTTCTTTGACAATCTAATACATATGAACATATAATACATCCATTGTTTTGTACGTTTTTTTGTTGTTTCTTATTTCAGCAAAAGACAGAGGAAGAGGAGAACTCAGCCCATGTAGAAATTCAAAAACTCATGGACACACTCTTCCTAAAGTTGGATGCTCTCTCCAACTTCCACTTCACACCTAAACCAGTGAGTTTCACCTGAAAGCAGTAACTGGAAGTTGTCAGATACACTAAAAAGTATTGAAATTAACCCTTTGAAAGATAGTTTCAAAAGGCAGTAAGACAATATATACCATGCCATTTTCTCCCAAAGCATGTTTTATGTAAATGGTGGAACTTCATTAATGTGGAAGTGTGTTGAATGATAAATGTGAACTGATAATTTGAACGTGTTCTTGAGTAAATTATGTACTCTTAACAGGGAGCCAATCAGTACACTTAGTAAATAATGACTCTCATTCATGCTGCCCTGCTCTTGTCCACAGCCTGTTCCTGAGGTCAAAGTGGTGTCCAACTTACCGTCCATTACGATGGAGGAGGTGGCTCCAGTCAGCACTAGTGATGCTACGCTGCTCGCACCGGAAGAAGTCAAGGTTCGTTATCAGTCCGTGTACACATTTATTTTGATATTGGTATATTTAGTTACACAGTGTGTCGAATAATAATACTTCTCCCCCTCTAACTGAAGGACAAAAACAAAGCAGGAGATGTACTTGGTGATACTGAGAAGTCGTCGACAGACAAGAAGCGTGAGAGACGTCACAAAAAGCAGGTGAAGCGTCTGAAGATCAAGGAGAAAGAGAAGAGAGAGAAACTTAAAGCGGCCAGTTCAACTGGGGAGAACAAAAAGCCATCAAAGGCTGAAGTCGCAGAAAACCTGAAGAAACTCATAAAAGGAGGCAAAGCCACGGTGGTCAAGGTGAGTGCTGACTTCACTTTGCTCACATCACTTTGCATTCAGAGCCTGTCAAAGTTCTCAGTTGTAAACATTTGGAGTTAGACGATAAAACAGGAGAACAACACTGGATGTACGAACACTGACTGTGTCTGAAATGAAGTCCCATAATTGAAAGACTGAAGTAAATTACTGTACTTTGGAAAAGTACTTAACACTTTGTGTTTTTACATTTTATGCCTCATTAAGCTTTTCTACATGTCAGAAGAAATATTGTACCTTTACAGAGCCACATTTGATTGCCATCGTTACTTGTTACTTTAATGATCAAACACAAAACATATGAAAACTTTAAAAAATATGAAGCAGTTACAGATTAAACATCCCACAAGTTTATATGAAATAGTTCTAATTAGCTCCCTTTCAACCAGAAAACATTGAAATGTTTCACTGATAGCAGCCTGTTAACTTTTGAATAAAATTAGATAACAATACTTCTGTACTATTGTTTAAACGAGTTAAGTTAAGAGACAGAACTTCTTCCAGGCCCGAGTGAATCAAAAAAAATGCTTTGATGAATCAAAGAAGTCAGTTTAAGGGGTGCTGCTGCGTTGTGGGTCATTTGAAGCAGTCAGACGGATTGCTCACACACCTTTTAATGCCAATGTTAACATTACAATCACTGTTCGATAATACTGTGTATGTTACAGAGTTGACTGTATTTTATACTCTGTTCATTGGTTTCAGGACGGGGGGAAAGACAAGGCTCTGCGCTCCTCTCAAGCCTTCTTCTCTCAGCTGCAGGACCAGGTCAAAAGTCAGATCAAAAGTGCAAAGGACCCGTCTTCAAAGAAGAAGAAAAGCAAAGAGGTTTCTGTCAGCAAACTTAAATTGTAATAACTGTGATAGCTCGTGGTTGACAATTGACTTTTCATTGTACAGATTTTTTTTATGAGTAAGCTGCAATATATTCAATCTGAAAGTCCTTGTAAAGTGTTTCCATTTTCATTAAAATTGATCAAATGCCCAGATGTGTAGCTGTTGGTTCAGCAATAAGAAGATTATTTACAACCTTTCTCAAGTATTTATTCACAGGAAAATATCAGAGCACCTCAGACTGTGCTTGTCTGAAGACACGCAGTTGCTCATAACACCGGTGGTATCTTTATTTTTCTTTAGAAAATCCTATACAACAAGGCTGCAGTTGTAAAATAAACGATGAGTAAAACCTACCTCAGGAACTCCATAGTAGGACCAAAAGGGCTGAGATAATTTGCAAGAAGGGCCGACCAACCCCTGTCTCAGAAACAATCTCAAATCAAACCCATTCTACATGGTCATGATTATGATTCATTGTTTGGAGTCGTGACATCAGCTGCTCAATTACGCCCCTTTTCTAATTGTAAATCACAGAACAATAGAGGTAATGAAATGCTGTGTGACATCAACCTGTAACAGGTGATTTTAGGTTTCAAACATCTCAATCTGGTACTGAGATGGCAAAGTTGTCACAACCTGTGTTAATGTACTAAGTTACCACCACCGCTGTCGACTCTGTATACTGCCAGCTAATTTAAACTCTATTGTTTGTGTAATGTTTGGCATGTTGAAAAACTGTAACAAAAAGTAGAGTATTTTCTTCCAAATTTTAATAAAGTAAAGATGCAAAAACAATAATACTATTTATAATAATAATAATAATAATAATACAAGTTATAAGTAGGATTACTTACAAACGTGTGTGACTCAGTGTTTCAGTGTACTGTACTTGGGACACACCTGTGGTTCATTCCTGTTTGACACAAAGACCCCGCCCCCCGGTGGTAAAAGCCCTTATGACGTCACCGGAGATCATAGCGGAAGTGAACCAGACGACGAAACACTGACATAAACCCAAATAAGTTGGTGTGTACGCCCGACTAATATTTTACAGGTGAGTTTCCGTCACTTTACTACGATCCGGTCGCTCTGAAACGGTCCTTTCCTTCGGGGTGTTTGGTGAGTCCGCTGTTGTTTTGCTCGCGGTGAGCGACAGCTCGGCAGCTAGCGCTAACGATGACAACAGACGACCGCTAACGAAGCAAGAGGCTCACGGTCACATTTAACAACACGGACACAGCGTTTTGGGTTTCTGTACATTTATACCGATATTATTGTGGAGAAGTAAGTCGATGAATAAGCAGTGGTAACGTTTAAAGGAGCACGGCAGCTCCTTGTTAGCCGTCCGCGGCGTCAGGCTGATAGCTAGCTGTTTTGAGCTGCTACACGATGATTGCTACGTTAGTTTTCGTTGACGACATAACTTCCTGTGTAGTTATTGCTTTGTTTACCTTTGCGTTGTGTTTGTTTGGAGGAAATGTGCGATGTCATTCTGCTTCGATGGGTTGGTCATGCTCACATGATGAAGTCAGGTGGGGGTTGACGGACTGCAGGCTGGCCTTGGTTGCGTGTTTCCGTGTGGATTGAGCTTCTCTTTTCCTCTCCCGTTCACAGATACTCTGCCATCATCATGCTGGGAGGAGGATTCAAAGCAGAGAGGCTGAGAGTCAACCTACGACTGGTCATCAACCGGCTCAAACTCCTGGAGAAAAAGAAAAGTGAGTCCTGGCCTGAATAAAAAACAACAACAACAACACCACGTCACACCTGATGAAGTGGATTCTTGTTTGCGAAGCAATTTTATTTTTCTGTTCCCTTTTAGTAATGAAAGTTTACTTTTTCCCCACGAACATTTACAAATTACAAATGAAGCTGAGCTCGCTCAAAAAGCAAGGAAGGAGATCGCTGACTACTTGTCATCGGGAAAGGATGAGCGGGCGCGGATCCGTGTGGAGCACATCATTAGAGAGGACTATCTGGTAGAAGCCATGGAGATCCTGGAGCTTTACTGCGACCTGCTGCTGGCTCGCTTTGGTCTCATTCAATCCATGAAGTGAGTACCGAAGTCCTGACTGTACAGATGCTCTTGGATTATTGACAGTTGGGAATATGGGGCTTTTCTGTGGTTGTCACTTGCAAACACCGTTTCTGTTTCGATAATTAGGGAACTAGATCCTGGCTTACAGGAGGCGGTGTCCACCCTCATCTGGGCAGCACCTCGTCTCCAGTCAGAGGTGTCTGAACTAAAGATTGTAAGTTCTGTCTGAAAATAACATGGTTCTGGAAGCATTGCCAACAATGTCAAACAAATTCTGTCAATTTATATCCGTCAGGCTGGTTTCAACAGTCTTATCTCGAAATGCTTCTTTCAGGTCTCTGAACAGCTATGTGCAAAATATAGCAAGGAGTACGGCAAGCTATGCAGGACAAACCAGATTGGCACAGTCAACGACAGGGTAAGTCATTTTTTCCAGTGACTGCCCACAAGTCTGTTTAAGAATACATTAACTTTTTGCCGAGTAACTTCTTGAAGCATCTGATCAACTATCTGATGTGTTTACAGCTGATGCACAAACTGAGTGTGGAAGCTCCTCCCAAGATCTTGGTGGAGCGCTACCTGATAGAGATCGCCAAGAACTATAATGTGCCGTATGAACCTGACGCCATGGTTCGGGTAAGCGTTTAGGAATCCATTGTTGTAAGTTATGTACTCTTGTTTTTTTTTACCCACTAACCATCATCTCCTGACAGCCCGAGGTCTGTACAGGAGAGGAGGCAGACCTGATCGATGTGGACACTGACAAGAAGTCTGGAGGTGGAGGTGGTGGAGGTGGAGGTGGAGGTTTCACTGCTCCCATGCCCATGCCCATGCCCATGCCAATGCCCATGCCCATGTCTATGCCCATGCCAACAGCTTTCAACTATCCAACTCCTAAAGGAGGGGTAAGGGAATCCTTTTAAAGACACCGTTCCTAATTCTTCAGTTGTGAGTTATGATTTTGGTGACAGAAGAGTTTAGAGTGCAGGAGAAGTGGGTGACATGGAGGAAATCTTCAATCAGGACATATATCATCACATCAACCAACTGTGGTTGTATATTTGTGATTATCGCTAAATCCTCAGATTTTAAACACACAGTACTTAAGTGACTTAAAATATATAGGACAATAACATCTCTTAAAAAAAAAAGAAGAAGAAGAAAAAAGAAAGTTAATCGGATGTATATACAGATTTTTATATCTGCTTTAAAGATTTCTGCTACCAGCACCTGACAACAGACATGAATGGAGTTTTGTTTTTAGTGCTCAAAGCGTCTGAAGATTACCTTTAAAAACTCAACAGCAACGTGTTTATTTTTTTTCTTCATGAACGATGTCTGTGTCACTGAAAATACGCACTACATGCTATTTATCTCAGGTTTCCAACCAGAGCTGATGTAGAGCGGTCTATAGAGTATCCTCTGCGCTTGTCTTTAATTTATTTTATTTTCTATTTAACATACCCTTAAACAAAATGCAGTAAGGCAAGACAAGTAGATTTGTAAAGTAAATATCAACAACAAGTTCATTCAAAGTGCTTTACATGAGACATAAAAGGCATCAAGCAGAAATGTAAAAGGAACCACAAGATAAAAAAAAAACACAAGTAGAAATTAGAAAGAGTTAAAATTACAGTATAGTGTAAGAAACGAGGAATTAAAAGAATTAGAAAAAAATATTTAAAAAATATTCTGTATTTTTTTATGAAAAACAATTTTGTTCCATTTTGTTAATTTATTGAAGCCCTTCACAACTACTTATTGTGATGAAAAGAGAGATTCAGTTTTACCAGTGATTATTTATTATGAACTGCAAATTATTGTTATTTGTTATCCTGATTTGCTATGGAGTAAAAGCGAGAGAGGATTATACATTTACAGATATCTCCCTCAGACCTGGGCCTGATTATTGTTTCCCCCCCAGGAGCCGTTTAACCCGGTTGGAACCTACAACAGCTTCCCGCACCCCATGGGAGGAGGGCAGCCCCCTCAGCTGCCCACTTCTCCCCCTACATACGAGTCTGTAAGTGACTGAACCCCCCCCATCCATGCCCCCTCTCTGTTCCCACAGATGGACAGACTGGACAGGGCGGGGCACCACTCAGGGAAGAGCAGTTTATTTGGCTTGCTTCCAGTTTTGTCTGTCCTCCACACTTTTGCTCTATTTCTATTATGGAGCTCAGATTCTGCTTCATCCGCACGGATGTAGGTAGCATGAAGATCAAATCTGTAACCCACTAACTCCTGAATGACTTGATCATCTCTGAGAAGGACTTCAATGAGAAGATAAGAGTGTTAAGTCATTGAAAGAGAAAGCTTAGGCTAGCTAGGCATCTGTTTTTGTGTCGCGCACTAAAGGTGATGCATTCTCAGAAATACCCTGCAGTTTTCTCGTCTTGTCTTTTCTGACTGTTATTTCTGCATTATTGAAAGCTCTTGTTAATTCTTTGTCATCACTAACAAATATAATTTTATTTAAACATGAAGACGACGCTATCCCTAACTCGCTTCCGCTGTTTCAGATTGATGACTTCATTGACAAGCCTTCTTTTCCGTCCCAGGCTACAGGTGAGTTCTGTCAGCAACACATCAAACAATTACACAGGCAATATTGGATCATTTTGTTATCGTGAACAAACCCTTTCAAAAGATTGAATTCAACGGTTTGTTTGTCAATCTCGCAAAGCTTTTTAAGTTAATGTACCCATAAGTCCATTATTCCTCCTTAAGTCTTTAAAAACATGTCACAAAAATGGATATTTTGAAAATGGCTTAATAATATCCAAAAACTTGTGGGTACTGTAGTTTTTAGCAAATAGTACCGAATAAGAGTCAACAGTAAATTAGGGAGTAAGTGTATTTGGAGGTAGATTTGGTGCTTTGGTGAATATTGACTGCAGCAGGACAGTGTATGTGGTGTGTATATGTGTATTAATTCAGTGCCCAGTGTTCATGCAGCTGTGTGGCTCAGTTGGGAGGAACAAGATCTATCAGACTTTGCTTTCTCAGACACTTTGTGGGATCTATTGGTTTTGGTCTTTTATGTTGTTATTCTTTTTTTTAACAAGAAGAATATGATCTTTGATGTTACATCATTTGTCCATATGTAAATGTGTCCATTGTGTGCTCTTTATGTTTTGGTACTGCTTGTGGGAAGCTCACCACCGGTTATTCTATAGCGGTTGCCATACATGGCGTTGCATAAATTGCGTACGTTGCTCTCCAGGTCCTGGCCCTTCGTCTCCACCGTTTGACAACAACGCTCTCCCAGAACTCCCGTCTGTTCCTGACACACTCCCCACGTCCTCCTTCGGCGGTCGCACCACCACTTCGGACGACATCGACTTTGACGATCTAACGCGGCGGTTTGAGGAGCTGAAGAAGAAGACCTAATTGCTTTAGGCCTGGTCTACACACACACACACACACACACACACACACACACACACACACACACACACACACACACACACACACACACACACACACACACACACACACACACACACACACACACACACACACACACACACACACACACAGAGGCCTGTGTTGCCACCTACACAGCTCAGAAGCTCTGAATCAGATTTGGGTAGTGCTCCTCCCCCTTTCCAAGGTGAAGTAATTTTACATACATAATAAACATACATGTATTCTTACCTCAGTTATATACGTATGACCAGATTACTGAGGGTGTGGATGATAATGATCATTTCTGTTGGCAGTACTAGTGACATGTCTTAATTTCCCTCTATATGGCACAGTCTATAATTAATTTCTTGCATACAATCATGTGAGGGTTGACCTCTGTTCACTTCTTCTCGTCTGAGGTCCTCTTTGTGTGATAAATTATATTCTCAAATTTAGGTTTTAAGTGTTTCCTGGGGTTTTGTGTGTGACTAATATTTACAGTACATGCCTTGATTCTACTTTGCACATGCCGTGATCTTTGCCACTGTGTCACTCAGTCCTGTTGTAGACCAGTCAAACGAGCCAGACAGGCCGCCCCACAGGCCGCCCCACTTTGTTGGTGAGCAGGCATTCATGCTTAATGAAGTCACCATATCACCTCAGAGGCGAGGCTCCAGCACCCAGCAATGTTTTTCATAAAGGTATCGGGACAGATTGAAGCCATATTTTTCGTGTGTTTTGCAGTTTTATCGCTGTGGAATCGACATTTTTAAAACACACATTGCTTTTCAAGCTTCTAAAACTTCAAGTTATCAGAAAACGTGTGTGTGTGTGTGTGTTGTCCAGGAAAAGCTCATGGTGAAACATGTCAAACCTGTTCTGTTCATATGTTACAGGGGTGGTGGGACACGGATGTAAAGTAACACAAAAGTGTATGGATATCTGTAACATAATACGTTTACAGTATATAGACTTATGTCCACGAATGATTTAACTGTATAGCAAACAGAGTTTAAAGCAGTGAGGTGTTCCAGATTTGACAAATCTGTTTTATATACAGGAACTCCAAATAAAGTTTTGTTTGCCCATTTTGAACGTCAGTTTTACCAAGTACCTGCATTTTCTTATGATGTTGGAGATTTACAAGCAAAATCCTCATTGACAAAATTTGATTAGATGTAAATTTTAACCCAGGAGATATTAGTTTTGTGTTGTCTCCTGTGATCGTGTGCATGGGTCTTACACTGTATGTGCACCACTGCATTTGCCTTAGCTATCATCTCTCATCAGAGGCCTTGCCAGTCTGTACTAGGATTTAGCATTTGTTATCCATCAAGACTGGAGACATGTTACCTGAATGAAGTACACTTTATACTTATTTGATTTACCTTATAACCAATTTTCTGAAAAAAAAACCCTGAGTTAAATTTACGTTTTGGTTGTAAAGAAGTCTGTACAGGCCGTAGAGATAGATGTTCTTCTATTTCCTGTGGAAAAATTGAGCGAGAGGGCTTTTGTTATGTAGATGTGCCGCGTTGCTGTAAACTAACCACACCCAGCTCTACTTGCACGGCAAATGGACAGTGGCCTCACGTAATCTCCGCAATCTCTGGAGGCACACTCAAAAGGTTTCTGGCAGGGTGATAGACGCAGTTTATTTATAGCTGTTGCAGGTGTTGGAGAAATTAGATTATTACAGATTATTAACACTACAGAACTGTGATCTGATCACTGTCTTTTCTATGTTGGACTGTTCTTTCATGCTAAACCTTGAGACACAAAAATGGTGTCTGGTTGAAAAAAAAGAAAACAGGATCCCCCCCCCTAATGTATATTAAAATAACAATTTAATAAAAGACTACTTGGAACTGGAACACTTGTTAAAGTCTCCACAATATTTATCCATTTTTCTGGACTTGTTCCTGCTTCACGACCCTGTAATGTGTAGTGCTAACCAGAAGGGGGCCTCTGTGTTTAGGGAAAGCACTGACAAATGATTCAGTCAGTGACCTCAAGAGGATCCTTTTTTAATAGATGTAAAGAAAGATCTTTTCTTGAAGGTTAGCACTTCATGTTTCAGATGAGAAAAATCAGTTCCCGTCTCATTTTATGGATCCAGATCGTTTTGTCTTGACGGTCCAGTGTGAAACTTTGATCTTTCGTCTAAATCAGATCAATTAACATTTATTAACATCATTTTTAGTTGGTATAAGTTCCAGCAGCTAGAGGAGAACCTCCTCTGGGTTATAGGCCTGCAGGCTTTAGCCACTCATGAGTGGCTTTTTCTGAAAAAAAAAAAAAAAAAAACAACAACCCCGAGTTAAATTTACGCCTGCAGGCCTATAACTTGTTTTTAGCAATAACCAGAACTTCTGCTGAGTTTGTATCTGTCAATGTGTAATGTGCATTTAAAAAAAAAAAAAAAAAAAAATCCTCACATCTACTGGCTGATGGGTGAAACTCTGAAAGCTGTGGGAGGAATTTTGGTTGTCGCAGTCCTCTTTGTGGACTCTTCTTTTCAGAACATCTTAAAATTGTTGTAAAAGCAGACGTCAGCGTTTGAGAAGAGAGTCCCTTTTACACAGTGCACCTTTGGATTTGGGTTTATATGCTCAGCCCCAGTGTTTGCTGCAGAGCGAATTTTCTGTGGGACAGAGCAAGACATTGTAAGCGAGAAAGTTCAACCTTTCTTTAAGCCAGACAATAAGTACATTCAATCTACGCAGATTAGATGTCAGATATGTTTAGTATGAAGTGTTGGGCTTGTCGTTTTACTATAATTTAAGCCTACATTACATTGAAATAGAATTCATAGCCAGCAGTTTTGTTTGAGTCCCTATAGTAAGGCTCAGCAGCAAAAACAGGCTTTCTTCACATTACTGGCATTGAGCTGTTGTCAGTATTATAACAACTTCACCTCCTACTCAGTGGAGGAGTGAATAAGTCTATTGCTGCGGTGTGAATGTGGGTCAGGCTACACTACTGTGTCGCTGCATAAAACTGAAGGCTGCTGATACACAAGGAGGTATGAGCTGTTTGTAGAAGCCAAAGCTGGAATATCTGTCTGTTTCTCTCAGGCATCTCAAAGATTGTTCCACTGAAATGACACATTATACTCAGAGGAAATAATCACAAGCTGGCTTTGTTGTTGGCTCTGAACAGCTGTGTTGAGAAGCTGTGATAGCTGGTTTCCTGGATCTGGTCACACCAGGCGAGGGTAACATCACCCGGTGAAGTAAGTCAAGTACTGCTTTTTCAGTAGCGAAGATAAATCGTTATTCTTGTTTGAATATCCCCATTTATCCATCTTTGTTCTTCATTATAGAGAATAATGTGATATATTTTGTTTTTAATTGATATATGTAATCATAGTGACAGTGATTGTTTCGCTAAATGAACTTTATATTTAGATAATTGGAGGTAAAATCATTATTTGATTATATGCCAGAGGTTTCTGGCTGCCATGTCCATCTAATTACTCACAACACACAATTCAGAATTCAACAAGCTGTTGGGCGCTCACCGAGCCTTGTTCATTGTTTAAATTGTGATAGCTACTCTATAGACTTTAAAACATGCATATAAAGAAAATGTTCAAATTTAGCTGCAGTAAAATATCACTTTGGAAGAACCTGATGAATTATGACTAACCGTACTGGTTATCGTGGCTTTTAGTGTATAATGCGTTTTGGTAAACTAAAATTTGTCCATGAAAGTGGTCAGTCTTCAGATGACTGGTAAGCTTGTAATTTAGTATTCATTTTAAAATATTCCGATTCACTGTTTTAACACTGTATGTCTCCAGCTTTTAAAAAATTTTTTTTTTCTAAAATCAAGTCACAGAGAGACTAAATATATTAAGATTTTAAAATTTGTTTATTTAAATTCACACACATACAAAGCGTATCAATCAATGAAACCAATGAATGAAGTCATTAATGATTATATGAAAGCACAGAAGGTCTAAGATAGAGCATTTAAAACATCTGCAGAGCTGGTTGTATTCCCAAACCAAAAGCACAAACTTGAATGTAGTTAGGTCTCTTGCATAAATCATTTGGGGGAGGGAGGAAGAGGGGGACACTGAATCTCCCAGAAGCAGACATAAGTGATGAAGAGGCCTGACCTGCACTTTCAGCTTGTATTACAGTGACAGAAGTGAAATGAAAGCAGTGATCAATTAAGCATTAGCTGCCATATGTACGATTACATAAAAGCACCTTCTGGCTCCTCCTCAACAGTTGATGGTCATGTACAATCGATGGGTGGCTGTCATTCACTGTGATGCATGCTGACAAGCTGAGGCTCTTAGGAGTCTTTGAATGCTGATCACATCAGTAGTTTTAAACTCGCTTACTGCAAATAATTCTGTACCAACTTAAAATAATGTAAGGTTTTATCAGTCTGGTGCAAAATAATATGAAATTCAGTGTTTCCCCAGTTTGATGACAAAGAAGAACTTTTTAAATGCAATTTACAATAACAGAGTAACATTAAAACCCCAAATCAACAACTAGAAAAACGAATAAAGAACAATCTATGTGCACATTTCTTTGCAGATTCTGCAGACTTTCTATGTATGTCAGTATAAACATCTATTGCATTCCTTATTGATTACATTTATTGGATCGAGGACAGCTTTTTTCTTTCAAGAGCTCATGATAAGTCTTACAGTTTTCAACATCTAAAAGCTTGAATCTGTAAAATGATTGTTGATATTTTCCATTAACATCAGATGAACAGTGCATCTTCAAAAGCTGTCTAAGATAAGCAGAGATTTTCTTCATATTCACCAATTATCATGGACACTTCAACATATAAGAACAGTATGTAGTTACCCGTTTACTATGACTCACCAGTTCAAGAAACTTTCTCGGGCATTGGAAATTCTGTACACATAAAAAACAACGCAGTGTGTTACGCAATTTTATACTCAGAAAGTAAAACTCCCAATAAGTGCAAAGGAGTGTTTAAGAAGCGACGGTGCTGTGGATTGCGGCTGTGCCCATCAGAAGACATCTTCTGCTGCTAAATGCAGCGTCCTCACAGCGTGTCCTTGCCAGAGTACCGTCTACACTTGTCTCGTTGCTCTGTTAAGTGGAGAAGACATGGCAGTCAGACTCCCAGTACTTTACTTAAACAGAAGGAAGGGTGCACTGATACACTTAAGAGAGATAAGTCACTTGGAGGAGTGGAAAACTAAAAGGGTCACGAGTTTAAAGTTGTCAACAAATATGTTTTGCTGTGTGATAGGCATGATTACGTAAGAACTCTGCAGTCAACCTGAAATAAAACGGAAAGGATACCTTTGTATGCTTTATGAAATTTGAATAGGTAGTTTGGACTTCACAGTTTGTGTTTTAAATGAAATTTGAGGCAATTTTTTATTTAAAGGCTTTTTTTTCTATTCTGAGACGTCTTTGCTATTTTTTTTTTCAGTTTTTGTTTTGCAAAGTATTTTATATTTTATGAAAGCTTCTTTGAAGTGAAAATATAAAAACAGAAATTTTGACGTAAAGAAAATGCATTCAAACCAGTGAATGTAGGGGGACCATGTTACTGTTGATTCACTAAATGTATTTGGCCACTTGGGGGCCGCATAAACAAGTTGTGTCTTTTTAAGTTGACATGGTTGTCGTGTTAGCAAACACTTGCTTATTTACACAGCCTCCAGTTTTGGAAAAATATTGTCACTCATTTGGAGTTGTCTTTGTGGCCACCTGATTAATATAAATCCAATATTCACTCCTTTGTGTTCTGTTTTGATCTGAGAGAAATTCCCTGCTCTTTAGCTACTAAATGCGCCACTATTTTCATCTACTCTTTGTTAACTGTGTCGGTCTGCTGTTTGGTGTTGAGTTTGCAGCATACAGTGGGTTTTTAGAGCATTTTTTTTTTTTATTGAAAACAGCTGCCCAACCCATCAGGTAACACTGCTGACGGAGAGGTGAGAATAAACCAAAACAATGAGCTGAAGGACACTGAAACCATTGTTTTGCTGCTATGAGTGATGCCTTTCAAATGCAAGTAGTCATTTGATGTATTATTGATACCAAAATATGGATTACAGCAGCTTTAAGAATGGTGATTGACAGAAAAAACAATAGAAATGTTAAGCTAGCTGTACAAAAGCAATGACATTATTAAAGAAAGAAAAGAACTTATTACATATGAATAAGCGTATGAAAACGTGTTTAAAAAGAGCAAACGTGAGCACAGTACTTACAACATTTTACGAACAGCTAAGAGCCTGTACACTTCAACTCTGTCTGTTAACAGATGGGCTGCATGATCTTTCTCTTACCTGACAGCACTTGCTCAACTTCTTCACTTTCCTCCACAGCCACAGGTTTCAGCAGCAGGGCAAAAAACACAGCAATGCCTATCACCTGTGAATAAAAACATCTTTTATAAATGTCGCACTCAGAAATATGAAAACAGAGAAGAATCTTAAAAATTGTTTTTTTTAAAAAAGCGCATTAATATTATAGAAAGTGAAATATGTTTATCAAGCACATTTTTCTATCGCTACTGTGACATGTTGGAAACAATACAGTTTTTTTGGGGGGGGGATGTCAAATGAATTGACTTTTGAAGAGGAATCATTGTTACATCTTTACCGACCTTGAGAGGCTGCAGAATAAAGATGCTCTGGAAGAGGGACATGCCCAGAGATATGACCCACTTGATGGACTTTTCTCTGCCGTACTCAAAACCGTACAACAGGGTGAAGAAAGTGGAAACTCCAGCGATGGACAGCAAGAGGAACCAACCCAGGAACACGCACCACCAGGGCAGCAAGCAGCCCACTGACCTCTTCTTCTTTTTCTTCGCGGGAAGAGGGCTGGGGTCAAGAAGAGGGAAGGAACGAGAAGAAAAGACAAGAACACACAAGATCTTCCTAGTAAATAAAAACAGTAACAGCTGTGCTCTAGACAGATATTTCTGTGTGAGTTGGACTGCTGACCAGTTGGCCAAGTGGATGCTGAAGACCATCTCAGCCTTGCGAACCATCACGTTGATGATGTTGAGGGCGTGCTGGTAATCTTCAGGACAGTTGAAGTTTTTCCCATCCAGCTTCTCCAGGCACATGTGGAGGTGACAGAGACCAGCCAGGACGAACTTACTGCTGTACACCCAGTGAGAGGTACTCTCACTCTCCCCTGTGACATGATTATACACACATCAGCATTTAATTACATTTCTCTGGGCAAGATGTCCAAGCCAGGGCGAGAGGTTTCTTTCTTTGAGAAGAAGGAGTGCAGATGGAAAATGATGTGTCTAAAACTCCGGCTGCTGATGATAAACTATAGAGCACCACATCTGCAACTGCTGATTCTTCCCTTACAAATGTACAATTATAAATGGTACTATTGTTTGAACTTTTTCCAAAAACTGCATTGCACAATTTTAGGAATTAAAAGTATATTTTTGTGACCCATTTTTTAAAATGTATGTCTTCAACAAATAACCATTGAGGGCAAAGAACAGACTGAGGATGTTGGAGAGAGTTGAGGGTTTTTCAATGCCAATTTGTCTGCCGGTTTAACTAAAGCAGCACCTGACTGTCTTATTCATCCACTTGCTGCATCTTATCCCTTCTGTTGTGGTTATTTATTCTTTTATGCAATGTAAATTAATTTGAGTGTTTTTTTAAAATTTGTATTCTGTATTTTTTTCTTGTATCATGTCAAACTAATGTGTTTAATGTTTTCTATTGTTCTGTTAGAAAATAAGTACCTTGCATACGCTGGATCAATTCATTCACATGGTCAAAGGCAGGCCAGAGGTCAACAGTGGAAATCAGACTGTTTATCTCGGGCATCTTGTTTCTCGGACACATGCCTATCTGAGAAATGACCTCCTCTGTATCCTGTAGGATGGAAGAACACCAAATTATAAATATCCATTCGATCAACTACATAAAAAAGTAAACACAATCCATGCAAAATAAACTCAATGCAAAACTTGTTTCTGGTCTTATAAGGTCAGTGATGAATCAAACATGCGTCAGATACACCCGAGACAGATAACATAAAGCACACCTTCAGAAAAGACGGTATTGTAACTGCGAGGGGTTTCAAGTTCTCTTGGTCGTTGTCTTTTGTAGATTTTGAAATGATGCGAGGTCGGATGCTGCGAAAGATGGTGATGATGAGGATGTTGATTGGGAACATGAGGAGACCACACTCCACCCCCACGATGATCTCCTGCCAGGTGATCTGCAATGAACCTGGATGAACAAGCACACTGTGTCGTTGAGCAGTAAAAACATTACAAAAACAGCTGCAGCAACAGGTTGTTTCCACCTGCTGTGCAATTTCAAATATTTTATTATACTTAAATACTTAATACTTATTTTCCACTGAATACTGAGTTTTAATTGTGCTCTTTGTGTCATTGTATGCTTTCTGGCCTTGAACGTTTACTTTTGAGAGGAAGGAGGGCTGATCCAATTGATTTTATCTGTAGGATTGAAAATGATGGTACAGTACGAAGGCAATGAGCAAAACAATGAATGGAACATAGCAATGCAAGCTGACTTGCTGTTTGGTACTAAATCTTTAACCATAATCCTTAGTGTTGTCGCTTAAACTCACTCATTTGATGCAATGACTTCCTCAAAAAACTGAATCCAATGCAAAGATCATGCCTAAATAAACTCATATTTATTTCATTACATTTTACCTACTAAAACCACAATTGTGTTCACATTTAAATATTTAACATTTGTTAATTTTACTCATGGATAGTCTTCCATTTGAATATATCATTTAATTTAAGCTAAGAGGTTGCACACACACACACACACACACACACACACACACACACACACACACACACACACACACACACACACACACACACACACACACACACACACACACACACACACACACACACACACACAGAGCTGTAACAATTCCTGAAAGTAGTATTGTGCTACTACTCTTTTGCCGCCTACAGCCCATGTTTGGTTCAATTATTGATACAAGACCACGCTGAAGCCTTCATAGCTCAACATGTCAGTGGAAGCAGGGATGTTGGATATAATTTATTTTATCAAAAGAAAACAGATAGCCAATTCGAATTCTCTATCAAATCACATCTCTGGCTTCAGCTCACATTTTGTCATTCACCTTTGACCTTTAATCCAAACCTTTGAGACCTAAAGAAGTTACGATCAATATTATAACTTTCTTACAAAACTGTAGGTTTGTTTTGCAAATGGTCTTGTGTCTTGAATACCTTACTGTGAGCAGTAAGAAGCATCTTTCTCTAACAATATAAGGACCACCAAATAATTTAGATGCCTTCAATACCCAACAGCAACACAGCTAAGATGAACTCAAAGAGAAGTTTTCCTTCTTGAATGAAAATTTGCTCTTCATGCCGTCAAACTAAGAAACAGTTAAACAATTGAAGACTCTGTAATCACCTAATGAGAAGAGTACTGGTGAGCTCTCATCCACAGGAAGGTTCCAGAAGGCGATGTTGATGGCCATGGTGCAGAGGAGCAGGCTCATGCAGCAGGAAACCCTCTGGGCACGTGTGAACGGACTACGCGAGGGGGGATCCACTATGGACACCCAGATGTGCTCATCCCTGAAGCCAGTCGATGTTCTGCTCTGGAAAATGTTCCTGAAAGAGAGTAACAGGTATAAACAATGATGGTAATCAATGAACATGACCTTCTCAAGAGCTGAGGTGGCTTATTTCAGCAGTGCAAAGTGCTACGACTCTGACCTGAAGCTGGCAATCTCGTTGTTCTTTGCAGCGTTGAAGGTTTTCTTAGTCATGTTGTCTCCTCGGTCGAAACTCAGCCAGCAGTTGCAGAAGAAATGAAACACATGTCGTGTTTGGAGGTCTTGTACGGTCACCTTGTTTATATACCTTTTCATAAGGGAAGTTCATTAAAACAACAAAGATTACAGATTTGAGATATGAATAATCGTATGTAAGAAATGCAAATGTTTGATCATAGTTAGCTGCACAAGGAAATATTGCAAAATGTGAGCACCAGATTTTTAGTAAAATTTGAGAATTTTTACCCATATATTTATGCAATGTATTTTGCTTTGATGTTTTCATTTATCACTTACTGCATGCCTGTGGCCAGAGCCAGTATTAGAATAGTGTGAAAGGAAACATGATATTGGCCTACTTATCATACCGTGAGCAAAGATTTTTTTTAATTTATTTTTTAAATTTTATTTCACTTTATTAATCCCCGAGGGGAAAGATAATAATCAAGTGTGGATGCTGCATTTATTATAGTATCTTATTGGGAGTACTACAGATACCCAAAGCATTTTTTGCAATTGAAATCTTATTTCTTTCTTACAGTACAGCTATAACATAAAACTACAAGTAGGTCATCAGCTGCCTTGGACAGTTTATGGGAGGCGCTGTGGTTTGATCTGATTAAAATATGCTCAGCCTGTGGAGTACCATGATGGGTGATCCCCAGAGTTGTCGTGTTGCAGCTTGAGGTTTTGCACTTCGCCCAGAGGGAAGGGTGTGGCCAGCAGGAACATATCGACACTTCCTCTCTCAAACACAGGCTTGTCAGGGTCCGTGAGGATGTGTCTGGTACTCTCTCCCTCTGAGCCAATCAGCTGTGCTGTGACCTGCAGGACAGCACAGTTTACTGATGAACCAGAGAGAGCAGTGACACACACGGTGTACACTGAAAGGACCAGAAGAGTTCTAGAGCAAACAATATATCTGGAATGATATCATATTGTCATGTCCAGGCTGGTTTCCATTCATTTTAGTAGCTTTTGAAATGACTTGAAACTTAGTTTTTATAAGTAAAAATTTAGTTTTTGAATCCTCTTGTCAAAGCTCCATTCAGTAACAGTGTTTGAGAAAGCATAGATTAGGAATACATGTTAAGAATATTCTTTAAAATATAATCCTTAGGATCTTCTTTGATACCTGTGCAGGCAAGTTATGATAGCCGGTTACTGTTTCCACTACAGTTCACTCTTCTGATGGATTAAAGTGTCAGTGGGAAGTTCTTACATGATGGCCGTAAAACAACTTTATTCATTAATGGGCAAGTTTGCCGTTTTCAAATCTGTCTAAAACCAATAGTCAGGAGTCTGTTTGACCATTAAAGCAAGTGTTTTTAATACTGTCCACAATGGCTGTGACCTCCTGTAAAAACCTTACAATTGTTTCCAGACTTGAAAAACTTGAGGTCGTCCTTTAGGGAAGCTAAAATCACATTATAAGAAAGATGTTTGCTGGTTGTTTTCCTTCTGGATTAGATGAGCCTTTTAGTAAAGACTTTTAAACAATCCTTCCTTCCCTGCATTGTGTATATACTCAGCTGCAACTATAGTCATATCTTAATGAACTGAACTGAATCCATTGACTGAAAAGCAGGAAAAATGGATTTATCTGAAATATACAAAGTTGTTGAAAGGTGAAAACATACAAGAACAACATGGGTCTTTAAGCCGAGATGTATTGTACTGCACATTCAGTAAAAGAATCATTCTACGAGCTATTTCAATGTTCTGTCAGAAATGAAAAAGAAATGAGTCATAATTGTGTAAGTGGAAGATGACGCTTACATTAGCAGAAGTCCCAGCGCTCTTGCGGTGCCCAGTCTGGATCCCGATCAGGTAGTTGTACTGGGCTCCCGGGTGATTGTCCTCCAGCAGAGTCATCTTCCTCTGATTGTGCAAAAGTAAACATTGTGGTGTAGTAAAATATGAATAGTTTTGGAAAACCTGTTCATTTTTGCAGGGTAATGAATATAAAGATATAAAGAGTTTAGTTTCCAAATGAAATGTCCATCATTGAAAAAGGACATTATGCAGGATATTATGACTTAACACAATGAGATGATATATACAGTTCAGATTCAAGAGAAAAGTAAACATTCTTCTAACTTCTTGTAGCTGAATTATGCCGACACAGTAACACTGCATTAAGGGTTGATGCCTCATAATTTAATGAATATTACATGAAAAACACATCCAATAGGACCTGTTATAATAGACTGACCTTAGAGCGTGCCCTGCGGTCAACATAGGCGGCCCACAGCACAGTGATCAGGTAGAGGCCGTAGAACGCACACAGCAGAGCCAGCACCACGTAGTTCTCATTCACAGTTGCAAACAACTCTGTTGTGCGGGATATGTCAACGTTGTTTGGCATCACAAAGAAGGAGCTCCCGAAGAGAGTGAGGTGGTTACACAGACACTGGGTTTGCTGTGAAGTGGTTTTCTCTCCCACCTGAGACAAACACAGCGTATCACTGTCTGCTGCTACAAGATTATAACTGTCCATGCAGGAGCCAAAGCATCATAGCAGGTGCTCAGACTTTATCAGGTGGCCACCTACCCTGCAGCCTTCAGTGCTCCATGTTTGCCTCACTTCGTGCCAGTACAAGCACTGGCTCATGAAGGAACTGATCTTGAGGGTCAAGCCTGACACCTCCTTTGAATCGTTGAGTCTGGTGTCAACATACCACATCCCAGCAGTCAAATTTAACATCTCTGGAGTTATAATCCAATGATGGATTCCTGAAGCAAAAGATTTGTATATATACAAATTCATAATCTAAGAACCAACCAAGGAAATTAATCTTTGCTATATTTGTTTTTATTAGTGTCTACAGGGTTGAAAAGTTCCACTCCAACAGGTACAGCGGTTGTAATGTCCCTCCTAAATGTTAAAATCAAAAGTGAGAGAAACCTGAGCTCTGGTTACACAGTAATAGATCAACATGCTGGTGGTTACCTGCTGATCTAAAGACGGTTCTGTTTCTGGAATTTTGGGGATTCGGAGGTGACCCATGAGCCAAGGTCAGAAGCAGTGACACATTGGCGTTGTGCTCTACAGTGAAGACGACAGTCACCTGAGGGTCTGTTATGTTGATTAAGGTCACCAATTTTCTATCTTGCTCCAACACAGCTGTGTTACTCAACAGAGGTGCAGCATCTGGATGAGGCAGAAAGATCTGGAGAGGGAAGGGAAATAAACTGCAACATCAGGCTTTAAAATGACAAAATGAACAAAAAAGAGTATTATTTTGTGTGAGCCTCCCAGTCTGGACTACTCTTTGTTTGTCTTAAATTTAATATACAGTCATCAAGAAATGTAAGAACATCCCATTGAAACTGTTGGCTTTTTTGGAAAATATTTGGACAAGGACACATTTGTTCATAGAGCCCAACAGCATACATGGGATGCCCATATTTTGTCATATGCATTACATAACAAATACCAAAATCTCCCTCTTCTTTGATCACCTTCTATCACCACAAGCCTTTTGTGTATTTGTAGTATATTTGCTACTCTTCTTCAAGACTATTTTTGCCTTTTCAGGTGCTTTTCTCCACAAATTCCACAGCTGATCCTGTTGCACACATCTGTGTGAAACACTGAAACTGAGTTTGTAATATTTCAATCTCTCTTTTGTCTTTTTCAAAACTGCCCTGACTAGGAGGCACTGTGATGTTGGATAGTCTGAATGTAATGTTCTGGTCTCTAAAAGTGCCACCTGCTGTAAATAACACTATAGTTGTAATGACTCATGTTGGCTGTACCTCAATCATCTCTTTCAGGTTTGACAAATTAATGTTTGCTGATCTGCTGCTCAATACAATGTTGCAAACCATCCCAGATATGGTATCAGATGGATGGGGATTATTTAAGAATGCAGACATCTAAGAACGGAAAGAAAAAGCTCTGTTAAAAAGTTTGTAGGTGACAACAAAGATGCAAACAAACATGATGATGATGACACAGACAGACCTGAGCAGTGATTGTGTCGTACTTTTCAAGCTGTGGGCTCAGTTCCTTAAAATCGGGGAACTTTATGTACGCCCCATCTGACTCAGAGCCCAGCACCAAATTACTGAATTCATTTGCTTTGCGGCTGGTAGGAGGAAAATCAAATTTTTGAATAACAGTTTTTAAAGGAAAAACAAGTGATATTGAAGATACCAACCTGGCCAGATAAACAGTGCCTGTTGAGTGCTGGATGGTGACTTGCTGTGTGTCGGATGTACCCATCAGCACAGCAATAGTCTGGAAAATCTCAGCAACATTGTCAAACAAAGTCTGGAGAGAAAAAAAAGCTGCATCATCTTACTGTGAGAGCCACAACAATGGCATGGCACTAATATGTGTGTGATGTTAACGTTGATATAAACACATGGACTTACGTTGTCGTTTGGATTGGTGTCCATGTCACAGTTTTCCATTGAGACTTGCAGGATGGCAATGCTACAGTTAATAATGTGACTGATGGTGTCGTTGTTTTGTAAAGCGGACTCTTTAGTCATTGCTTTGGTGCCTGCCATCAAATACTCAATAAATTGTTTCTGAGAACGAAAAGCAGATAGAATTTAACATGGCATGAGACGCTGAGTCTATAGAAGGATGTGAATAATGCAATCACGATGTAATAGTTCCCACAGGCTTTCCAAAATAAAGGTGCCCACCATGTCGTTGTTTGTCGGCTCCCCTACTGTCGTTTCCATTTGACGTAGTACGTTGTCTGCTTCCTGTCTCAGAAAAACAGCACTTGTAAACTCTGTGGTATATTCAACAAAATTACATTCTCTGTGCAATTCAACACTCATGTAATTCACAACTTCACAAATTCTGGATGTATAATTAATGAGGCTTCTCCCACCGTGAGAAGGTTTTCAATGTCCATGACATTTCCAGCCATGGCACCTATACTCCTTTTGAGCCCTGAAAATCCAAGTTTGTGTTTGTGTGTGTTTGAAAGGTAACAAGAAAGAGAGGTGCACACAATTTAGTTTCATGGTTATTGACTGTTGAATAAGGAGACACACAATGTTTCAGTATAACTTACGAGATCGGGTTGCATGACTGGGGACTATTATACTCTGTAAAGAAAATATGAACACATTGAACATTTTCTGTTTGTGTGGCTTCTTACTGAAAAATATGTGAAATGTATTTCTTACCTTTGAGCTTGATGGAGATCGCAAAACTTTAAAAACAATAATGACACGTTTAACAAACAGCAAAGTAAATATAAAGGGAGATGTAAATAAACTTCACCGGGGTGTGATAAATGAAAGAAAAGGAAAGGAAGACATGAAGGAAAGAAAGAGTTAGCGCAGTGTCTAGGAGGTTTCACATACTGTGGGTGCAGAGGAAGCCTCGTCTCTGGTTACAGTCTGATGTCTTGAGCTGAAGAGGATTCAGCTTCATGTATGTGCAGAAGTCCTTTGAAACATCACCATTTTCCGCTATAAAAAGAAGTGTGTGTGCACAAACACACACACAAAGAGCATTAGGAAATCGCACAATTAATCTGTCAATTATTTTCCCGACTAATCAATTACTGTCAAAAAACGGTAAAAAAAAAAAAAAAAAAATGGGTATAGGCTATTGCAAGGGTGTTCACAGTGATTGTTTTGTTGGACCAGTGATCAACATTCTAATAACATATTTTGTAATACATGCAGATGCAACAAATGAAATCCTGGAGCTGAAAGCAGAAAATATTTGGCATTTTTGCCAGGTAAATATTTTAGATAGATAGATAGTTACTTTATTAATCCCCAAGGGGACTTTTTTTTTCCTTTCTTTTTAAAAAAAATTAATGGATCAACAGTGTTATTTTGAAGTTTTCTTCATTTTGTTACATGACAGTATGTTTAATTTTTTTTTTGTTTTTTATCCTTTAAGGAAACGTATTCAAAACTATTTAAATGAAGATTGGGTTGGTACCTTCATCCCGAAAATTCAAATGAAACCCTACCTTACTCAACTACCTCCTTTGAATTCATGAGATAATTTTGTGGTGATATGAGATTTTTTTTCTCTAATGTGTGCCCATTTCTTCTTAATGAATAGTCTTCAGCCATTAGGCCTCCGGTGATTAATCAAATCAAACAACCTAAAAGTCATTTTTTTCCCTGGTTGAACTGTCCACCACTCCATGTAAAGCCCATAGCAGGGGTTATGAAGTAGATACTTCTTGTGCTTAAAGACCACAAACTTAAAACACAATAAACTTTAAAAAAAAAAAAAAAAGAAAAGAAAAGAAAACATATCCAACACCTACAAGATAAACCTGTAATTCACTTACTTTTAGTGGGTTCCTGGTTATCCCCTTGGACCCCCTCTCCGAGCCACCAAGTGAAATCAATGATTTTTTCCTTTCTGGTGATGTTGCTCAGGAAGACTTTGATCGGGTTGGTCATCACTCTCAGGAGCTCCCCTCCTTGACTTTCACAGCTGCTCCTGGCCTGTGACCAGGTTGTCGTTTGCCCAACAAACTCCAAACAGACATTTCTGAAAACAAATTCACACAGTGCCGGGGTGTCGTTGCTCAGAAAGGCCTCGGACTTCTCAGGGACAGATAGTAATCCAAGTGAAATCCACAAAAAGACGGATGTCCTGAGTAACATGTCCATTGTTCTCATAATGTTGGGAGCTAAAGCGAATAGTCCTGCGTGGACAGTGGCTGGAACAAAACTGACTAAGGTCACTTGGATTCGTCACATGACAATCAGAGAGGCTGCTCCAGAAAAACTCTGCATATGTTCTTAATACATTAGGAAAATCACTTTAGACACAAACAAGATGCAAAGTGAAGGGATCACTTGGTGGGACCAAGAGTCACACAAACTGAAGTGCTTTCTACTGCCTACTGAGCAGTTAGGCTTCACTTTTTATTTGCAGTTAACATGAAAAACATTGTAAATAGTATTGTGTGTGAATCATAATGACATTTTCTTTAAAATAAATAAATCATTCTATATATTAACCACTCCTTCACTGCCGTTTTTTATTGCGTCTTGAGAAGCTCCGTGAATCCGTGCATGTACGTCACCGTCCAAACCCAGTACTAAAATATCGCGAGAAGTTATTGGGGAAACAGAGCCCGCGCGTGTTTGTGTAACACGTTAGAAAAGGCGTTCAGTGCCCTTAAATGCAATGACAAAACTGCGCCCATGGCGGGACGATTGAAGGTAATGTCAGAGACACTGGTAATATCTGTAGTTTTGCAGAGTTGTGTGTTTTGAGACGTCGCCACGACACTTGTGCTCCTTTTGGCTCGCTCGGTTGCTCTGACTGAAAGTAACGTTGCACCGGGAAACACTGCAGCTCATCTCTGCGGTGTCTTTGCATATCACCACAGGAGCACATGCAGCCGGTGATCGTGTCAGTTCACCAAAAATGTCTTCATTCGCTCTGATTTTGATCAATTAGTTGATTGATGTCATGTCAGGTGCTGCTTTGCTGAGATCAGTGAACTCCAAAGAATTATAAAGATGCATCCTTTTCTTTTAATACTGCTGTGAGCTGCAAAAAATGTACTGTAATGTACTAAATTCTGACACAGTCGTCAACTGCATCAAGTTTTTTATATTATCAATGAAATTTTACACGTGTGCTACACCCACAAAATATAACATACTGTTTGTATGTCTGATGATGTCTTTTTCCTGTAAGTAACTCTTGACAGTGAAGAGTAATGTTGCTCCATTACTACTAAATGTCTAAATAAGGAACTGTTTTCCCCCTTGTTTGCTACATCAACTTAACAGATAATGATATAACAATCTTGCGGTCACCACAGTGGAACAACATTTACTGCAAGTTTAAAGTGCGTTACTTGAATCACAGCAGACTCCAACAAATGTTTCAAACACACCTTTTCAGACAGTCTGATGTGTCGTAGCTGGAAAAGCACAAATGTAATTGGTTACATGTATATATAATGCTCATTTCTCTTGATGTCTCGCCCTCGTGTTTGGGGACTCGTAATATAAAGCGCGAAGGCCATGTCCTGCCATGCATTTCTGTATACACGATTGTACTATTTATTCAACACGGCACATGCAGACTTAGGTTTTTGTGGGAATTAGCTCACTGCAAACATGATAAATTCTTTTATTTCACTATTAACCAACTCACAGTAATGAATGTCTGACATGATCCTGTGCATGATGTTTTTTTTTTTTTTATAATGCTCTCGCCAACAGAAACAATTAAAAGAGGCTGTGAAGGTCATCAGCTCAGGTAGCCTCCTCTTTGCTTCCTACCTCACTGTGGTTGGAGATGAGCGTTTCTATGCCAACCAGCTGATGCCCCTGCTGCAGAGGATTGTGGGGCCAGAGACAGCGCACGTGTTGTCAGTGAGGATGATCGGTCTGGGTCTGGTTCCCCTGAACCGCTACCAGGACCCTGCATCCTTGGTAAGCATGTCACCTCACTGCATCCTCAGTGAAGTGGACACTTTCTATAAACCTCAGAATGACATCTGACTCCTGTTTGTTATTACGTCTCCACAGGAAGTGAACGTCCTCGGGTTAAAGTTCAAAAACCCTATTGGGATTGCGGCAGGCTTTGACAAGCACGGAGAGGCCATAGACGGCTTGTACAAAGTGGGTTTTGGCTTCGTTGAAGTGGGGACGATTACTCCCAAACCTCAGGAGGGGAACCCCAAACCACGCGTGTTTCGACTCACTGCAGATAACGCAATTATTAACAGGTACGTTACCGAAAGTAAATTCCCTGAAAAGAATACAAAATCTAAAGCTCTCTAGTTTATTTGGTGCTCCGTGTTGAAACTCTGGCAGGCCAGATATGAATCCTATCGTCAGCAAGGTTATAATCACTTTTCTAACCACTCAGAGAGTTGATGCTACTGTGAATTGTACTGTATTATACAGAGAGGTGTTTGCAAGGCTGTTTTAGGTTTACCTTATAATGGCAGCTGAGTATACACAATATATGTTAGTAACAATACAAATCGTATTTTATAAGTTATCACTGTGTTTTTACATTAAATGAACATTGTTTTATTTACTTTTTTCTTTCTGTTTTAATGGTGTTTAAATATTTATTTGTGTAAAAAATATCACTACTAATCTCACATGATCTGATGCTGTCATTACATTGAGAGCTTAGTAAGCAGTGAGTCAGCCTCAAAAGTTAACAGATTTTTCTTGAACTGTAGCTCGTTGGAGCTCATAGATGCTGAATTTATTAATCAGTCATGCCTTTTATGTGCACATTTCGTGACTTTAAAAGTATTTCTTCTTTTTTACCATATTTAGTAGCTAAAGCCCCCTCTATTTTAGTTTATCAATAAACAGTAAAAGATTCACAGGATTCTTCTTTTATGTTGAAAGCGACAGTAATGATAATCTTCTTTTTCAGTTCATTTAGTATGTTCAAAGAGATTATCTCGCCTACATGTTTTCTGCTGTACGGTTCAGATTTATAAAGGTTTATCTCATTGTCTTTGTAGATTTAATTTGTTACACTTTGGAATGAGCTGAATGAAGGAAATCTGCCTCGACTTTGTTTCCCACAGCCATTATACCCAATCAAATTGGGAAATTATGTTAATTTATGATGATTTATCTTCATGACAGAAATTTACCTGTAAATTTTGAGCTTTACCAGCAGCTCTAAAACTCTGGTTGGAGTTATTCCTCTTTCCATAGAATTTTTTTTATTTTATTTTTTTTATTTAAAAAGGATTAGAGGATTACCCAGTTTAAAGTTGAAGTTTCAGGTGCGTAAAACATCCCCATCGCACTCGGACCACTGCTGACACAAACATGTGTAACTCAGGCGCTGGTTTTGATCAAGTAACGAAACTTATTAGTACTTAGTAGCACATGTGAATAACAACTTCTATGTACTTGGTGCACATCACGAAGCTGCACATTTGTATAGTATGTAAATCAATACAATTAAACCAAATTGTTTTGTTTGAAAAAGTTTAAACATTGTTTGCACGCAACAGTCTTGGAACTTCGTATGCAGAGACTTTAAAACATGCAAAGCAAAGCAGAGCTGCCACGTTGGAAAGACATCTCTCGGTGTCTCATTTTGAACTTAAAGTGAGTTTCTTGTTGTAATTGGAGCATCAATGTTATCAAAAAGTGAAGTTTGTACTTTATAACGAGACATGTCTCATTATAATGTCATGCTTCCATCATGAGAATCCATGTGCAGTTAAAATGAAGACAGCGCCTCAGAAAATCTACTGATGGCTGAACATCAACAGGCAAAGAGATATCTGATAGAAGAACTGCCCCATAAGCAATTATTCAACATCCTGAATCTGGAATGAAGCGTGTAGGATTATTTATATTCCTAGGTTGTAATTTAACAAGTTGTACTTAATGTGTGTACGTGTGCTTGTGGTGTGTGTCCAGATATGGATTCAACAGCTGTGGTTTGGCAGAAGTACAGACGAGGCTGAAGGCCAGAGAAGAAGAACAGCAGGGACAAAGTAAAGGTTAGCAGGCCTTCCTTTTATTCTGTGAACTCCTCTAAACGTGATAACTGATCCAGTTTAAGAACTGGATTGTGTATGAGGTTAAATAAACGACTCTTTTTAAAAAACAATTTTTATTCTATTTTAATGATCTTGACCTGTCCTTGTCTCGCGTTTTATTGTGTCTCCAAACTCGCTCACAGCCCATTTAGCACATCGGCAGCCTCTGCCCCAGTTGAGTCACGCGTCTGATGATGCAGCCTGTGTTTGTGTTTATCCCAGCTTCCCTATTTGTGTGTGCGTGTGTTTTCATATGTGCGCGTGTCTGTGTTTATAGCTGGCCTTCCCCTGGGCATCAACCTGGGGAAGAACAAGCTGTCCCGGGATGCAGGGGCAGATTACTCGGAGGGGGTGAGAGCGCTCGGCCCGCTGGCTGACTACCTGGTGGTCAACGTCAGCAGTCCTAACACGCCGGGTCTCCGAGATCTGCAGGGGAAGGCTGAGCTCCGCCAGCTCTTACACACGGTAGGACTGTCTGAATGTTTGCTAAATTACCCAACACTGATGGAAATGTGAGCACAAGGAAAACTCCCCATCAGGCCCTGTTGCTCAGCCTTCCATCCTCAAAAATCGGCATTAAAGTGTTTGATGCAAGTTTACGTCGTTCTTACCACTCTGAAAACTTGCTAGGAATTCAAACAGGTCAGTTGGTGCTGAATTGGATCAGCAAGAGGGACGCTCTGCCTGTGATTTGTTGTTAAAGTTAGGTTTAGGTTTAGGGTTAGTTCAACAACCAACTACGGCAATGTAGAATTTATTTATTTATTTGCTTGTTAGGGTTTAAAGCATTTAAAAAAAAAAAAAACTTGTTTAAGTGTTGAGTTCTTAAACATGATGTAAGTTGTTATTTTAAGTAACTACTCTGTATTTTTGTTGTTGAATCCATCATCCATCAATTCAGAGGCAAAAGTTTGAACTCTCTGAACTTTAACTCCACTCCCGCACACTGTCTTTCTGTCTAGTTTAAAGTAGTTGTAGCTCTCTGCCTTCTCACCTGATACCCATTTAATCTGCTCAGGTGTTGAAGGAGAGGGATGCACTGCAGGAAAAACACAAACCTCCGGTCCTGGTGAAGATCGCTCCTGACCTCACTGCCCAGGACAAACAAGACATTGCTGATGTTGTGACTGAGGTTGGAATTTAACTAACTTATTACATTTTTATTATAATGAAATTTCTTTGAATTCTGTGTTTAATTTCTCTCTTGTACTGCCATACTGTATTTCTGCTGTGCTTTACATTCATGGTGAATAGAGGGTCTCTGCAGGTTTAATTGAAACATTTCACTTTCATTGCCATTTTTTACAATATCAATCTGATTAAATACTTTTCAAGTTTACACGCTCTTCTTATATGGAATTAAACCTGTAGTTTCTGAATTGTTTTGTTGTAACTTGAGACACCCACATCACATGTTCTCATGCAAACTGCACACACCTTTTGCAAGGGTGCAGCTGCCTGCTTGCTTGACAGGAACAAATGACATTCTGCAAATTTGACTTCAGTGTCATGAAAATTGCCTTAGTAACAACAACAATAAATCATATTTGTAGAACATCTTTCAAATCAAAGCTACAAGTGCTTTACAAGGTAAAAAAATATTTCAGGAGTTAAAGTAAAATCAATCTGGTAAATAGAAGGACAGAGAATAAATTCATTTAAAATAAAAATAAAAAAACAATATAGCTGTCTTGTGAAGGGCTCATTGCATGTTACATAGTCTCAGTCCAAAATGTAAACGCAGATCTTCATCAGACCCTGATTTAATTTAAACAAAAAAAAAGTATTTTGTAAAGTGATGTGTGTAGTAGTTTAGCAATGAAATGGAAAATTATGAAAAATAATTTATTGTTTAGGGCCTCTGTTTTCTACATAATTATTTAAACCACTTGTGTGGTGTCTCAGTTGATCGTTTTACTTTATAATTTTCAGCATTATCAGAACACTGAAAATGTTCTGCCTCAAGCTTGATCAGAATACTTTAAAAAGGTCTGGCTCCCCTCTTCCACTCTGCTCTAGTAATTTTATTACAACTCCAGTTGTTTTTTTGTGCTCATTGGAGTGAAGAGTAGATGCACCTTAATAGAAGACATTAGGGAGGGAAAAAAAAGCAAATATTTTAATGACACTCTTTCTTTATGACAGTACACTTTACGTTAGAGGTCTGTGAAAGTCAGATGGCCTCTACTCGCCTCCATACATCAGTTCTGCTCCTGTAGATGCAGCCACTTACTTCTGTGTATGTTCTGTGTTTGCAGCTGGGAGTGGATGGTTTAATGGTGTCCAACACCACTGTGTCCAGGCCAGAGACACTTCAGGACTCTCATAAGTCTGAGGTCGGAGGGCTGAGTGGCCAGCCTCTCAAAGACCTCTCGACTAGCACTGTCAGAGAGATGTACAGCCTCACCAAAGGTATTTAAATATCTCTGTCAATGTTTAGTCCCCTCAGCATCAAGACATGACATATAAAATAAACTCACTATTGTTCATGTTATTGTAGGTAAAGTACTGATAGTTGGAATTGGAGGTGTGGCCAGTGGGCAGGATGCAATGGATAAGATCCGTGCTGGTGCTTCATTAGTTCAGCTCTACACTGTCATGACCTATCAGGGTCCACCTGTAGTGACGAAGATAAAGCGAGAATTGGAACAACTTCTCAAGTGAGTATAAGTGCGCATTGAAATATTCGTAAAGTACCAACAAGGAAAATGTCATCAAGTGTGAGTGGAAATTTGAAGAATTTTGTCTGGAAGTCATTTTTGATCATTAAAAAGATTGCTTTGGTTTAGCTCAAGTAATACAAATCTTACTTTTAAAAGTCTTGGACATCATTTTGATTGGAAATTATATTTTAATCATCAGCCCAAGTAGCCCAGCTATTTACCTAAAAAGTCTGAGTTTTAGTTTAGTTTATTATATTTATTTACAACAGGGACCATTTAAAAATACAATAATCTCATCAGGAGAAGATGTTTTGTATCAGATTTAGCTTCGAGCTCATTTTTCATTTGCAATCCCTGGACGGACAGAGTCAGGCAGGTTTAAAAAAACAAAAAACAACAACAACAAAAAAAAAACATGTTAGCTTTTCTTTGGAGGTGAAAATGAAGGTGAATGTAGAAAAATTATCATCCATCACAGTTTACAAAACAATTTTCCAGCTCAACTTTAATTTACTGTACATGAAAGACATGAAGAAATCTCCCCTCAGGGATTAATAAAGTGTATAAAATCAAAAAAATCAAATCAAAAATGCTGTACATATATGCACACAAATTATTACGGACATATTTCAGGTCACGCATTTGGTTTCGCCTACAAATAAAGTTTCGATAATCTGACTATGGTTCCCGGGTGGCAGAGGCCGCTGTGATTGGCTCCTCAATTTGAGCACCAGTTTACTCTTACAGTTGTGTTCGGCAGTGATGTTAGTGCAACTCCACGAGGTATGAGACTGTTGTGCTGAAAATCATTTCATCCACCACATTTCTCAAAGACTTTGAGCACTAGTTTTCATTACTTTACACCTGTTGATTGATGGGTTTGTTTCTCCAGTTTGCAGAAACATCATCCTCTTTGATTCTCAGCACTAATGTTTATACCACTGCACTCATCTGTTGCACAGAGATCAAGGTTTCAGCAGTGTGTCTGAGGCAGTTGGAGCTGATCACAGGGGAACAGATGGGTCGACTCAGGACCAGAATCCGCTGTAAAGATGGTAAATGGGAACACGGACGCTCGTGGCATAGCGGCTCCTGGAGCTGCTCCCTCCGCTTACAAGGAAACATGATGGTCAGCTTTTCCTGAACTGTATTGAATGCGGAGTATTTGTGGTAGTCCATCCATCTATCTTGATTTCCAGGGTGGCAGATACATTATGGGTTGAACTGGCAGATATAACCACACTTTCACAAAATCTCAGGACATACCTTCATGTGGAAATTAGTGAGTAATGATAAATCTTTGATGTTGCATCTGCAGTATTAAGAAGGTAAGATCTTGATTTAAGCCTCGATTTCAGATGTTCATCTTTGTTACAGTGTAACAGCAGTTAAGTGTATCTCAAATGCACACTGACACCAAAGTGCTTAAACTTTTCAAGCACCTGCCTCCTAAACTTATGTTTAAATACATATACAAACTGTTTTCTTGTGTGTGAAGAAAATAATGTCATGATGATTTACGGTTGAAATCGCAAAAACTTTAGCAAATATCAAATACAGTTGAAACATGCCTTCAAATATTGACCCCGTTTTATTTGCTGTCCCTCTAAAAGTAAATATTATTCATAAATTAATTGCAGTTTGCAAAACAATTGCAAAGACATATTTAAGATGGTACTGCACAAAAATCCCAACACAATAAATGTTACTTGTGTTTGGGATGAAGTTGTATATTTTGCACTGTGCTGTTAGACAGGACCAGTTTGGGATTGTGACCATGTTTCAAGATATTAGAATTCATCAAAGCTCCACTTGGAGAGATCTGGCAGTAGACCGGTTAAGTCCCGGGTAACCAGGAAACACTACATAAAACCTTGATGTTTTTCTTAATCACTTCCTGCTTAGAGAACATAATCATTTTACTTCTGAGTGAAGAGATATTCTACAAAATAAGAGCCACAGAACTCCGTGTTGGAAAAACATCAGGCTGATACTTATTAGGCTGCTTGGTACTCTCTGTATATTATGAATATGAAAGCACTATGTGCCATTTGCAATCCTGTGACAAATTTCATCACTTTTTTCAGTTTTGCCGCCAATTAATTCGTTATACTTTATAAAGGTACTTGTTTCAGTTTGGAAGATCAACACCAAACTACAGCCTTACTGCTAACAGACAACTTCAACCAAGAGTCTTTACATTTCAAAACAGCAACTCCCTTTTCAAGACAGAACCCCGATTCTATTTGTTTTGATGCTGAAAAGTGTCGTAACAATAAACAAGTGGAGAGTCTGTGGTTATTCTCGGACCCCAGAGGATCAGTCATACTGACCCTGATGACTCCTTACTCTAACATATTGCTACCATCAGACCCCAAATTTGCAATATCTATTCGTGACATTGGTGTAAAATGTATTGAACACTTCAATGATCCGCAGAGAAAGAATCTTTTTCAGTTTCCTTTCCCAGCCTGCTAATAATCCCTAAAGACCTTCAAAATAAATGCATCACTAAATTCTGCATTTGTTCAGGTCAGCCTGTCTCTTTGAAAACATCCTCTTTTCTCTTGCGCCAGAAGACCTTGAAGCAGTGATGAAAGAATCATGTACCTTTTGCAGAATTTACATTCACATTGTGCTTATTTTACCATTATTTTCCCTCATAAAAACTCACTGTGGAACGCAGTACATTATGTGTGAGGACGTTTGCAAGGAATAACTTTTTTGAATGTTGTACAGTGTACCGTCTCAAGATTTTAGAAAATGTATATGTACAGCACATGTCAGGGCAAATGATTCACATGGAGTGGAAAATATGTTTTAAAGTCCAGCAAAAATAATAACAATAAAAAAACGAAACAAGTTTCACTGTGGGAATGACTGCAGGAGTTTTTCTTTTTTTTTTTAACAAAAGCAAAACAATATTTTCACAGTCCTTCTGACGACAAACCTTCTCTGCCTGATCTTTCTAATCATCTGTAGTAACAGTAAACACAGTGAAACTCATTTAAGAGAGTTTCAAATTTAAAAGGACTTAGATGACCTTGCTTTATGTTCCTGGCAGCAGTACAGAAAGCCCTTCAAGTCATCTTCCCCTCAGATGAACTCTGACTCCCTCTGCTCTTATTGCTGTGTGGTGTCATGGCCTCCTGTTGGTGCAGGCTGCTGCTTTTATAGTTATTCTTGGATTTCCGTCAGTCATTGACATATTGAGAATCCTTCACTTTATCACAACACCGCCTGCTAATCCGAGAATAGACAGCGGCCATTGGACATAGCCAGTGAAGGCAGCAGTTCTGTGAGGATCAGCTGTGAGCTGCCAAGTGCCTCCTTCTTCCTTTCCTGGGGCGTCCAGACTGGCTTGCATCCCATATGTGGTGCTACAGGGGGAAGAGAGGCGAGGCCTGGCTTCCAGGCAAGCAAAACTTCAAAACGGATGGCCACTTGGATGTACGGTTTCCTCATATAACTTCGGTCATAGCCAGCAGCACTAATCTTTTCCTGAGCTGCTGTTCGTGCTGTTGTCTATATATGTGAGCTGATCGGAAAATGAAAGTATAACACAAATGTTTATTACTGTGTCAGTTGTTGTGTATATTCACGAGACCAATAATAAAGGCCTTATAGGTCAAACCTTGTTTTTCTGTTGGAGACAGCAGTATTACTAAAGAACAGGCTATGAAAACTGCCTTATGTGTAGAGCATGTCTTACACATACAGCCAGTGAAAATAGGAAAATGGTAGTCATAGAAAAAGTAATTGAATGAACAGAAGACATTAACATTCTCTCTTTGTAAAATCGGCATATTGTATTGCTTTGAGTAAACAGCATCTGCAAGTGCTGCAGCTCTTTACTGTCTTCATTATGGATGAAACAAAATTAGTTTTAGTTTTTTAAAAGTCTGAAAACAGTGCAAAATGCCCATTGTGATTCCCAAAGGGACATCCTTAAACTCAAAGATATTCACCTGTAATAATATAAAACTTATTAAAGAGGAAATTGGAACCAGCGCATGTTTCCTGACATAGTTGGTCCACGGTGAAATGTCTCAATAACTATTAGATAGATTATATGAAATTTTATGTAGATTGTGATGCAATTTATAAAGGTTTGGTGACTTATCTGGTAAAATTGTGGCAATTGGCAAAAATTACGAGTCCAGGAAAAACTTTTTTATTTTTTTTAAATTTTTTTATACTATGAAGACAAAAGGCATATGCAAGCACTTCCTATTCCTTGTAAGTATACAGCATATCACAGAAATAGCTGGAAATAGTTTGGTTCAAAGATGCAGAAAGAGTCACAAGTGATGTAACTTTATAAGACAGTTTGACTGTCATATAAAACACATCTCAAATAAAGGTACTAAATTGTGTGTTCCTTCCCCAAAAATGTTTTGCACCTGTTTTGCGGGTGATTTACTGAGTAATTGTGTCATTGAAATCAGGTGCAAATTGCTGTATTTAAATGAGGGGTTTGTGTGTGTTAAAGTGATTCCAGCAATGGAAAACAGTGACCACAAAAGGAAAAGGAAATCTGATCCCATGGAAATTAAGAAAAGAAAGAAAACGTATTTTGGTGGTGGCTTTAACATCTTCAAAAACTAATGAAAGTTGGTGCATGATGCAAGTTTCATGATGTTTGGAGCATCGTTTGACCTTAAACATCAACGTCCTGTGTCACGGCGAAACACTAAACTTAGCCGCATCACCCTGGCTATACTATATATAGTATATATATATACTCTATACTCTATAATCTATACTCGATACAATATACTATATACTCTATACAGTATACTCTATACTATATACTCTATACTCTATACAATATACTATATACTCTATACAATATACTCTATACAATATACAATGTACTCTATAATGTACAATATACTATATACTCTATACAATATACTATGTACTCTATACTCTATACAATATACGATGTACTCTATACAATATACTATATACTCTATACTTCACATCTCCATGCTTTTATTTAAATGAAAAGAATAGATTTCAAGCCCAGTCAGTGCTTTTAATGCCTTTACCTTTATTACACATTAATATCATAAATATTTACATTTTTTTGCAATGTTCCTAAAATTTTATTTCAAAATAAAACTTTTTTATGCCTAAATAAGCAAGTTTGCATGACAAATCACAAAATAAAAACAAATATAATCCAATATAAACATAGCAGATAGTCCACAAATAAGTAAGGTGATTTAGAAAAGTACCCGGAACCCGGAAAGTAACATTTTTTAAAAACAAATACTGTAAAGTTTAGAGGCAGCATATTCAGAGTAAATTTAGTTAATATTATACTTTTTATTTCTACTTTTTTTTTCGAATCCTACTTGGAATTTAAACAGGTTTTTTCTCTATTTACATTTATTACAAATGTATTGGAAGTCTAACGGCTTGAGATGAGTTACATAAACCCTTACAAAACATAGTCCTTCGGTCGAAGTGTCGATCTCAGTACGTGTATACTGCGCCGGGACGGCTGCGACACCTAATCATTTAGAGAGAGAAAAAAAAAACGAGTTTAAAAATAAACTCTTTTAAAAAAAAAAGTTGTATATAACAGCCTGGTTTCATGAAAGGCATTTCACATGGCAAGAGACAAAAAGCTGAGCTGCCATCTAACAGATTTTCCTGTGAAGCGGGTTGATTACAGCATCTTATGGGGGAGGCTTGAAATCAACAGAACAGTGAATTAAGACACATATGGAGAAATTCTCCAGAGGAAACCTGCCTTAGACTGCCAAACACTTGAGATCGAAACAGTCTTCCGAGAGGACCGTGAACGTGAACACATAGGAGATATCAACACTGGAATAACTTCAGAGCAATAACATAAAAGCCCTGCAGAGGCCCGCGCCAAAGCTCATACTGAAATCTAACTGAAACTCATTGAAGTTGCTAGAAAATAGCTTTTCACAGATTATTTCCAGCCAACCTGATTGAGCTAAACCACATCTGTGAGGAAAAAAAACTAAATCTACATAGATTTGTACGCTTTGAATCCAAATAAGATTTGCTGCTAAAGCCCCCTCTTGTGTGAGCTTTTCTTCCTCTCTATGCAGTGCATGCGAGTTTATAGTGTCGTGACAGACTGTTTGCCTGTAATTTAACCTGCACTAGGGAGCATGAGGAAGATGTGCCCTTTTTCAGTGGTACACAGAGCTTTAGCTTGTAGAGAGCAGTTCTTGCATCACCCTGACCCCCTATAACCTCATCACAGACGGTCGTGCCTTTCATTTGGTACTTTTACACTATTTGAAGCAGGAAGTATTACAAATTCAAAAGTAATTGTTCTGTTGCTTTTTAAATAGACATGTTTGGGAACTAATGCTAATTCTAATAATAACAAAGTAAACTAACCAGGAAAAACATAGATGATGCAGCTGTGACAAACAGACCTTTCATTTTTTTTTTTCAATTAATCTAAAATGAGATGAATACAAGATACTAACAGGGAATGATTATTAACCTTAACCTTAACCTTAAAACAAAGCCAGTTTTAGAGGTGCAACAGCTTCGTACTGAAAATTTTGTCGGCCTCACTCTTCATGAAGCACTTCAAAAATAGTTTCTTACATTTATGTTTTTATGTTGTGTTTCTGTTTGTAAGAAGTGAACTGAAAACTAACCTTTTCAAATGGTTTTAAACAGGCTTTAGTAGTGATGAATTGGGCTTCTTCAATGGCACTGTCTCATTAATTTTGTTTTGAGAACATGTCATGGGTAAGCAGAGCCCTTTTTGAAACAATTTTTTTTGTATATAGAAAATTGTTTGACTCCAAACATTCCAAAACATTATTTCAAGAAAATATCCAAAGTAAATAATCATATTTTATATAGTAAATAATATTATTTACTATAATATATATATATATATATATATATATATATATATATATACGATAATATATATTTATATATATATAAGTATTCATCCTTTTCATTTGCAGTTGTTTCTTCCGTTATGTAGGCGACTCCTGTTTCAGTCTGTTAGTCCAGTGTTTCACAGTAAAGGGTTGAGTTGTCACCCCAAAAATATTCATTTTCCTTGCAATTATCCATAATACCTTTTCAGATATACAAATGATCCCTGTAGAGTGTTCTTCTCGGTATACATCCTAATAAACAGCTTAATGCAAGGGATTCAAAGGTAAATCAACATCTAAAATTACTGTGTGTCACTTTTAATATTCTTCCAGAACCCAGACACACATTGTTTTAACATTGTGACACTGCGTATCGAGGAATAGCATCATCTCCTCTGGGCGAGAGGCAACAGCTGTTAGGACATCATGGCAGAGAAAAGGATGAACATGGAACCATATTATCGGATTTTTAGTGGATCCCAATTTTCAATCAAATACAACCATTTTGCAATAGATTTTTAAAGTGACTTCGGGTATATATCTTTATTACACCATCGTTGATGTCACAGACTTAAATAAAAGCAGGTCTTCAAAAAGTTTTGTTCAATTCTGAAAAACGGGTGAAAAGTATCAATGGACAGTAAGGCGGATGTCAAGCAGAGGTGATTATGTAACGTGGAGGGCTGCAGGTGCTGTCTGAGGTGTTTGTTTGCCATAAGGAGGAGGAGGAGGAATGACAGCTGCGAGCTTGTCAGGTCAAGTCAACCAAACAGGCATTAATGTTCTTCTTGAATCCTCATGGTGACGTAATCTTATCTGGATGTTTATATTCTGTCATTTTCAGACAGAAGTTAACAAAGTAAGATAAAATTGGTAAAGAACTTGGATATACATTTTTAGAAATATAAATTATTTATTATGTTGCATATTGTTTCACTTTTTTATTTATTTATTTTTCTTCTATATATACACCCTTATATTTCAAAAAGTATACTATATATCCTGGGTTACCTCAGTAGATTGAACAAGTGTATTTCTATTTATTCTATTTCTTAAGCACAGACAGATTCTATATCTACTTTCAGAAAAACAAAATCAACACATTTTCTTTATATATGTATTGATATACAAAAATATAAGATTTGTATTAAGATACAACATAACTACTTTCTTGTCATGACACGGCCTCAAAATTGTATCTGCTACTTACAGTATTTCCCTTACAGAAAAAAAAACATGAATTTCACAAAACAAAAACTTTCAAAAACTCACACATGATTATGCACATGTATTTTGGTCATGGGAAACATGGGAAACCTGTTTTCTTTCCTGTAAGGGTTTGAACACAATGTTCAGATGTTCTACAGCCTCATCTACTCATTTGTATTAGACTCTGAACTGCTAGCTGCTATCAGAGGCTCTCACTAAGTTTCCATTTTTCTTTTGTACATGTGCAGTATTATTTTCTAATAGTTACTTCTTTTTTGTAGTCAAATTACTATTAGACAAACAAAAGCACATACAATCTCTGACTCAAAGAGATCATCTGTAGTGGACGCACAGACATTGTTTGGAGGAGACAGTTAGGTGATCCTGTTTATTAATGAGATTAATGTTGTTGTTTTTTTAACTATACTGACAAACCTACATCAGTGCTGTTTACTGTAACTCCACAGTGGGCACTGGCCTCACCACACCCTCCTTTTCTTTCATACATCACTGCACTTCATGCAAACGAGAGCTGTGTCACACCTAGATGACCTGTTTCCAGCACAGGTGACAGTTTATTCATCATCAAAACATTTCTCTTTGGATCGAGACTGTGGTAAACTGAGCGGATTAACGTGCATCAGTCTAAAAGTGTTTGAGATGCATGACGTACAGAGCAGGAAATGTTCACTCCGGGCCGATTTAGGTCTGAAAATAAAAGCACTGAAAAAGAAAAGTCCAGTTTTGTGTCATTTGGTGCAAAACACCTGTTGTGTATGAAATAAAAGCAGACAGCGGTGTGAACGTGGAAAAAGCCTGGATGCATTTGGAGGCCTGAAGTAGCCTGAGTGCTATGTGTCTGCAGTGCAGGGTGACTGAAGTGTACAGACGAGTGTCCTCCTGCAGATGGCTGTTATGAAAGCTGGTGAGGCCTCTGGCTACAGGAAGTCACAGGTGTGATGGAGGCAGGCAGAGTCATGAACCACATACCACCCTGCCCAAATCGATTACTGCTGATGGGAGGGTGTGTATACATAAAAAAAACCCCAAAGAGGCAAGAGACAGATACAGCAGGATACATCTTGTTTGAGGTTCTATTTTCCATAAAAAGTATACATGTTAATGTAGTTATGTTTTTTCAAACTATAAAAACACATCTTTGGCAAAGTGACTTCTAACAGCATTTATGATCCGTTTACAAACATTTTTTAAATGGTTTATAACATGCTAAGATATAGTTATAACAACATCTTTAAGTGTTTTTTGTAATATAACTTATACAAAGACGTATTTTATATTATTATGACTGCTTCACTACATCATCATTCATCTGATTATACCTGTTGGTGAATTAATATTAAACACATTTATCTACTTACAACTATATGCCAGTTTGTTATAAAACATATTATTCATGTCTAAATGCTTCCTTTAAATGGTAAAGGACACACAATGAAATCATTTTTGGATTTTATTTTCCAGTTGGATTACATTTAAATCTGAAAATTGACTGTGACTTGATTAAAAATTTTTTTTTAAGTCATGCAATAGCTGAGAAAAACTCTTCACAAAATAACAGCATGTTGAGTTTAAAATGGTCTTATCTCTGCCATTAAAACCCATGAAAACTTAACAACAAATATTGTTTCTTCTGCACAACATTAAATGTAAAATCTGGAAATTCGTATTTATTATTTAATTTAACATTAAAAAAAAAAATCTGTTTATTAGGACTGTACTGATACTGCCAACATTAGCGAACAACCGCACAGCTATGATATACTGTATACTGCTGAAATTAAAATCTTTAATATAATTTATTTAAATCAAATTTTGCTCTCTGGTTCTGTACCGCTCTATACACTAAAAGTAAGTATCAAGGCAAAAGTGCAAAGGACCCACTTCAGATAATTCCCAGATATTACGATTTCAGTGCTTCGATAGATGTTCAAGGCTTTACATAACTCACACTTCCAATAAAATAAACAAACACCCACTCACTTGCTGCCATGCAGTAAAGACATATGGGACTTCAGCTCTCATTAGCCCAAGACAGCGTGAAACAAGCAGCCTGAGAGGCAATTTATACGTTCACTCAGCCCCTATACATTAATTAAATAGATATATACCCAAATAACAAAGTTTAATGAACTGTAATTCAAAGATTTAAACAAAATTAATAATTTGTGTTTGCAACACTTTCAACAAACAGTCTGATTTAAAGATATACAGAGAAAACAATGCTAATTAGTAAGTAGGAAGTTGCTAAATATTTTAATTGTAGTGTTTATGAGGAGTGAATTTAGTGTTTGTTTGAATAGTTGTTCCAAATTAAGGATCATTTATAAAACTTTAAAACTTTTGGAAGTTCGTGGTTCGGCTCTTGGTGAAAAAACGATTGCATCAAGAGCTATAGCTGTTGCGTTATCATACCTCCTTCCTCACACTCAGTAAAACCCTTGTAATAAATATTACAGAGCAACCTCTGCATTAGGACAGGCTGCAGTGACAGGAACACTCAAGTTAAGTGCAATCGTGAGTTTACTGAAGAGACTTTGGATGAACTGTGCAGGTGTGTGTATTTATAGCAGTCAGCGTCAGCAGAGACTCCAGGTAGACGTGACACCAGACCAACAGTCTGTGTACTCGGCTGAGGCTCGATCTGCAGGGAAGGTGGGATCACTGGAGCCCCACTGTGATTACGGTTGAATAATCTAGCTGACATATCTGCGAGGGTAGGGACGAGCAACATGGATGGATGATGATGGAGCTGTTGTTGTCGGACTCTCAATGGAGATTCTGCTCTTTTCTAGCCTGCATGAGCAGCCAGTTACAAACTTTAATCACACCAGCCTCACACTTTTACAATCCCCCCTGCACTCAGTGCACCGCACGTCAACAGCAAAATGATTTGCATATATGTTATTCATGAGTGAGAAATTCAAAACACCAGCAAACAGAAAGGCACTTCACTTCCAGAGGATTAGAAAGCAAATTATAGTAAAGAAGCTCCAGACAATCGGTTTATGTCAAGGAAGGATTATCAATCAGTGGTTGAGTGAATAGTTAAACTCCAACCTTACTACAGCAGATCCAAGGATAACTGGACAAAGACTTCTTCTCATATAGATCAGACCAAGAACACCGGTAGACAAGCAAAGAAATAAATGTGTGTTTCCGTAATTAAACATTGTTTAGTTCGACAAAGATTTCAACTCATGCATATTTGTAATATGTGTAAGCAGGCACGTAAACATCTAGTTGCTATCATGACTGTAGAAAACTAGATGTGTTGTAATTAAAAAGTGGTTATTTTATTTGGTCTTGTGAAAACCATAAGTACATCCCATGGAAATTATTGACTTTCTTAACATATTTGGCCAAATAAACATTTGATCTTCTAGATATAAGTGGAATACTTCAAGTCAACCACAAGTAAAAAACAGCTTTTTCAATCATTTTTTTTTTTTTGAAATATCAGCACATGTAATATTCAGTTATTATAGTGTGGAAACAGTAACTTTAACTTAATCTTAACTTAAAGTTGCAAACAAAATAATGGCTGCTTTTAGGCCTTAATTGTTAGAGGAAGAACTCCACTCTCTAGCAGCAGAACAGTGATGGGATGATGACAATTCAGGGATGAAGGTATTCCCAGTTGTTCGGTGTCATTTTACAGATTAGTTTGACTCCTGCAAACCTGGAGTGGAGGTGGCTTGCTGTTGCCCCTGTGGAGGAAACACAGCATCACTCCCAAACCCACCCCTCCCTGTCAGCCCTCTCAGCCATCTCTGCCTTTGCCTTTTCCTCTGTAGAGCCAAAAACAGACACCAGCCACAGGTGGTCTCTGTGCTTTATTGGTTCTGACACACATCTCTTGCCTTAAGAGCTTAGAGAGACAATTAAAAATTCATTAGGACAATGAAATGAGAGAGGATAAAAAAGAAACAGGACAAACAACAATACATAACCTTGCTGAGGCTCCAAAGTGCTCTGACCTATCATCCACAATGTCTCTTGCTGGTGGCGTTATTGCGCATGTGTCTGTGTCGTTGTGTTGTGGTGTAACTATAAAGATACAGAGTCTGTCTAATATAGAAAACAAGGCTGTCCTGCTGTAGCCCTTAAAGTCACACAACAGAGGGACATTTTTTATTTATTTAACACTTTGTTGTTTTAAGACCTGAAATTCACAGCCACAAGTATTTTTGTATTTTTTGTAACTATTTTCTTTTCATTTTTGGCTCCTCAGAGCAGTTGGTCTCTTTAAAAAAAGACTCTTCAAGATGAAGGTGTAGCAGTAAGACTCATGTTGACTATCTACTGATATTTGACCACATTTAAATGATTCTGACTAACAAATAACCATCTCGTGTTTTTTTTTACTTGCAAATCAGTGTTTCCTATATGTCAACAGCTGATTTACAAGGAACTAAAGTTGTATTTTTCTTGTTGATAACCTTTTTAGATGAGAAAATGTATTTAGTCTCAAGCTCTTACACAGGATATTATATTAACAACTTGTTTTTGCACATAGTTGCGACACACTACAGGGCTGTGGCAACCTGTTTTGTTCCCCACATACATGCAGTATGAAAAGTGACGCTGCAGAGCCTCTGAGGCGGCCATGTGAGGTTAACCGAGTCCCATGTTCTACGCCCTGCCCATGACACAAGGAAATACCACTGTCTCGTTATTCCCGGACAAGTTACTCTTACACCTTCCTTGATACATATTCGTGTTTGTGCTTTTCTTTTTAGATGAACTAACCTCAGTCTTTCAATTGTAGTCTGGCTTGAAAAATGAAGTTTTAAAGCTTGTAGACTGTTATTGTGGTGGATTTGTCTTGTCTTGGCAACATGCACACCAGGTCCTATAAGTGAATCGGCTTGTGACTACAACTGGTGATTCTTACACTAGTGATTCTTGAGCTGCTTTTTAGAGCTGTCCATGGTCTTCAGTTTAATGCAAGCAACCAAAATACGACTCAATTGTTTTCCCATATTTGCTTTGAAAGCATAGTTTTTGACCCTATACTTGTACTATGGAGTAATGGTCTTCCTTTTATTCAGGCAGTGGATTAGCACACAGACACACAGGCACACAGGGTTTCAATAGGCCACCAGAGACAGTGAAGAAGAACACAGAAAGTTTGCAAATGTGAATGTAAACAACAGCAATTATAATGAGAAAAAAACCCCAAAAAAACAGCAGTCATTCAATATAGTGTCAGGAAATTTGCAACTTGCTAGATGCCTTCATAAAACCTCTCCTCGTAAGAGAAACATAATTCAGGTGGCATTACGTCTGTGTGAACACATTTTTTGCTGTTGAAAATTAGCATAATATAAACATATAGTTATGAGATATGGTTGATGGAAGAGCGTTGCAAAGACTGAAAATGTGCAATCACTTTCGATTTGGGCCTCTGGAGATAAATCCAATCAGTCTCTGTTCATAAGACCCTATACTGACCTGTTGGTGGGCATAACAATTTAATGATGAACCAATCAGACCTCAGGAAGTGAGAACAAGGACTTTAGTCTGTTTGATGGATTGATGCAGGTGCAATCAGTTGGCAGTAGACAGCTATTGTTATCATTTATAGTCAGAAATGGGAGGGAAGCACCAAAGGTGTAGTCAACAAGAAAAGTGAAGCAGCTTTGCAAACACAACAGCAGATCATCAACTTTGTAATTTTAATGGCTGCCTTTGTGAAACTAATGCAGCTTGAAATAAGTGACAGGCTTCACAGCTCAGTGACAATAAATAAATAAATAAATGCATATTGGCCTTGATGTTTTGTAAATCTCCAAACATACATGGTGTCATTTGACAACAGGATGTATTTTGGAAAGTTGCAGCCTTCCTGCAGAAAATCTCTACGTTTTGTGAGGCCGTCCACTAATAGTAGACATGTTGAAACGGCTTTGGTTAGTGAACAATACCATCAGCCAGTAGTCACCAAAGATATGATCCATAGGACTGTTAATGTAAGGATATAATGTACTGATTCACTGAGTCTGCACCAGAAATACAAATGAGACTGTTCAGATAAATATGCAGTGATTCATTATTTTATTCAAAAGTGACATATTAGGGTTTTGGTCACTTAAATTCCATGCAAGGATCCTTAATTTATTGTTTCTCTGTCATTGTCTCTGTCCCTCCCCTGTGCTTTGTTCATGACTATCTCATGTTTCTCATTCTTGAAGTCGAACATGAGCAGGCCAGTGTCAGATCATTTATTTTCATCACATCGCTGCTGACGTCAGCCACCAGCCTCTCGCCTCTTCCACCTCGCTCTCTTAACATCTTCTCAAAGTGCAAGATCACTCTCTAACAGTGTAATTGTAAAATACAAACTCTGTCCTTGTCCCTGCAAACACACAAATTACTATTTAGGTCACTAGGTTTCAAGATCTGCTTCTCTGTGTCTTCAGGCTTAAGCTTAGCTATTTTAGTTGTTCCAGCACAGAGATGAGACGGCACACTCGACTTCACTCTGCTTTCTTACTTGCACACTATCAAAGATTCCCTCATGCTAAGTCCACAGGTATCCTGATGTTCCTGTTGCTCCTTCTCCTCCACATTACGTAACATGACAAATTTGATCCAATTGGGCTGAGGCCATTAATACTCCAGAGTAAATGGGGAAAATGCTGAAGTGGTTTTCCTGCAGCTTGTGTAACTGCTGAGGTTGGGAATATTACAGCAGTGACCGGCGGCATTACTGTCACACTGAACGCCATTAAAGTCACAAATGAAAATGTTCCCAAACACATTTATTGTTACCATTTCTGATGCAATCACCATTGATGAATTTTGCACAACTGATACAACTCTGTACAGTGATTCAATGTCAGCACAATAATTATCACTTGTTTTCTTATACAGAACCAACAATGATTAGGATGCTGCATGTTTCAGATTCTGCCAGGATTGTGACAGATTTTAAAACTAGAAAAATAATGCCTGAACATCTGTAAGTTACGATAATTATCCATTCAATCTGGGACTTTCACACAAACATGTTAACGTATTAGATTATATTTCCTTCAGTTGATTGTTAAATTCCCTGATGTTTGTAATGTGTCAACATCAGCCACATCACAGCACCATTTATATTCAAAGATGCTTCCATGAACATGAACTGGATTGTCAATCAGTTGGCATTAGAGGAATAATTTGGGAAGTCCGTTGATTCACTCTCGTGCTCGGAGTTGGACGAGAAGCTTGAGACCATGTTTGTTTGGTAGTTCTGAAACAGTTAGCTCCACATAAATACTGGAAAGGGGATGAAACAGCTAGTCTGGCTTTGTCCAAAGATGACAAAATCCTCCCAGTCTCTTGTTTTAATTTGTATATTTCCATTAGTACTTTTACATTTTACCACACTTGCGTAGTGTGTGAATTTGGACAGGGTATTGTTGTCTGAAACTGCACATCTGCACTGACCAGAAATGAGCATAACATTTGAATGCATCACCCACTAACATATCTGGTTGTTGTTTTTATTTTGTTTTTACTTGGCATACAAAATGTACGTGTTTTTGTGCCAGAAATAAACATACTGATGACTTCTATCCAACAGCAGCATAAAGGTACTATAGAGGTGAAAAATAAACACTTCTGTATGGACGTGCACAACTTGTATTTGTATACTGCGACGATTCGCAAAAGCTGTAAGTTCCCTGACCGCCACAGTTTGTCGGTTGTTCCTTCCTTTCGGTTACATAGACATTATGGTGACCGTAGAGGGGGAAAAGTGTCCATCATTTCATTCTCAGTTTGTGGACCAGTATGAGTGCACTATCTGGGTCCTAATAGTTTGCTGAATGTTTCTGTACTTGACAGCACGAATGCACCTGTGCAAATGAAATTAGCAAGTGTAAGTAGCCAATTAGAGACAGCCTGGCACATGTCTGGCTTGTTTAATTCATCCAAAGAATGAGTTCCAGAAATAACCATTTGTGGGATTACTGGTGTCATGTGCAAGACTCTTGTGAGCAGTGGCTTTTTGTTCATTTTTGTATGCACCAAATAAATGAGATGTTTTACCTATGGACACAACCAGGGGATCTGTTTGTCCCTGTTTCCAGGTGATATGATGAGTGAAGCTATTGTCTCCTGGATGTTTAATGTTGATCTGTCCATCCAACTCAGCATGAGAGCAAATAATCGGATTTTCCAAGATATTGAACTATTCCTTTTTCGGGTACTTCATAAACAGGACAAAATATCTTGGTTTTATTATCACATTAACTGAATTGCAGGATCACTGTTTATAGATTCACATTATTTTAAACAATTTAGAGTAATTAATGGCGGGACTAAAATCTTCTTTACAGTGCTTATTAGTTTTCCCTTAGTTATCAAAGGCCTGTCAGTCATGACAAAATTACATGATATGGCCATATCATTTGGCCATTTTATGCTTCAGAAATAGCTATCAACCTCATTTGTATATGTGTTATTATATTGTCAAATTGTACAATACAGAATTTCAAACAATACATATGACTTACAGCTGAAACAGATCATTTTATGTTACAAATACATTATACCCTGAAAAGATAGGCTGGCACAGTTTGAGGGTCTGTTCTAATCATAATCCTTTTCATACTTAATCTCAGTGGTTGTTATTCCATTCATTTAGTCAGTACTGATGAGATAAAAATACAGATCATTCTGTTATTTCATGACAAAAACAACTGATATCATAGAATGAAAAAGAAAACCTGTATACAAAAATATTGTCTGACACATGGCACAATGGAAATGGCTCACATAGTAACTAATATTGTGCATTTCTGATACTTGAGGCAGATAAATGTCTATCACACTACAGAATCAAATCTAAACTGTTCCCTTAATCAAAACATCTGTAATCCACATTAATCCAATGAGGAGTCAGAAGCATCATTTATAAACACAAAAAACCCTTATGAATTAATAGATGGCAAAACCACCACTGACATAAAACATACAAAAATTTGCTGTGCAGTGCATTTGTCAGGTCCCGTAAAGACGGTAGATTTGTTTCCTGAAATTATTGAAAGGCCCATAGAAGCCCTCTGATGTAAAGTGTCGGGACAGAGGTTTGACGATAGACTAAGGCGAAACAAGGAGACCAGAGGAGAGGATGTGGATTGTTTCAGCAGTACAGTTGCTACCAGGACCTGCAGTTTATTCACGTAATGGCCATTTCCTCCATGATCTACAGTATGTGTGTTTAGTCCAAACCTGAAAGCTGTTTTATCATGCAATGCATAGAAATAGATTTGTTGGTCCAAAGACAAATATTAATGTGGCCAAACATTTTTAAATTTGGCGTCAGTTTACAATTATCTGTATTAAAGAACTGGAATATTTTTAAATGTTTAAAATAGTTATTTTTTTATTAATTTCACTTGGAACTTTTTTTTTTTTATTAAAACTTTCGTGAAGGAAATATTTGGGCAGTTGTGCTTATTCACTTTCTTTCAAAGCGTTAGATGGAAAGATTAATACCACTCTCATAGATGTATGGTAAATATAAAGTTCCTGCCAGGAAACGATCAGCTCAGTATAAAGAGGGGGGCAGAGAGGGGACAGGGGAAACAGCTAGCTCCCATCCTAGCACCCGTGGGTGTCTTAAAAGGAGGTATGGTCAGGCGCATGGTTGGTGCAGGGCGATCTTGAGGCAGTGATTGCACGATTAACCAAGAAAAACCTGATCTTAAGTCAATGGAACAGCATTTTACTGTTATTTTAACGGCACATTGTTAAGATCGTGATAAATATCGACAGAGGAGGGTACACAACACGTAGACTCTGCTGGTTGCACTCACAGGGACATGCAGCAGAGCACAAACATGCAAAATATGAATATAGATAGATATAATCTTTCCTACTACATGGCATATTCGACGTTATAATAGCAATCGACCACGGTGCAACCACACCTGGCTCTTAAAGGAAATGGTAGATAACACTCTGTATGGTTTATTTAATTTAATGCCCAAAACACATCTATGATTAATTAAGAGACTAAGTGAAACCCCTCGAACCATGCGTCTTACTTTGCATTTTCTAACAGAAAAAACACGTGATCACATGTGACCACACACATATGTGATTGTGCACGTGAAACATATAATTTGCATATGGGAAACGTAGTTTTGGAACATTTTCCTGATGTAATGTGTAAAGCCCATCCACATATTTTCCCAATGTTATCATAAGTTGCAACATATGGTAAACATGTTTCCTACATTTGATCACGTGTCCCATATGGAAAACATGGGAAACTTTCTGTAAGGGCTCAGAGCCAAGAAATAAAACCATCATTGTTCTTACACTTTACTTAACCTAGCCAGATGAGCTGTTTCCCCATTTCCTGTGTCTTTTGTTAAGCTAAGTGAAGCTTTATATTTACTGTGCAAACATAGAGGGGTTTTCATCTTGAAGAAAGTGAGTGAGCTCATCTCTCAACATTTCAAACCATCCTAAGTTGAACTGTGGACCGCAGCCACAAAATATATGTTTGTTGCTGTTGAACGAATGAATGTGCCCCTCAGGTCTTCTCACCATGTGGGGGGGAGTGGTCTCGTTTAAAGAGCAGGGTCACACCCTTCCTGAAGCGGTGGTCCCTGACACTGTAGATAATGACATTACAGCAACTGTTTCCTGTCAAAATCCAGAAGGCAAAGAAGGAAAAGTTACACCAGGTGTATCCCACCACGTTCCCGAGCACAAACACTGCGATGGGAGAGAAGGATGCTGTGAAGGCAAATGTTAATATGCCAATTGTCTTGGCAGCTTTGATGTCTGAAAAGGAGGGCCTGTGAGAGCATCCTCCGCCACCTCCTCCTCCTCCCCCTCCATCACTCAGACTCCCTTCTGACAGCAGTTTGCGTTTTCTTGAGTACCGTCGGATGCTTGTGAAAGACACAATATTAACTGCTAAAGTGCTGCCGAGCAGTGTGAAGTCGAAAGCTGGGAATAAGAGCAAAATGTTGGCATCAGGTGGCAGCTGGTTTCCAAACAGTAGTGGGGTGTAGTTACACATGCGACTGCACTCATTGTACTCCAAAGTGAAGTTGCTGCTGAAGATGAGTGGCGCGAGAGCCAGCAGGAAGCTGGCAGCCCAGGAGAGCAGGATGAGGAGCAGAGTTCGTCTTCGGGTCACCAAGGCGTCCTTGTGGAGTGGCCGCAGGATGGCCACACTGCGCTCCAAGGTCATTAGGAAGATGGTGCTGATGGAGACAAAAGTGCATCCAGCAAACACGGGACCAATCAGCATGCAGGGTTGCCAGGGACTCACTAGTCCACCGAGTGAGGAAGAGGAGGCAGGGGAAGTAGAACTACCATGGTACCAGAAGGGAGGAGCGGTGGTCACCATCAGAGAGATTTCAGTGTAGACAGAGAAAGGAACCACGAGAACACCGACCATCATGTCCGCTATGGCCAGAGACACTGTCGGAGAGACAAGACGAAGACAGAGCTGAGAAACGGAATGAAGGCTTTTCTCTTGGCATTATGTTTGTTATTTAGTAAAACTGCAAAAGGGAGTCAACACTTTAATTTTACTATTAAATAAACGAGTGTGTTGGAATATAAATCTAAATTAATAATCACATCTGGTCAGTGTTATACGGCAACCGTTTGAATTACATACAGCACTGAAATAAATTACCAAAATGTTTTTATATCTTTGTAATGAGACCTTCAAAAGTCTTTGGTGTTGCAGGCTGATACATTTCTCCTCTTCTTTAGAAGAATGCATTGAATAGAAACAGGAAATTTCATTTTGTGACTTGAATGATAAATTCAAATAATTTTCTGAGATGAAATAATCAATTGAAAAGGTTGGTACTACCAACGTGACCTGCGTGGGTGTTAAAATTATTTACAACATTTACCTTTCAAGTATCCCTGTGCTGTTCTGGACTGCCTCGTTTGCACAAAGACAGTAAGTGTGACTACATTTCCAACCACGATGGCAAACGCCAGGCTGACCATGAACACCACGGTCAAGATGCGATTGAGAAACCCACAGCAGCAGAGGGTGCAGAGAGGGGCCAGTGATTGGGCCGACCCGAGTCCTGCCTGAGCAGCTGCAGTCAGGTTAAATGGACTGTCGGTGGTCACCAGCAGAGCTGCTGTACTCCCAGGAACGCTGACGTTGGGTAGCGGCTCAGTCATGGCCCAGGTCAGACTGGTTTTAACCCTTGAGATGCGTTGCTGGGAAGGACCCTTAGGAAACCATGTCCTGGACTGGGAAACTATCCTGAATAAAAATAAAAGAAATCACAGTTGAAGGGCGGCATAGCGGTGCAGTGGTTAACACTGTCGCCTCACAGCAAGAAGGTTCTGGGTTCGAACCTCCACCAGGGGCCTTTCTGAGTTTGCATGTTCTCCCTGTGCCTGCGTGGGTTCTCTCCGGGTCCAAAAACATACATGTTAGGTTTATTGATGGTTCTACAAATGGCCCTTAGGTGTGAATGAGAGCGTGCATGGTCTTTGTTTCTGTCTGTCTCTGTGTTGGTCCTGTGATGGACTGGCGACCTGTCCACGGTGTACCCTGCCTCAGCACTCCAGCCCGCCCGTGACCCTTCAGGATAAAACAGGTATTGATAATGGATGGATGATCACAGTTGAACCATCTGTCCAAGTAATAATCCAGTCTTGTAAAATGCCGTGTGAAGTTCTGCATATCAAGCGCTCTCACAACTTTCTCTCACTCTTCCATCAACCATGCAAGTAAAATATCAGACTTTAGGGACCACAAGCCAAGCTCATCACACGGTGTTTAAACCCCTTAATGTTCGTCGCCCATTTCAGCTTCATTTAAATCCTCGTGGACTAAAACACCTTCAAAAGTCCTTCCCTCCAACTGCCATCAAAGTTGTAATTATTTATTGTTTAAGATTGCTGAAATGCGAAGGACCTTTGAATGTAGAAACAACTGCGATGCCAGATGTTGTTTGTTAAAAAGAAACACAACCTCGTTGGTTTAGTTTTATAAGAGCTGAATTGAGCAAATCTTTCTTACTAATGGAGAGCTAACCCTACATCCAGCTGTTCAGCATTAATTACTGAAATACGAAACCTTCCCATTATGTGTAAAAGACAGAAAGCTTTAGATGGTCTAAATGCAGTTCAATCAGGACTCGATTTGCGTGAACAGATACAACATTTTGCTATTAAGCTCAAGAACAAGAGAGAACCGTGAGGGATGTGAAAGTCTTACCGGTAACACCTGTTGTGATGTCATCAGATTTAAATTACATTAAATTGGTCAGACAGCATGACATTTCAGGAAGTCAAAAACAGTAAACACTTCATGTTGCCTGATGTGGCTGAATGAAGGGTATTCATTCGGATATTCCTGAATAACTGTCAGAGCCCAAAGGACTGACTGGACCTTCTCAAAAGCTTTTAGCTAGAAAACCATATCCACTCAAGCTGGGAATTAATTTTGAGTGAATATCTTGCCAACATTCTCACTTTTAATATGTTAATCTGCATCATTTGCATTTATAGTGAGGATTAGGTTATAGCTATCTTATTTCAAAGCCATTGATATTAGACCACAATTAAAAGTATACTGCATTCTATCTTTTGTTCTATCTATGTGAATTTAATGGCTGCACATAGAACATCTCTCAAAAATACCTTTTGTTTATTGTTTTGCTGGAAGATTGGGTCAAATAATAAATGATCGATCCAATCATGTGTCTGTCTTGGAGGGTGTAAAGTGAATTTATGGTGAAGTTTACACTACAGATATATGCAATTTGCTTTGGTGATTATGGTATAAATGGTAGATAGACCTTCCTCTTGGGCTGTGGAGTACAGACTGTGTTTCATTACTTGTGTGTTGTGGTAACATGTTATTCTTGTGTCCTAACACTGTTGGAAGCACCTCGATGCTGTCAGTACCCATGCCGAAACTCAGAGTTCAGTACCAAATGTCTCTCTCAGCTGACAACTAAATACATGGGTCCTTCAATCATTTATGCTGTTCATTGGGCTGGAGAGCAGGAAGGTACGCACATCCGAGAAAACAAAGGGTAACAGGAATGGACATATTCAGACCAGAGCAAAACCAAACCAAAGCCCATGTTCGCAGAGTGGCTTTGGGTGCAGAAACATCACAGCTGTGAGACTGAATACTTTTTCTATTATCAACTATAAATTAGCCTCAGACTAATGAGAGCTTCTTGAGAAGCAGGAGAAAACACTTGTGTGTGTGTACGTTCTGTCACTAACATATTGTTCAGGATTTAATGAAGACTCCGAGGAATTGCGTATGAAAGGACGTTAAAGCTTGTCTGCGTGCACAACGTGTTTGTATATGAATGATTACTTTGAATTTGAATATCAATCTAAATTCAGGAAGCCAGGGTATGATATAATACAACCGAACAAGCCTTTGTCTTTTGTGAATCATATTCAAAAGCAGTGTTAACAGCACACCCAAAGAGCTGACGTTCCTTAACATTTTGAATTAAGCATCACTATGTCGTGCTTATAAAAAACATGCTGCTCCCTTCAAAGTTTTCATCTTTATCATTAGTTTTAACGTGGCTTTAAGACTTTTACTCTGTAATGTTTAGAACATTTGTTTAGAACATCTGTGTGAAGTAAATAAACACAAATTCGAATTGCATTCAGTAGATGCACCTCAGCCTTCAGTATGTGTGGATGAGTGTATTTGCTTTGCACATTGATACATCTCTGTGTATTGCTGGTGAAAAATTGAAAATGTGTCATAACGGACTTTGTGCTGATGTTGGTTTGGCCTGTCAGGCTGCACATGTTTAGGTGACAGCAGCGATCAATCTTGTACATTATAAATTCACATTTTTTTGTTATCATACATCCCCTGTTAGCAGGTAACATAGTGAAAAACAACTTCCCAGTAATGACGTGAGATGCTTGGACAATATTGATTGTATATGAAACAAATTTATTCTAATATTACTTTAATATTGCTCCCAATGCTTTATACACTAGTTATGTTCTGCATACTTTATCTCCTTTGTTTTTTCACCAAAAAATGTACAATGAACTGTACAAATTTGAACACTTTTCATGTTAATCCATTATTTGGATTGTTACAAAACATTCATCCACAAGGGAACAAAATGTTTCTGACAGAACTGAATGAGATGTATGGACTCTTGGAAAAGCAGTTTTGTCATAATTTCTTCTAGAATTAAAGTTGTGGTAACATTTCCAGTTACTAGGCAAAACCAGCTTCATATCAATCTGTTGTGAAAGCAGGGCTTTCCTGTTTGTTCAGTATGTGATCCTTTACAGTTTCTAAGTGGTTCTTCTGTGTTGGATTGTTGTGGTCTCAATCTGCCGGCGTCTTTTGTTTTAAAGGCTCTGTAATATAGCATTTGATTTTCAAGAGCCCAGTCTTCTCTTTTCCCAACATTCTTAGCTCCGGGTTTCTCAGCAGTTCAGTTTTCTGAGTCTGGTTTTCTTTCAGTCCAGATTGTCCTTCATCTGAGTGCAGCTTGTCAACTCTGCCTCCTGTAGAAATTATATAATAATAATACATAATACTGTTGGAACTCTTGGATAATTGTTTTCCCAGTTTTGTTGTGCTAACGAATGTCATCACTGCCTGGATTCTGTTCATAGTTAATGAAGTGCTACATTTATATCAGTGGCCACAGTTGCAGTGAAGTGGGTGTGTTGGATGGTGTGTGGGGAGCATCCACACTCCTTTGGTAGTTGGGGTTAGGTTAAGTAGCGTGGTAAAGGGATCGTGTGGAATGAATGAAATGTTATTAACACACTGTGTCTCAAGTCACTGCAGCCCTTTTCTGTATGAAACCAGTATGACCAGTATGTCAGTGCCTAAACAGCCATTAAAAATAGTCACACAAGCAGATAGTGTATCGCAAGACTGAATATTTCAGTGTACAGCATTTTAAGACTTGTGAGATTTCCTTTTCATGTTAATATAAAACATAATCTAGTCTGCATTGTGTTTCCTTCAAAACATATTTGATTAGTTGTATATAAATAGATAGTGGATTGGTTTGTGCCTGTAAACTTTCCGTATTTGTTGTTTTTTGGAGCCATATTCCTGAGCTTCCCAGTATCTCTGCCTCATCATCCATAATCCTGAAATGTGTGCATGGCATGAATCCCAGTTGGCCTAGTTACTGCCTCAGGTGACAGTGCAGGGGGACTGTTGAATTACTTCCTGATTACCTGATTGATGCCACTGTCTAAATCCTCTATAATGCTAGCTTGGTGTTTACTTGTCATCATACTAGCATTGAGAGAAGACTCTGTGAAATTATATGTCTTTCTGAAAACACTCTGCGCCTTGTTCGCCAACAGGCAGTGACATCCATGTACAGTGTTTATTTATTAGGCAAGCGGCTCAGGCATGCTTAAGTAAATGCACAGCTGTGGCTCCTGAGGAATTAAGTCTTGTGTGTCATTAAACACAGCCCCCACTGCTGTATGTGTAAATAGAATAAAACTTGCTAAATGTTTCTCCTATAAATTGTTGAGGCTGTGGACTCTGAGACTCCAACCAGAAAAAAACACTCATCACATTAAAAAAGTCATGAAATATCAAAGCTGATGAAAAAATAAGCAGCCTGTGTTTTTGACTGGTTTAACAAGTTTAGAGAAGACGTGAAAACAAGTGACATTTCATTACTTTTTAAGATTATGTGGAAAACTTTTCAGCAAGTTATTCAATGTAAATTTGATTAACTTGCTTACTTTATTTATTTACACATTCATCAGCTTCATAGCAGCATACCCATTCATTTAGAATCACGGCTGACTGACTGTCTTTTAGCTCTATTTTAGGTCTCTACCAGCTCCCAAAGCTCTTTAGCTCCTAAATGCTCTTCAGATAGTGTAAAGCTTTTTTTGCTGCAAACCTCTGCTCTCAACCAAAAACTAGACTAGATCAGGAACTTTAAACCAAAACAACAAAGTTGCTCACTAGAATGAAAGAAACTCACTTTAACTTCATGTGGCCGAGGGGAGCAGTAGATTCAGGTGACAACTCTCTGTTGGTTCATTACTACAAGCAACCACTTTCATGCTATTGCACTTGTTTTCATGTTGTATTTTGATTCATTACATTGTAAGAAACAGATTATAGCTACAATATCACTAGCCCAGTATCACACCAAAGCGTGTAATACACCTGTCAGTCCACTAGAGGATGACGTTACCATAACTTGGTGTAAAATTAACGGACAAATGAGGGTCCACGACTGAGGTGATAGAGGTCATTTAACAAAGTGCAAAAGTGCTGAAGTCTGCACAGCAGGGTAGGGTGGGGGTGTTTGTCCATGAGAAAAGACTGTGTGGATTTCTCTAAAGAAATTGTTTCTTAACTCTAACCAAGTTGTTTTTGTGCCAAACCCTAACCATTCTTTTTTTTAAAACCTTACCGCCTTCTTTTTCACACCAATAGGTGAGGAAAATCATGACTGACTCAGTGTGCTCTCGTGGACTGACGGATGTTAACACACGTTGGTATGATACCGGGTTAGTGCATTATAGTATCTGTTAGATGCAGAGTCTCAGCCCAACAATTGATGCTGGCTTTTAGTAACTCCGGGTGCTTAACCAGACTTGATCCATTCTGCAGTTTCAATGCTCGTAAATTACATGTTTCACGGTCAGATGTGCTGTAAAATAAATGTGGTCCAGGGTTTTACAGCATCATCCTCTATTATTCTGTCTGGAAGTCCAATTATGAGAAAATCCCTTTTCCTTTAAGTTTCTGATCTAAACTTCACACCTGTGTCAGTGACACTCAGATCCAGCAACAACAACAAAAAGAAATCATCACAGCGTGATCAAGGCCAAGATGTTAAAGAGATTGCTTTGAGTGTTAACATTTTGAAAGAATCTCCTGAATACACCTGAAATACTTCTGGGTAGGAGGGGAAGGCAAGATATTTTGACGTCAAACTTTTTTTTTGCCTTTGACTCAGCTTCAGGTTTTATGTGTATTATGCTATCTCTGAGTCATGCAGTGTAAACGTGGATGTCAAAAAAATGAATGTCTACATAATTCACATTTAATACCACCGGCCTGTAGAATGGAAGGACTTTTCATTACCTTCAGGCAATTGTTTTGAAGCCTTAACAACACAATTATTTTACTTTTAATTTGCATGATTTTACTGGTGGTTACACAAAAGGAAAATTATTTTTGGGAGGATAGACGATGAACCTCATTAAGGGGCTTTTTTTTCGTTACCTTGAGTGAAGATGACAGGCGCAAGTCTTCCCTGTGGCAAGACCTCAGGCGTAGTGAGACAAGCAGCTGACAGCAAAGACAGCATACAAACACACACAACAGTTAGAGCGATACGATCCCAGCATATTCACAACCAGAACAGATTTACCTGTGGTTTGAGCAAGGGCAAAATAAAAGACTACACAGTATAACTTGTCCTACATCTATTTTTTATCTTGAATACCAAAAGAAGATTCAATGATGATGGTTCATCATTTTACTGTGTTGGCCTTTGTAAACCCTGTCCCTTATTTTTTTTAGCAAAACTTGCTATCTCAAGATACAAAGAAAAAGTTAAGTGCTTCTTCATGTCTGAACAGGATAAATCAGTTCTGGATTATAAACAAAACACCAGGGCCTTTCAAAATATCACACTTTTTGTACCATGCTGAATGAGTTAGCAGGCCTCTTTGTCATATTCACTGGGTGACAGCATCTGATCCTTTAAGTTAAAGCAGTGTCTTCAGTGAAAAACTACAGAGCTGCCTTAAAGGGAAACTTTGGCGTTTTTCCACCTGTAACCTATTCCACATCATTTTAGGTCTAACTGACTAATGGGGACAATATTTTGAGTGACAGTACTTCAGCATGCCTTACAATAATTTGTAATAATTTGGTGCAAATCTGCACTGTCAATGCACATCCACTAAAAATGCTAATTTTTTTTTGAAGATTTATGGAAAGGTTCCTGACAAGAAACAAAAGGAGAAGTCTTTCTTTACTGTTTCTTCAAAGAGTAACTTCAGCAAACAACTTTACACCAATTCTGTCTGCAACAGCTCTTTTCACTCCAGGAACACCACTTTTCTTTAGAAAAGTGCTTTGGTCAAGGATATTTTCTCTTCTTTGGCTGGCAGAAGTCACTTTGGTCAAAATTGTCACAGCATACCCTCAGTGGTTTGTGAACTGCTGTACTGAAGACTCAAATTTGGATTTTGCCGGTCACCATCTTGCTATTTTGGAGCCAGAAGTGATCATATTTGGACAAGCTGCCATGCAGCGAGTGATGAATCTGACTCGATCTTCGAGGACACTACGCCCACCTTTTGCGGAAACCTGACTGCACCACAGTTCTCTCAGTCAAACAGACACGCCCACAAACATACCACTTTCTGAGGCCTAATATCTAATTAATGATAGGATTATTTTCAGATGGACCACCAGAAAACGAAGAAGATTTTGCGAATGACACCGTTATGACTTGTGAAAAAGATTTATTGAATGTATTTCAGTGAGAGAAGTTGAATGGGAGTCCATAGAGCCAGACCCATTTTGGAGCCAACCCCTAGCAGCCATCTGTGCCATTGCACTTTAATGTGGCCTCACATTCCAGACACTGAAGTTACGTCCACTTTTATACACAGTCTAACACTACAACCCGTTTCATGGCTCCCAATGAAGCACTCTCGCTTAGTACTGACTGCACTGATTTTAAAAGTCACTTGGAACCAAAATGATAGGAAAATATGGGTACTTTTTCTTTAAGTATGCTAAGCGCGGCGAGTCCTTAACTACCTCAAATTAAACAGAAGAAGAATCTACAGCTGTGCAACTGGCTTCAGATAGCACGAGACAAAAAGTCAGACTGGCTCAAAAGGAAAGTCAGAGGATCACCGTAGCCATTAGAATACATCATCCTGGTATTAACATCTCTACAGACAGTGTGATCAGTGTGTTGCTCAAACAAGTGTTCATTAACAATATGTGATTGCGTGTGCACAAATCAAACTGACATTGAACTGGGCCCCTTTGATGTTGGTTCGTTTCTTGTTGTGTGGACACCGTTGTGCTGGAGTAGCTGTGTTTCGTCTGTTGTTCATGCATGCAGTGAATTTTCTTTGACAGAGCTGTGTCCCTGAGTGACAGATTCAGGCATATGTAGGGAGACCGTGGGGGCCTGGTTGCGGCTCTCAGGCCAGGTCGCCCCACGCACTGAAGGGTCATGTGCAGTAATAACAGACAGGCCGGCTCAGAGCCGCCAGAGACCGACTGCCACAGCACATGAGCAGATAGACGACTTTCTCTTCACGTCTTGGCCTGTCATTCTGTCTGTGTTTGTTTCCCTTGTGTTTGCCAGAAGACTGCACTACTGACACATTCATATATATACACACACACACACATGGAAACATAACCAGTGTTACTCTCTTGTCATCATTGTTTTATCTCTATTTGTTAGTGTCTCGCCTACATTTGTGGGATTATTTTTGTTCTTGTGTTTCTCTAAAAACAAATTCTGGCAGCATTTATTCTTGCTATGCTTTACTCTCCCAACAATAGTTTATCTCTTATTCTAGTGTTTCTGTTGATAAAATTCCTTGAAATAGTTACTATCTAAATACAAAAAAAGGCAAGTATTTTAACATTTAGTAATAAAACTGAATGTTTGATTTTTATTTAAGGTTGCACATTGTTGTGGAAATATTTTATATATGTGAAGTTACAAGGAAATACTTCCTGGATAGTACAAGTGAAGAAGTACAGGAACCAAGAGGGTAGCAAATTTACATATAGAGGGAACCCAGAACTAAAATACTTTTTAAGCACTTTTCAAAGTTCCCAGTAGAAATTATTATAAATAATTAAGATTACAAGAATCATTAATTATCATTTTACTGTCCTTTCCCAATGGACCACTGAACATAACATTCTAGTATTCAAAAACCTAATTATAAGAACGAACATGTGTTTAGCTATCAAGATACAACATTTTTCCCAGGCTAATCCTAATTTTCTGTTCCCCAGCAACAACATGTAAAATAAAAAAAACATTGTGTGTGTATATATATATATATATATATATATATTTGTAAAAATAAGAACTCAATTTAAAAAAAACAAATAGTGTGATTGCAAATTCCCAAAGTTATTTTATCCTAATTCTAAAATAATTCTAAAACAAATAATAATAATTTGTCTGTGTGTGTGTGTGTGTGTGTGTGTGTGTGTGTGTGTGTGTGTGTGTGTGTGTGTGTGTGTGTGTGTGTGTGTGTGTGTGTGTGTGTGTGTGTGTGCGCTCTCCATATATCAATAGGTCCCAATCTAAATTACACACTACTAATGGATGTTATATCCATCTCACTTTAGTGAACAACATGCCTGAATGATCAGACAAGCAGGACTCCACCTGAGTTTTATTTTCACATTCAAAAGATTTTAACTAATTTCTGGCTTGGGAAATAAGAATTTTGAAGATACTTTAAATGGAAGTGATCTTTGCATAGAATCTCCTAAACTCCAAGTTGAACTAGAAACATTTTCACTAAACTGCAATCTCTAACTGTGAGTCAGGACACAGCACTGAAAACATAATTACTGACTACTACTATGTTTTGCCCTTCGTTGGGAAAACACTCAATATGCTCAAGTATTATCTCAACAGTCTTTCTTGGTGAAAGAAATAAAAATAACTGCATGCAGGTATGAGCACTGAGTCCATTTTTTTTGTTCATCAAGAGACAACAAATGAATAGAAAAAGGTAATAACCTTATTTACAGTGTTATTATAAATGATACCTTTTGTTGTATTGCCTGAGATTATTATGCCATATAAATCTATCTCTTTAGAAAGCATTGCTCATTATTAGTCACTTAATTTGAATAATTAGATGACAGTGCTGTGCTTAGTAATATTTGTTTAGCTGCAGCACTCTAATAACAAGCTTTATACTCCAAAGATGTACTGCCCCTTAGTTTTCAAAATGTCCCATATTACAAAATGCAAATTAATATAATTCAAGAGAACTAATGGTGAAGCATTAGCAGCAAAGTAATTACTCAAACAAATGTGTACAGTATGTGAGTGCAGCCTCACAGACATCCATTTTCAATTAACACAGAACAGAACTTTGACATGCATTCAAAACATGTAAAAAAAAAAGTATCTCCTTGTGTGCTATCTAATATGGAAAACATAATAATGTCACACATTGTAATAATGATATCATAGATGGGATAATCTCACCAGCATCTCCACAGTTATGGACCGTTATGGAGGTTGACAGCAGAATCACAATCCAGTCTTAAAACGCTGACTTAGTGGAAGTAGAATCCAGTTAAAAAGCCTCCCGTGCAGAAGAAAGTGGAGCTGTAGTCCTCATCATACATTCTCCTGAGAAGCACACATTAAGCACAAAGCCTCTCACACACTCTCTGTCCTTGTGATTCAGCCTCTCCACTCTCCCTCCTCCGTCTCTCTCGCGTTCTGTTGAGCACTCAACCTCCAGTCCCCACTTCACTGCTTCCCCCCTTTCCTCACCCTGTGCACGGCTTGCGGTCCTTATCACATGCACACGCTCTTCCCCACAGCTTCAAGGTAAAGTCCACAGCAGCATTTTACTCTTCTTTCTCTGTCTTTCCTCCCACGTTCACATTCCAACGTGCCTCCCACATCCTCTCTCTTCTTCTCCCCTTTGGTCCTCACCGCTCCAAACATCTGTCAGGCTTTGGATCTCAGAGTTTCCATCCTTTTCAGTCCATACTTCACTCATTTACTTCTTCTCTCTACACATGAGCTTATTTGACCAACTGTTTCTTTGGTTTGCTGTAAGCTTTCAGCCTTTTTGCTTTTCATGCTTGAAAACTGTCTGTAGTTTCTTGTTTGTGATGTATAAAAGACAATGAGATGGAAATCAAGGCAGAGAGCAATGCCACATGGCACTAATGAGAGGCGACTGTACATGAGAAGGTGAAATGCATCCATCCTCTCAAGGCCATTTGTCCAGCTTTGGCCCTGATGGCTTTGGCCTGTGTGCACAGTTTCCAGAAGGTTTGGCACATCCTCTTTGTTGTCACCCCCAGGGTACACAGACTACAGCTTTCAAGTGAGACCTCTGCCCTCAGATATGATTTTAAAACACTGGACAACACATTGAAGGACATATCACTGATTCGCCCTTGTCTTGGCCCGATATCTAAACAGAAATCTCCCTGAGACTGGCTGTCATTCAACAGCAAACACATTGAAATTGAAATGGAAATTGAAGCTTGCATCCGGATGTATAAATGCTAAAGAAATGTTGATTTGAAATAAACAGCAGTGCTGAGCAGCATTATGTAACTTAATCCTCGAGGGTTTCTAAACCTGCCAAATAAAAAAACTACAGGAAAGATCATATTGTATGTCTGGTTCTGCTTTCCAACAGCATATAACTTGGCTTCACGTTGATTACGTATAAGGGCCCAGTAGCCTGAGTGATTGGTGGTGTAGTGGTATGGCACGGTTGGCTACACATATCTACAGTATAGCATGCGGCCAACTAGCATGCCAAAAGCTCTGAGAGAAGTCAAGCATTGAATAATTAAAGCAAAACAGGCAGCATTTACCTGAATGATTTCTCTCTGGTGACAGTCACTGTTTAATTTTTTACATGGGGGGTCGCGGTTCTTGTGGCTCAGGGGTCTAAGATGCTAACCTTGTAATAGCAATCATGTGGAGTCTGGCCAATTTTCTGTCACATTCGACTGTCTACTATTAAATAAAGGTTCCAAAATACAGCAAAAGGTTAACATGATCACAACACTAACTTGCTGTTTAGCAGGTGTAATATTTGCCCTGTTCATTAGTTTCACATTAGTTTCTCGTTTCATTGAAGTAATAATTTTTAAGTACCACGGTGACATTTCCTTAATTAGTGCTACAAATTTAGTTTTGCAGGTATTTGGTTATTTGAACAAATATTAGTCTAATGGCGGTAAATGAGGAAAAGTCAAAGGAACACCAAAGTCACAACAAATTCATGCACTCGGGAAACACTGTACAAATTTTAATGGCAAAGTATTGGCCAATATTGGACAAAGTAATTGGCCAACGTTGAGTAATGCCACCAGCACAGCTGCAAAACAGCTGGAAAAAACATCCATAACACCAATTGAAACATATGTGTGCTTAATCTCTGTAGTCTCAACTGAAGCTGTGATGAGCGTTCAGAGAAGAGCGGTCATTCCTGAGTGAACAGCTTCTGTGTCTGATCCAGTTAAGAGTACACTTACCTCAGGTCACTAAAGACTATTACGCTGGCGACGCTGCCACCATAAAATGACTTCATTTGAGATCAGTGTTTGATTTTCTGAATTTTCATAACCAGTTACAAGTTTAAACTGATTAGCCTCAGGAAATCATTTCTCAAGGCACCCGAGAACTATGTTCAATCCTCTTGTACAATTAAACTCATTTTAAAGTCCAAAGCGTGAAAATTAAATCTATCAAATCAGGCTTGTCACATGAGGGAACTTGTTTGGAAGAAAAAGAGAAGCTTTTGGCTTCCGCACATTTTCTGTGTCAGTGTTCACACTGTTAAAATAAAAACACATACATGTTGAAAATACATTGCAGAGCTTTTTTTTTCTTTTTTTTTTTTTAATCTACACTCTCTTTGTTTAAGTGTCGGTCACAAAGTGCATTTAGTCTTGTGTTTTGGTATGAGGTTGATTATTTCCATCATTGGGAGCTGTTTGAATAGAAAAGCAGTGGTGCGAAATTGTGAAGATGAAAACAAAATTCTAAATCAGATCAGGAAAAAAGTATTTTGTAATTGTGGCAACTGACAGTCACACCTGCATACTACTGTACCATGATTATTGTCTGACTTGACAACTGCCACATTTTTTTTTAAAGCAGAGCATTGTGATTTAAAATGCTAAATTAAAATATCTCATCATAATCCCAAACATCTGTAACCTTTCACTGACCGAGTGTAAATAAATACTCAAAGCAACAATGCTGGACTTTCCTCTGTGCAGCACATATTTGACTTACTGCTGATACACAGTGTCCTGTGTTTACTGATAGGAATTTGTTCCCTGCTCAAAAATATAATGAGGCAATATGCCCCTTTCTTTCCTGTAACAACAAAATAAACAGCACAGTTTGCCACAAACCATTACTTTCTCATCCAGAAGAGGTAGCAATGTTAAAATCAGTCAACAGTGTTTACTTTTAGTAAACAATGATGCAACACTGTGAGGCAAGCTGTTCAAACTGTCATTGTCTTCCTTTGTAAATAATTTCAAAACACAGACTTGTGAAATTGTTTCATAATCAACACAGGATCCACAACTGAGCTTGATAGGTAAAATATAGATTAAAAAAACAGAACTCAATTTATAAAGCATGAATTAAAATGTAAACAACATGTTTTACCAAGCAAATCTGTGTTGTTCTGGGATAGTTTTTACATTACTGTGTAATTTTACAGATTTAGCTGATTTCCTTTTATCATACAAGAAACCGATGTGTGGATGACACAAAATTTAAACATAAATAAGTGTTGTTTTTTTCCTGCAGGCTGTGGGGAGTCTCCCAGCTGATGTAAAGTGCGATTTCGTAACCATTTATTTCAGATTCCAGGAATCAACATTTTTGTGCCAAGCAGAAATTTCCAGAGCGGAGGCTCTGCCTCTCTGCAGAAATAAATACCGCCAACTGCAAAATACACAACACACTTGAGAGGATAGACTCAAACTATCACTGACAAAGATGAAGACTATCAGGAAAATGGGGTAAGTTAAAATATTCATTTGTTCGGCATGTTTAATTTTGTCTCAATACATCTGGTTATACCATAAATATTGCTATCTTCAGAACTAAATGTTAAAATCTTTAGCTGAGCCTTGTAATTAAAAGGTTATCATTTTTAAATCAAAGCATATTTTTTTACTGTGAAAAGTCTCATCTCATAAAAAGGTTTCTATCCCTTTTGAATTTTTTTCAAAAATTATCCAGTTGTTTTTTGGGACTTCTATACATTAAAATTAAGTAAAGCAAGCAAGTAAATTAATTACTTAACTATCAAACTCAAATAACTGATTTCACTGATTTGCCTTTTATTCTTAATTTTTATATGGCTTTATATGGGTTTTATTGTCTCCACTGATGTAGCAGAACAGAGATATGTATTGTTATTACATCATTTGACTCTGTTGTTGTTTGAATTTGAAGCTTTTCTCTGACTTTGGTCCTCCTGGCTGCATGGGCCTGTTGGGCAGATGTGACTCATACTGAAGAAAGGATGAGACGCTCAGGTAACAAACAAACATGCCTATGTGCGTAACCCTGGTGTCTTATTCAAAAACAATTCCTCGTTCATGACTCTATTTATTATAAAACTATACAACCGAATATTTTGCTACAGTAATTGCAATAAAGCACAGAGAGTATCCACCTGTGCAAACAGCTGAGTCTGCACTAAGGCACTGGGTTGCTTTGAGTTAAGCAAATGTGAGCATGCTAACATGTTGAACATGCATAATGTTTCTCATGTTCACCATCTACAAGAGTAGATAAGCTGACATATGACACTATTGAGCACTATTTACAAGGTGTAAATCAAGTCCACGAGAGAGTGATGAATTCTGCAGGTATTTTGTCGAAATAACTTTATTTATTTAGCACCCTAAAGAAGTTGATAAAAATGCAGTAGACTAAAATCAGCCATGAAGGAATAAACCAGCAAAGTAAGATCCAAAAACTGAAAGATTAAACAAGGTAAAATCAGTCCAAACTAGTCCAACATTATTTAGTTATGAGAAAACCATGAGATAAAATAAAAGGAGTTTTAAAAGACAACACTGCGTTTGTGTCCCTGTGATAATCAGGCAGGGAGTTTTAAAAGTGAAGTGGCTCTTCACTAAAGGTTATTACTCCTTCATTACTTGTAAATGATTCACTTGGTGACATGATTGTGTAAAACAACAAGTTAAATTTAAGGCATACATTGAGGTTAAACAGGTTGTTGTAGCATTTATAAAAACACAACCTACAGGATGTAACAGAATTAAGATGGAAAAACATTTACAGTCAGAATACAACCCCACATTTGTACACAAAGGCCGATCCCAAGATCCAAACAACATCACCCACAGGCTCCAGCTGTCTGAGACTACAGTTCACATTCATACTGTACCACCCTGACTGCTGCGGTTCAGATAAATTACTCCTGCATGAAATGGCCCAGGCCTTCCTGTGGGATCTGAGGGTATTACTGCTCATTTCAGACATTGTTCATCTGGCTCTGAAGCTAAGGTGTCTGAAAGGGAAAATATGCGCTTCCCAGCTTCTTTTTAAACAGGCCATAAAGATGAAGAAAATAAATCAAACAACAAGAGTCCAGCGAACGGTGGTACCAAACCCCCTGGAGGCATGTCATTATGTATTGATAAGATAAGGAATGTTATTTTCCATAAAAAAATATGAACACACTGAGATGAGGAAACCTTGACATGTCCACACACCCATCGAATCCATTTTCTATTCATGCAGTCTATATAATATATTACACTAATCATTCAATTCATTCATGAAGTGATTGCAAGCTATTTTCTACTGAGTTGATTTAACAAGACACCTGAGATCATTCTTGGTAAGCTGTAAAGGGTGTAGAATTAAAAAAATGATGAATGATCATGAACAGCTAGTTTTTATTGTGCAAAACGCAGCCATCCACACACTGAAGATGTTGCTATTACTTTGAAGAAGGGATCATGATTTCATGATTATCTGTGCCATACAACAGACGAGGGGATCAAAAGCACAGCGAGTGGATGGATTCTCTCTTTTCATTTCCTTATGATGAATAAATTAGAAGCCACTCCTTCTGGAGAAACCATGAAAGTGTCGCATTCAGACAGCAAAGCTCTGTTTAACAGCGCATCACTGGATGTGATAACAGTATGCTTTAATTACTGCAGCACATATGCTATAACATGATAACCTTGGTGTAAACAGGTCATATTTTCTTCAATATGTTTAAGTTCTACTTGAGGGAAAATGGAGAAGAACAAGAGTGCTGTTAACAAAGCAAAGCCTCTCAAACAGTTAAGTGTTCTAAACATTTGTGCTCAAAAGAGAGTTTTTGGAAAGGAATTAGTAAAATGTAATTTAATAAGGAGGCCTCAATGAGGTCAACAGCCATGTTACATAACAGCAGATGTGTGAAGTTGGAGAAGGAATGCGTCACAGAGGAAATGGGTCTTATAAGTGCACAGCTTGAGCAGACTGATGTACACAAAAATCATCTTTCACATCAATATTACATTGATATTAATCTTTTATTTAAATTTGTTTGCATTTTTGTGTGCTGCTGTATGTCCCTGTGTGTGTAAAAAGCACTGTACGCACATTGTGCACCTACCTGTGCAGGTGCATATCACTCTTAATAATGCACCTTTAAAATAACACTAAATTATTGCATCATTGTCTAAACAGCAGGTTTTTGTTGGTCAATCACGCAGTCGCTTTCAACTGCATTAAGATAGCGAAGCACCAACAATGCACCTTACTACGCCTCATTTTTAGACAATCACGCATTCAGTGCAGCTCAGTTGGGCAAAAGTACAATTTGCTATTTAAACAACGTGGGCGCCGGGCAAGAAGCTGACGACTGTGCCCGTCTGAAACTAGAAAAGATAAATAAATAGATTACAGATATTCCAGTGAAAAACATGAGTCAGTCTTACACAACAGTCATCACAAATATAGACACACTTAGTCAAACAATAACATATAATATTGGAAGAAATTAGCAAATAAACCGATAAAGTTTATTGGAACATCAAAGGTTGGTGCTTTTTTTTAAATTCATACATGTCCTCTTATTGGTGATTCGAACAAACGTTAAAAATATTGTATTGTATTGTATATTATATCAAAGAGCTGTAACCTAGAGAAATTCTGGTTTGTGGTGAACTCAGCTGCAGATGAGATGTTATCAACAGCATAAAAATTGACTTTGCATCACTGAGGTAGGATATAAATATTGTCCCTATACAGAGTAAATTGCTTGAGCAACAGTAGCAACAACTGGAAGAATTTTGTCAGAAAGATATGATTTCAACTCGCTTTAAGCAGAATTATAAAAAGCCACTACATGCATCTTATTCAGCAAAATATCATCAGTGGCCTCAAAAGCTGTGTTGTGTTGTGTTGTGTTGTGTTGTGTTGTGTTGTGTTGTGTTGTGTTGTGTTGTGTTGTGTTGTGTTGTGTTGTGTTGTGTTGTGTTGTGTTGTGTTGTGTTGTGTTGTGTTGTGTTGTGTTGTGTTGTGTTGTGTTGTGTTGTGTTGGCCACAGCTTTCTACATTTACATTGTAGATATTTAGAGAATACTATCTAACTCAAAAACAGGAAAACAAATATATGGTAAATAAATAAACATTTATTTTTCCCAGTCTCGAGGTTAGCATCCCTCCGATCTAGGCGAATGGTTGGGGGGACCCTGGCTCCTCATGTCCCCTGGCAGGCCATGGTCTACCTCTCCGACAGCATCCTGGACGGAGGCTACGCAAGTGGTGCGCTCATCTCTGACCGCTGGGTATTGACGGCTGGAAGAAACCTTTTCGTTAGGAAGACCCGTCAGGACACTCAGGGCAAACAACCCATCATCCCTAAAGTGTATCTGGGAATCTCACACAAGGCTGTTGCCTCCAAAGAGGTCGCTGTTGCAAAGGTGGGCAAAAAAGTTGTTAACATTTTTTGGACTAGTCTAAGCTCATTTCAAGGTTTCCATGGATGTCCAATATATAGTGGTGAATTGCTGAAATATGTATAATGTACATCACAAATATGCCATGTAATTTTATTTATTTATTCTGGTTTTTGTATTATTATTCATATTCATATTATTTTAAATTTTTCTTTCAGTATAAACCTTATTTTTAATGCTGCACCACTTTAGCAAATCAAAACTAAATAGAAATTGTTATCTTTACTTTGGCTATTTTCTTATTTACTTACAGTGAAATAAAAGTAATAGTGGTTGTTTTTTTTGCTTTGTGTTATGCAGGTAAAAAGCTTAAAGCTTTTGAATGTACTTTAATACTAAGGAGCCCATGTTTACCTTTACTGACAATGGAAAGGCAGATTAAAAACCAAAACTCTCACATTCCCAACCTGCAGGTTGTTCTCCATCCGCTCTTCCAGAACCAAACTGACTGGGACAACGACCTGGCTCTGATCCAGTTGAGGGAGCCTGTGGTTATGAGTGATAAAGTCACCCCCATTCCTTTGCCAGAGAGCGGCCAGGGCCTGACCAACATCGGGGCAGGGATTATTGCTGGCTGGGGCTGGGGGATCCATCTCACCCCTTCTACATCACTCAAACACCTTATACTTGGCATAGCCAGTCAGTCCACATGTAAATCAGAACACCCGGGCAGTCCACTCACACCAGCTGTAGACGACAACATGTTCTGCACCAGTTCCATCGTGAATAGTTGGAACGTTTGTTTCGGTGATGCGGGAGGTGCTCTGGCTGTCACAGATGCTGAGTCTGGGGACATTTTTGCTGCAGGCATCCTTTCTTATGACAAATCTTGCAGCAGCTCCGCGTATGCAGTCTATATGAAGATTTCCTCGTATCTTCCTTGGATCCACAGCGTCATCAGGGGAGACACAGACAAATCGTTTGCTCTGCGCTCTGATACAATGGCTAAGATGATAGAGTGGCAATCATAAAGCTTCATTATGATTTATTGAGTAATTGCTGCTTGTGTTGTGTCACTTAAATGTTGTGACTAACATGTGGAAAGGAAAAAAAAATACTTGGATGAATTCATGAAAATAAATCCAGTATTTTCAATTCTTCCAGTTGCCATAATAAAACTGACATTGGTTTAATTTAACTGTGATCTTTTCTTTTTCTTTTTGCTATGGTTTTCAAAGATGCTGACAAAAGATGTCATTTTACTGATATAGGTGTCATATAAGAGACTGTGTTCTTCTGGAGGACATTTTAAAACTAAACTGCTGTGCCCACACGTGATGTTCCAGACTGTATAAGACATTCAACTTGAAAAATGAACTCGAGAGTTTCAAAGATTGCCATGACATTTCATCATGCAGTCATCAGCGTGATAGCAAAAGTTAACTCTGGAGAAAAAAATGGGTGACACAACTCTGAATTTGTGGATTTCAGGTTTTGCCTGCAGAGTTTTTTTTATTCACCAATAGCAGCACTGAAGCAGGACTTCAAAGATATTTTTGTCTGTCAGGTGTGTCAGATTTGCTACAAATCGTGAACTATCTCAACAACAAATGCCCAGAAAAAGGGTGTGATGACAGCTGCCTGTGCATTTGATACAATATGATAAGATAGAATGAGAAATGAAAAAGCGCAAAGCTGGTTTTAGTTCTTTGGATCTGTTTCAGTGAAGTGTGAAGAGAAACAGGGTTAGGTTAAGGAACTGGATCTAAAGAGGCCATTGTTATTTAGCTCTGTCATCTAAAGTGAGGTGTGTAATCTGTTGATTATGACTGTAAAGATTAAAAAGACAGCTTCCACAAAGGAAACTGCTGCTGGTTTAAACTTATAAACCTGTTGCAAAAATGAAATATCATGATACCCAGCAGGACATCAGATCACAATCTCTTTCATTCATTCCCTTATATATAGTTGCTTATGGTGATCTTCTTTAATTGCTTGATTTTTCAAAGGAGACTTGCACGTGATACATTAGATAATACACAGTATATAGCACAGATTGTGGCAACACAAACCTTAAACAAATGTTACTTGTAGCAGCGGATCAGACCTTCACAACAGAATTTTGGACTATTCTTCTTTACATAACTGCTTCGGTCAATCATATTTTTCGATGTCTTTGATGTTTGATGTGATCTCTTGTCGTCATTCAACATTATCCTTCTGCATCACCCAACTTCTCCTGAGCTTCAGATAGCAGACAGCCACCTGGACATTATCCTGTAAAATACCTTCATGAAATTTGGAGTTCATTTTTCCCTTCCATGATGGCAAACTGTCGAGGCCCTGCCGACCCAAATCATGATGCTTCCTTTGGTGTTCTTCACTGTTCGTATAATGTGTTGATGTTGGTACGTAATGCTCTTCTTCCACCATACCTGCTGCTGCATGTTCTTCCCAAACAATTCATTCCTCAGTCTTCGTAGCACTTTGGCACACAGGGAAGTTTTTTTAGGGAGAGCTATGCTTTCCTTGATCAATGGAAGCATGTGCTCTTACATCTTTGACAGGAATATTAAGGGATAACTTAAGCTTTCATTTGTGAACACTTCTGAACAAATAAGTGTGGATATTCCACTTTGTTTCTGGCTGTGCGTGTAAATTCATATTGCACAAGGGTGATATTTTCCGATACTTGTTGTAACTGCTGGCGCCTTGAGTTTCTTGGTGCTGTTCGATTTCAAAGTGATGCACCTTGAGGCTTTGTTGTTCCATGTGGTCGCTAGCTAGACTGGCTATAGCTGCTTGGTTTAGCACAATACTGAGGCACAAACTAATGCAAGGACACTAATTGTTTCAAATTAAAGTCCTCATTTCAAATTGAAAGCCCTCTATTATTTCATACATGGTCCAGATTTTCGCCTATTTTTTTTCCCAGAACTATTTGGCAAACCACGGAAATTATATTGCGACCCCCAAAAGGGAAGCAGCCCCAAGGTTGAGAACCACTGGTTAAAGATACGAATGTGAGCAGCAAATCTTTCCGTCATAAGTTCAGTGAGACTACAGACAGGTACAAAATTATTTATTATATTATTTATTCTGATGCAGGACCAGAGAAGTTACCCCGAATGGTTTGTTGAGTATGATAATTATGTAAATCACATGCTCAGATCTTTACGTTCGCTACATTTCAACACAAGGAGAACACGTGGGAGATTTTGGAGTACCTAAACTGGCCAACAATAAAACAACAAATGAAACATATCTTTTGAAAGAATAGCATTCGGTCAGTTTCCTTATTTATTTTGAAATTAGTTCACTTGTATTTAAAGCCCTTCATGGTCTTGCAGCAGCTTACTTGTCTGAAATGCTTCCACTCCAGGACAGGAACAGAGCAGAGAGACTTTGAGACAAACTATCTCTTCAGCTGCTTAGTGAAGTGTATCCAGAATCACTTAATGGGTTGACCTTTCTTTAGCTAAAATAAAAATGTAGCTGTTGAAGGGAGTAATAAGTCGTTTTTTTGCAGATCTGCAGCAGGGTTCAGGAGGTTCTCCTCTATGGCTTCTAAAATATTAATATCCCTGTCAAAGACCATTACTCTGTACCAGTCTCAGAGTGTACTCTCTGGCTCCATCACTCCTCACAGCACTGACTGAGGTCACAACACGAGCAGTCTCTTTCTGCAGTTTAAACCAGACATAGCATGGACAATGTTAGCCTGCTGTATGTGAACTCAGATATATATTTTTATATGCAAGACTTTATGTGTTTGTTCTGAAACTAAATATTCAGACAGTTTTTCTCAGTTACAAAGTGAGAACATAAATATGTATTAATTGTCCTGCATCTACAGAAGCAGTTGACCATTTCATCAGGAAATACTGTATCTCTTAGCAACCTGTCCATCTGCCAGAATATTCATTAAATCATCATCAAATTATTCAGTTAAAATGACACATTTTTGAACATGAGACTGCATCACAACTGTCGTCCCTTGGAGTGTTGTTCGATTTGATCCCGGTTCTGTGAAGCATTGTGTAACATTTACATTTGTTTATAATGACGATGAGTATTAGTTTTATAGCCATATATAGTGGTATAGCTATTGATTGTCAGGATTCCTGTCTGCTCCTACTGTTTGCTCCTCTGTTTTGTCCCCAATCACCTCTCCTCATGTTTTCTGTCTTTCCCCTGTCTGTGTGTTATTGTGTCACCATGTGTTCTGTGTCCTCCTCTCCCCGCCTCCTTTCACCTCCAATGGCCACACCCCTCACAGGTCTCAGCAGCTGCCACCACTCTCCCCAATCACCACCTGCAGGTGGCTGATTCCACTGATCACCTCACCAGACAGTAAAAAAAAAAAAGATTTTTCTTTCTCCTGATGAAGGCTTTTTGAAGGAATCACTGGCAGGATGAGAGCAGTTCGTCAGTGCTCACAGGGCCAGTCATGAACGAGTGTTAATAGTGAGAAGTTCACAGTTGACACAATCTTCTTCAACAATATCTTCTCACGGGTTGTCATGTTACCATATAACAGCAGGACAGAAACGGTCAGCATGCTTTCAACAGCAGCTCTATAGAAATGCACCCCTCCTCCTCCAACTGTATCTACAACAAAAGGACTGCTGCTACTGTACATCAGTGATGCTTTTTCTCACATTAAACTTAACTAAAGATTTATCAGCTTCACACAGTCCCTCTGCTGTGCAGGACTTTCACTCTGGATTAGTAAAATAATTTGAAATGAAACCTGCATGGTAAGTCACCCAGAAATAAGAGATTTAAGGTTTGTATATTGAAGAGTGATTGTGCCTTTTATAGTGTTGTACCGAAGCCGACGTTGTCTTTATGTCTCTATTAGAGACATTTATACATTGCAAACTTGCTTTTAAATAATTTTATGCATTTGATTTGCTAAAGATAATAAGCAGTTTCATTGCAATATGTTTAATTAGGACCGTTAATTAAAACCTCATGTGCTGTTTAGTTTAGTTATAGCTGGAGCTTCAGGAGCAAAATAGTTTTGACTGTGTTTACATTACGTCTGTGGAGATATTTCATATCTCCTATATATACGGGTTAGGATTGATAACATTATAGGAGTTTATGAGCAGTCTAAGCAAAACTTATTTGTCTATAGTTCCACTCTGTTGTGACACTACATGCTTGATTGCAGAACTGACAACGTATACACAATACTGCTATTCACAGAGGAACTCTGTTTGATCACATGACACAAATGGTATGTTGCAAAAAGCAGAACTAAAAGCAGCCTGCATGCATGTGCTCTGTACTTATCTGACTTATGGACTATTCTATCAGTTATCAATTATTCACTCTATTCTAGGAGTGAATAATAGTTGTTTTGTGTAATGAATTGATATCACAACAATGAGTGCTTGTTAAATGTATGGACATATGGCTAGCCAGCAGAAATCCATGTATGGAACTACAGTGCATCCGGAAAGTATTCACAGTGCTTGACTTATTCCACATTTTGTTATGTTACAGCCTTATTCCAAAATGGATTAAATTAATTTTTTTCCTCAAAATTCTACATGCAATACCCCATAATGACACAGTGAAAATAGTTTGTTTAAAATTTTTGCAAATCTATTAAAAATAAAGAACGAAAATATAACACGTACATAAGTATTCACAGCCTTTGCTCAATACTTTGTTGAAGCACCTTTGGCAGAAATTACAGCCTCAAGTCTTTTTGAGTATGATGCTACAAGCTTGGCACCTATTCTTGGGCAGTTTCTCCCATTCTTCTTTGCAGGACTTCTCAAGCTCCATCAGGTTGGATGGGGAGCGTCGGTGCACAGCCATTTTCAGATCTCTCCAGAGATGTTCAATCGGGTTCAAGTCTGGGGTCTGGCTGGGACACTCAAGGACATTCACAGAGTTGTCCCGAAGCCACTCCTTTGTTATCTTGGCTGTGTGCTTCGGGTCGTTGTCCTGTTGGAAGATGAACCTTCGCCCCAGTCTGAGGTCCAGAGCGCTCTGGAGAAGGTTTTCATCAAGGATATCTCTGTACATTGCTGCATTCATCTTTCCCTCCATCCTGACTAGTCTCCCAGTTCCTGCTGCTGAAAAACATCCCCACAGCATGATGCTGCCACCACCATGCTTCACCGTAGAGATGGTGTTGGCCAGGTGATGAGCGGTGCCTGGTTTCCTCCAGACATGACACTTGGCATTCAGGCCAAAGAGTTCAATCTTTGTTTCATCAGACCAGAGAATTTAGTTTCTCATGGTCTGACAGTCCTTCAGGTCCCTTTTGTCAAACTCCAGGTGGGCTGTCATGAGCCTTTTACTGAGGAGTGTCTTCCGTCTGGCCACTCTGCCATACAGGCCTGCTTGGTGGAGTGCTGCAGAGATGGTTGTCCTTCTGGAAGGTTCTCCTCTCTTCACAGAGCAACGTTGGAGCTCTGTCAGAGTGACCATCGGGTTCTTGGTCACCTCCCTGACTAAGGCTCTTCTCCCCTGATCGCTCAGTTTGGCCGGGCGGCCAACTCTAGGAAGAGTCCTGGTGGTTCAAACTTCTTCCATTTACGGATGTTGGAAGCCACTGTGCTCATGGGGACCTTCAATGCTGCAGACATTTTTCTGTACCCTTCCCCAGATCTGTGCCTCGATACAATCCTGTCTTGGGGGTCTACAGAAAATTCTTTGGACTTCATGGTTTGGTTTGTGCTCTGACATGCATCAACTGTGGGACCTTATATAGACGGTGTGTGTCTTTCCAAATCATGTCCAATCAACTGAATTTACCACAGATGGACTCCAATCAAGTTGTAGAAACATTTCAAGGATGATCAGTGGAAACAGGATACACCTGAGCTCAATTTTGAGTGTAATGGCAAAGGCTGTGAATACTTATGTACATGGGATTTCTTTCGTTTTTGATTTTTAATAGATTTGCAAAAATTTCAAAAAAATTTATTTCACGTCATTATGGGGTATTGTGTGTAGAATTTTGAGGGGAAAAAAATGAATTTAATCCATTTTGGAATAAGGCTGTAATATAACAAAATGTGGAAAAAGTGAAGCGCTGTGAATACTTTCCGGATGCACTGTATGTTTAGTCAGCTGACACCCGGGGCTCAGCCATTGTACCCGAGATAGGGGTGTGACTGATTCCAAAAGGTACGTCCCATCCCACTTATATGTAAAGTGAGTTTATAAATATTGTACTCTTTTACGTAAGAAGTTGAAGAGGTTGCAGTCCAGCAAGCTGTGCACTTCTTCCCATGCTGCATGTCCAATGAAGAATTCTGATGAATTGATCTTTGACTCCAACCTCATCTGTGACCAGTCTGTTCAAAGAAAATCTACTACACGTCTGTGCCTGTTCTTATTTGTTCTTGCTGTGACTACTGTACTTATCTTGCTCTGATATTGGGTTTTTTTTACTCAAAGAAAATTTTCAGTAAATTGTTAAAACGAAAAACATGGACCACCTCATTGGTAAAACTGAAGTCCACACCTAAGATCCATTTGAGCCTACATAAGAGTTGATGCATCTGGACAAGTCTAAAAAGTCTTGACAACTTTATGACTGGGGTTTTTCTAAATGCCTTCACCATGCCAGAAAAGTGAGAGTTGATTGAACAAGACCACTCTGTGGCCACAACTCATATTAGGATATTTATTTATAGATTATTAAACCTCCAGCTCTTTTTTCATTAACGTCACTTACAGTTAGTTTAGGCCATTTATTGGTTTGTAGTTGATTTATGATGTCCGGATTGCACCTTTCGAAAATCAGTTGAAATGATCTTGGTGAACAAGAGCCCAGTTTGCTGTTAGTTTCTCTCAAGTTTGGTGCCAGTCCGATCAGGCCACTAATTTTGGATTTAGTGTTAAAAACTCCCCGCCCTAAGCAGACTAGCAACAACAATTAAAAAACAGATAGACATTTTTTTTTTTTTAGAAAAGAGTTACATTTACAGTTTGAACCTTCATGATCTGAGGCAATTAACACTGACACCAGCTTTACCCTTCAACCTCCTTCCCTTCAGCAGAGTCTGAGAAGTGTGAAGTGGCTTCTCACATGACTGAAATGTGTGAACGTGTGTGTGCACGACAAAAAGCTTGCAAGCTACAATCGTGTGTGTGTGTGTGTGTGAGCAGCTGATGCAACAGTACATTGGAGCCCTTGTCAACTTTACTCGGGGCACGTTTACCGAAACTCAAACAAATCAGTGATCGAAGGTGAAACAAACAAACCACTTTTAGAAAAAGAGGGTACCGTGTATATTAAAAGAGAAAAAGATATTCAAAAATCCAGTAAGACACATTTATCGCACATACAAAGGCAGAAAGTCTTAGAATTGTTTTTTTTTTCCAGCTTGTCATTTAACTCCTCCTCTACTGGGCTTTCTGAACATTTGAATCCACTTTATAGACCTACATGTCCAACTAAATCTACCGGCAGGGATAATGACTCTTTCATGAAGCAGACTTTCACGCCATGCTCTTAAAAGACAGGAAACAATAAATGTCAAGTTGACATGAGCTTCAGTTTAAATGTAATTCCTTTCAAATTTGTCCGGATGACATCAATATTGAAATGTACATGCACACAACACACTTAAGTCAATATAACAACACGCAAGCAAATAAACAAGCTGTAACATGAATCCTTTCTCATGAACACGTACACACAGACACAATCCTAAATAAGCTCAATGGCTGATCATTTAAAGCACTGTGGGTATCAAAAGCACACTTTTGTTGCAGAAGAAGCACGTACACACAGACTAGAGTTACTGTTTACAGTCGACAAGAGCTAGAAGACAGGAGCTTCTGACAGTTTTTACAACTGAAGCCTTTTTTTGAAAAGAAACAAAAAAGGTTTCAATGTTTGGATGCCCTGCACAAATTGTGTGTTAAATTATTGAAGTAGTTTATTTTACCTTTCAGGGAGCCACTAGTTCCATTTGGGTTTGTTTTAAAATCAGCATGTTTTCTTTTTAATGTTTGTCTACATTATGTTTTGAAGTAAAGCAGCGTAACTAAGACCAACAAATTTTCTCTTTTGCCTTGTTGGGTTAATTTTTTCCTGGTTTTAATAACCATCTTCAATATGTTTTGCTTCTCCTCAAATAGAGCGGAGGCATATTGAATTTGTGATACTCCCAAGATTGAAATCTGATGTAAAAAAAAAAATCAGCCGCAAAATCCCTTAATGGAAACTGTCCCTATTTAATTCCATAATCCATAGAGTACTGTCAAAAGATGGAGGTTCTCAAAACTTGGACAAATTAAACCAAAATTTAAGGCTAGATTTGACAAAACATAAAAGAGATCATTTTTTCATACATGAGTAACCAGGCCCTTTAAAATTACACATATGAAGATAAACAGATTAACAATGTATTGCACTGCAATCTTGTAACATTAAAGTGCAACAAAAAGAGGGATCACAATTGATGACATTTCTCCATTTTATATTCCTCAGATTCAAATTTGTTGTCAAAACCTGGCAACTACATTACCCACAATGCCACTCATCGGCCAACAGCTTTGTTGAAGCTTCATGTATGCTGGAGCCTGGAGCTGCTAGCCAAAGCAGAGATGAGGATCAAGTTACAGTGGTGTGGTAAAATCACTTCTTTCTAGCTCGACAATCTCAGATTTGTTTATTTTCAAACTTCTAGTCTTCAGCCTCAACTGACACTGACTCAACTGACACCACTTGACATCACTTTAAGTAAGAGTACATACAAATTTATATCTTCAACATTACACGCCTTAATCTCAATCTGACCTGCTACTAGCAATGCATACCACAATGGTACACAACACAAGTTCAGCTGTGTGAATCTACTCCACTGTCCATATAAACAGCTTAAAAGTCAGTGTTCTCAGGTTGCAAAAAATGTGAACTCCACTACACTGAGACAACATAAAAGCTTTTCCACCATCAAAACAGCAGGATCTGAATCTGCTATTTAACTGTGTAAACATCTGTCTTCTACTGTTCTGTATCTTCTAATGCTCTCCAGGGACCAATTTGTTTTCCATCCAGGTCTGCTTGATACATTTTACAAGACATAATAGTATCCAGGCAACCTAACAAGTGTTTAATATACCCAAGGACATACAGCTCATCTCAGCTGCACTGTTAACGGCTTTACAAAAGGTTATGATTCAGTTGTTTATATTAGTCAGCCTGACAAACTGTCACCTGGTCAAACCGTGTCAGGGAAGTTTCTTCTTTTATTCTGTTCAACATGACTCAATTTGTAGTCAAAGATAAAAAAAAACAACAACAACACAATCTCTTTGTCACAATCTACAATGGTTGTATCTCCTCTATTTTATTTCCTTTTTTACTTGGAGTTGTAAAAATATGTGAGAGCACACAGTTACACAATGATTAATTTCCATGATTGTCTTTGTGAATGTTAGAATAACCTTTTTGTGATGTCTAACAGTAGAACAATGGGCATTAAAACAATACAACACACATGTAAATAGAGAACTGCACCACTTCCATCTTCCACAACTGTTTCAACAAAGGATTTACTGTATGTATCTAAATCAACTATAACTCAAAGGTTACAACATAACATCTTACAACACAGAAACAGTGTGGTAGGCTATAAAAGGATCACAAAGGTCAAAACAATAGAGGTGTGTTGAATTTACTGCTTATGTCTTTCATCTGGCATCATGTTGCTCTGCAGAACTTTTTATAGTAACAGTATGCTGACTGTAAAGCTTCTCTGCTTTTTTCACATTTTGGTTACATGACTAAAATTGACTTTATGTTGATGATCCAATAACGCTAAAAAAATAAAGGTTAGAAATGAGTTTTTTAAGATATTTATGTTTTAAAAAGCACTCCTTTTAGAATGCAAATGCAAGAATGCATGTGTGTATTTCACAAAATGTTGAACTACTGCTTCAACCACAATAGAGAAGTTAGATGTGAACCATTTAGGGAGGCACGGTGGTGCAGTGGTTAGCATTGTCGCCTCACAGCAAAAAGGTTCTGGGTTCAAATCCGGTCATGGGCCTTTCTGTGCGGAGCTTGCATATTCTCCCTGTGCTTGCGTGGGTTCTCTCCGGCTTCCTCCCATCATCCAAAAACATGCACCTCAGGTCAGGTTACCTGGCGCTGCGCTAGTGGCAGCCTGTTGCAGCAGCTCCCCCCTGAGAGCCCCCCTGCTGTAGCGAAGAAATTTCCCCTTGGGATTAATAGAGTACTATAAAATTTAAAAAACAAATTTGCTTAATTTTGAGTTTAAAGTCAAAAACAATGCGAAGGCACACAGAGGTTTTCAACATTAACAGCCAGAAAAAAAATAAAAATGGATTTTGAAGGACAATCGTTAAGTTTAATGCATTTCCAGTGTTGTCTTTATTTTTTTTAGCTATCTTCACATACAGATGATGGAAGTTCGTGGGAACTGTTTTACCTCAGTAACATAAATATCACCAAAAAAAACCAAAGAGGAAATGTTGAAGTTAAGAAACTGTCTTTGTGTTGAAATATTAGTTGTATCATATAACTACGAATGCTTTCCATCAACTGGATGTCAGCCGTGAGCCTCTGAGGATTAATGCTCCTATGGACCTATACCAGACCAGTGCCTTCACACCAGGTATCAAAGGTATAAGTCGCAGAGTATGCTGTGTTCTGTCCAAGACTGCATGTTCTCTCTTACAAACACTCAATGGGATTATATCAAATCACTCCAGGGCACAGAGAATGGAGGGGAACCAACATTTATTTGGGTTTGTGAGGTGACAGGACAACAGTTCAGCCTTCTGGATGAGGAGCTTTGTATGAAAACCTTTAACCTGTCCTCCCCTCTCAGCTCATTGTTGTCCTTCTTACATAACTATAGATTTCTTTGATTGTATTGTATTGATATTATATTCGAGCAACCTGAAGTGCCAGTTGTTCTGAAACAAAGAAACAAATGATTTGGGACATTCAGTCAGCCATAAGAGGATTCACTTCATCTGAGATTCATTAATTTATTTAATACTTGAAACCACTTAAAGCATCATGACAAGCATCACACGACGGATGCATTAATGAAAGCAAGACAGCGAAGGAATACATCAAAAGATATTGAGATGATTAAAGTTAACATAATGTTGAATTCAGACTTGAATTTCTGCATATTAGGATTTATAAAGCTAATATTGTTTAAAATAAAACAATCCACACCTCACAGGATGCAGCATAATTTCAAATTAAATTTTCACAGTTCTGTTTTCTCCTGTTGGATTTGTTGTATCGTGCATGTCTACTCCTCATCAGGCTCCTCCCACACAAACTCTAAAGTGCAGTCCTGCAACTTGGAGGTGAAGACATTTTCGAAATATTTATTCTGCTCCTCTGTGAACATGGTTTTCCAATCTCCAATCTTACCTATATTATAGGAAGGAAAGAGAGGTGCATAGGAAGTTATGATATTTAATTTAAGGCAAAATAAATTATTTTAAACAGTTCAAGTAGCCATATAGAAGCATTTAAAAAAAAAAATCCTTTTTGTTCTACTCACCTGATCACGATCTTAAATATAGGGCGCTTGAGCCCTTTGTTTACAGACATAATGGATGTAAACAAGCCTTTGGAACACATTCATACAAAGATGGTTTTTCACTGCAGAGTTACATGAGAAGAGTGAAGCTGCTGGTTTCCATATTAAAATAGTGGTACCTATAATTTGTTTTGTTACATGAATTGTTTAAAGTTCATTTCCATTTAAATCAAATTGAATCAGTGTTTACCTGTTACAGTGTCTTCACAGGTTGCAATATTACCTTAATGTTGACAAGAACTGTGAGCAGTTCAACCCAAACAAACTGATTATTTTTCTTCTCTGATTGTTTCAGCTGAAGGAAGACATAACCTGTATTTCATAAGACAACAATCAAAAGTGCTCTCTCAGATTCAAGTTGAGACTCCTTGAAAGGTGCTGAACCCCAGGTTGAGAACCACTGTAATATTAGTAGTAATAGACTTGTCTGTAATTTGTGGGTCAATAGCAAATTCCAGTTTTGTGGCCACTTTTTTTTTTTTACATTTGAATCACATGTTGAGACGCAGTGAATCAGTCAAGTACAATGTATGTTCCCACAGATCTCACCTTTTCTCATGAAGGAGCCCTTGCTATGATCCATTATGTCCTCAGGGATGAGTGTGTAGTTGATCATCTTGTTGTCTTTCATGCTGCTGAAGCTGCAGTGTTTCACACAACTGTTGACCTCATCATCCACCAGTGGACACTGAAGGAAAGAGCTCACCTTCTTTATGGTGCTATGTAGGTCCTGACAGAAAGAAGACAACAACAGTGACATAAAAATCAAACCAGAAATTAACTTTTCAGAAAATAAACCTTTTATGGTATCACTTCACTGGCTGTTGAATGAGAGCAGTGTGCAGCGGCTACTAAATAAATATAACCTCTGATGTGCAACTCATAGTTCAGTTTAAAGAAGTGATAACAGTGATGAATAAATTCTCCTTTACCAATGACATCTCTTCATAGGTGATGTGAAGCAGACTGTTAACCTTTGCAAAATGACTGGTCCAGCCTTTAATGTGGTCAAACCAGCAGCCAAAGTGCACTGAAACAAAAAGGTTTGACAAAATACAACACTTCTCATCACATTTGGGTTGCACAACGAATAAAAAAAATAAAATTATACATATATGTATATATATATCCTCATGCCAACTCACATGTGCCCTCCAGAAATCGATTTAAAAACTCCGTAAATGAGCCAGCCTCAGGGAGGAAGTTGGCCATTTTATGGAAGTGGTAAAAGGACACTACCACATCTTTAGGGTTTCTGCTCACATAGATGACCTGTGAGATGACAAAGAGCAGCACTGTGTGAATGTTTGTACTGAGACTTACTGTAAAGAGGCTGATATTGATATTTCAATCAAATTTAATTCAACTCAATTATATTTATATTGTGTCAAATCACAACACAAATCATCTCAGGGCACTTAAGATCCTGACAACATTATAGAGGAACCCACAAATTTTACAATTCCCACGAGTATATTTGGGAGTTTAAAAAAATCTGATAACATTTTACATTCCCTGAGCAATTTATTAGAAACACCTTCACAGTCTAGTTTATTCCAGTACAATAGATCTGCTCAGTGAGTGTATATCAGCCAAAAGTAATTTTTCCAGCATTTTTTGTAGTCAATGTCTAAACTATCTTTTGGATTTGTTTGATTAAAGAATCCTAACTAAGAAAGATGAAATGCAAACATTGAGATTTTACAGCATTAAGCTTTCTAAAATTTACAAACTATGTTCACCTCTAACCTAATTTGCAATCTTTATATTATTATGTCTTGTTACTTGTAGGCCAACCTATATAACAATACCAAGTATCCGCAATAAGTTCATATCGATCTATATAGGACTGGTCTCTATTCTGGGATCTGCAGCTCCATCTGCTGTTAGCAGAAAAAAAGTATGGCTTTAGTGTTTCTTTTTATTGGTAATTTAGAATCAAATTCAAGCGACGATTATAATCTCGCTTGGTCCGGACTGACTGTAAACAACAATCTGCATGCACGTTTTGTTGTTGAAAGCAGATCTAACGCCAGGTGGGGCCGATAGACATATATACATATATATACATATTTACATATATCTATGAGGCCGATTGTAAATACTGTAATGTGATTGGCGTTGGCACAGTACTGTTGTCAGCGTTTGGTCCTCCTTGGCAGATTTTAATATTGTTTTTAAACCAAGTGTATTATTTAAATAGGATAAAAGTGTAAATCTGCATTCGAAGAAGAAAAACTGAGATTAAATCGGTGGCCACCGGAAACAAACGGCTGGTAAAAAGGGGATTTAAAGTGGAGAATTTCTCAGGAAATATGTCTAACTGCTAGCTGGTCAAATAAGGCGGCCTTTTTTTGTTGTGTTTTGTTTATTGCTGCCGGCCGGCTAAATGGGGAAACTTCTTCATAGAAGAATACCAAACAGGAGAGCAGCAGGAATCGTCTGTAGGCCTGTTGGTAACATGGCTAAACTAACTGACAGCGCACACAAACATTAAGCTGGGGAGGTCAGGTATGTGCTCATCATCACTTCTATTAAACGGTGTAGGGATTTAAAAAAAATAGCTCACAATGTCGAATTGTAGTGATTTCCCACCCTAAAAACACCACTGAGTACTGAGAACAAGTCTGTCTGTGGTCCAAACAGGTCCATAAACGTTGAAGTCTAACCTTGGCCCTGGAGCCCTGGAGGGCAGGGCCCAGCAGGTGATGAGGCAGGTGTGTGGTGATGACCCGGGGTGTTGTGGATGAGGCCTCCAGCACGGCAGCTCTGTAGTATTGCTCCAACCAGGGAGCTCTGCTCCAGTTAGGTACAGTCTGGGACAAGTGTGGGTCCCCTCTGCTGGAAATGAGAGTCACAATTTCTTGCATCCATGTGGTGCCTGTTCAGAGAAATGAGAGAAACATCTGTGTCCTGACTCATTAAAATTCATTCATAAGAGTAGAAAAATATACTAAGCCATCAGGTAAATACTGAACACACACTGAATTAGATTTCAGAACTTCTGCAATGACTTCCTCAAAATGCCTGTGTGACTAGTTGAATTACGCTTGAAGACGCTGCAGATGCCGTGTGCCCTGATCAGTTCGTTCTCTCCTTACCTGACTTTGGATAAGATGCAATGAGGATATCTGAATCCTGAAACTGAAATTCAAGAGCAAGTTGCAAAGAATCCTGTGTGTGCAGGTGTCCAGGAAACGAAATGCCATGAAACAGCTCTGTGACATCCAACCTGGCCATATCCGATGCTGATGTTTTTGCTGCTCTTTGTCTCTCTTTTTTTAGCTGCCTCCTGACCAACTACTTTTCTTTTTGTAATTTTATCCTATATTTCTGCCCACATCTGCCTGTTTTTCATTGCAACCTCTTTCTGTCTCTGAGAGAACAACCAAGTGATAACCACACAGGCTTTATATGAACCAGAAAGAGGAAATGGAATTTGTCAACTGGTGGTCAGACAGTGGGAGTGTCTTGTAATACTTGCCAAAACTTCTGCTCAGATATTTATATGTACAGTGAAGGAAATAATTATTTGATCCCCTGCCGATTTTGTAAGTTTGCCCACTGACAAAGAAATGAACGGTCTATAATTGTAATGGAGGTTTATTTTAACAGTGAGAGACAGAATATTAAAAAAAAAAAAAAAAAATCCAGAAAATCACATCATATAAAAGTTATAAATTGATTTGCATTTGATTGTGTGAAATAAGTATTTGGTCCCGTAGCAGAACATCACTCAGTACTTGGTGGAGAAAGCTTTGTTGGCGAGCTCAGAGGTCAGACGTTTCTTGTAGCTGGTCACCAGGTTTTGGTCGACTCCTCTTTGCAGATCCTCCAAATCCTTAAGGTTTCCAGGCTGTCGCTTAGCAAGTGGAAGCTTCAGCTCCGTCCACAGATGTTCTCTGGGATTAAGGTCCGGAGACCGGCTCGGCCACTCCATGACCTGAATGTGCTTCTTCTTGAGCCACTCCTTTGTTGCCTCAGCCGTATGTTTTGGGTCATTGTGGTGCTGGAAGACCTGTCCACGACCCGTCTTCAGTGTCCCGGCTGAGGGAAGGACATTGACGCCCAAGATTTCACGGTACATGGCCCCATCTATCCATTTATACGAACCAGAAAGAAGAAATGGAATTTCGTCAACTGGGTTTTAGACAGTGGTGGTGTCTTGCAATACTTGACAAATATGGTGCACAGACATTTAAATGTAAACAGGACAGCCCAGATAATTTAGCCACATGTCTGTTGTTAAAAATCCAGACTGATGTGAAAACAAGAAGAACAACTATGATAGATGTACAACAGGCAGCTGTTCTTAATGCCTGCTCTTAAATTATGTCGTGTTGTTTTTTATAGTGGAACTTTCTGCAGCTTTAACTGCATGAGTGCTTTGGCTAAAATGGACTCTTTTATTTATTTATTAGGCCCCGAGCACCGATGGTGTGAAAGCCCTATTGTTATCCAAGGAATTATTTTTCTCGTTCCTTATTCTTCATACAAATGAATTGCCTTTTTGGAGGCTTTATCATACTTAAAAACTCATGAAAGTTGGCAATCATGTCTTTCCCAGCGAAAAATGTTGTATTTTAGTGGAGTCGTGAGTGGGCGTGGCCAAATGGCTCGCTAGCGCCCCCTACATAGATGCCCCGGCAGCTACATTTACGTACATGCACGAAATCTGGTGGACATACGTATCACACCCAGACGTACAAAAAAGTTACATTGCACCATTACGTCAACTCAACAGGAAGTCTGCCATTTTGAATTTAGTTGCCATTTTTGGTGATTCGCAAATGTTGTACTTTGCCAAACTCCTCTTACAGACTTTTGCGGACCAACTTGAAATTGAGTCAGTTCACTCTTTACATGTTTGGAACCAACCTTCTCCAAACATTACATGTATGATAATAGTCTCGCCCTGAAGACACTTGCATGGTAATATTCACTCATAGTCATAGCGCCCCTGGTGGCAGCAGGAAATGACACTTTTCATACTTTCACATGCTACGTCGAGCTGGTTGATCACATGAACCTGAAGTCGGATCAGAATAGCCTAAACATGTGGTTGATGATATATTGAGAATTTCATTTGACTTTGTTAAAGGGTGTCGCCATGGTGATTCGGCAAAGTTTGATGTCTCGCCGTGATACAGGAAGTTGATGTTTAAGGTTAAAGGATGCTTGAAACCTCACAAAACATGGCACATACATCTGGCGTGGTGAGACGATACATCTGATATGTGTTTTGCGAGCGGGCATGGCCAAATGGCTCACTAGCGTCCCCTAAACTGCAGCCCGGCACCTAGTTTCACCTAAATGCACCAACATTTTTGGATGTTTAGAACACTGAGATGTACAAAAAAGTCTCCTGGCAGCATGACCTCAACTAAACAGGAAGTCCGCCATTTTGAATTTAGTCACCATTTTTGGCGAATCGCACCTGTTGTATTTGAACAAGCTCCTCCTACAGACTTTGATGTACCAACCTGAAGTTTTCTCTGTCCTATCTTAACACCTGGAGATGAAAAGTTATCAAAGGAATTTGTTTTCGTCCAACAGTGTGCCCGTGGTGTGGCGGCCATTTTGAGCATCTCGCCATGAAACTACAAGTTGCTGTAACTTTTATGTACATATTCCAATCTTCCTCAAACGTTACATCCCTGATAAAAGTACGGCCTTGAATACACCTGTATGGTAATATTCGCTCATAGTCATAGCGCCATCTGCTGGCAACTGGAAATTAAATATTTCATACTTTCACATGCTTTACGAGCTGGTTGATCACATGAACCTAAAGTCAGGTCAGAATAGCCTTCAGACATTGATGATGATATATTGAGAAGTTCATGCGACTTTGTCAAAGGGCATCGCCGTAGCGATGCAGCAAAGTTTGATGATTCACCGTGACACAGGAAGTTGATGTTTAAGGTCAAAGGATGCTTGAAACCTCATGAAAAGTGGCACATACATCCGGCATGGTGAGACGATACACGTTGGGGAGCCAGCGGCCCCGAACCGCCGGCTTCCCAACGTGGACCGTGCGATGGCGCGCATACCACTGCTTGCAGTTTTCATTTTTTATTTATTATAGATCATCTTTCATTTAGTACCCCAAACCCTAATCCAGCTCTTTCTTTCCACTGTTTCGAGTTCAGAGACTGAACACATTTGGGGACACTTCTATCAGCTTTACCAGTCTCTCAGTGAGTCTCAGGGACATATTAGGAAATGGGTTAGATTAATGCACTGAGTAGTCACTGAAAAAATTGACAGACATGACTGTCAATGGTGTAAATGGTCAATGGTCAATGGTGTAACTCTTAGTTAAAATCTTTTTGCGTGTTGGTGTTTATGTGTCTACATCTGCGGGTTAAACAGCCTCCACGATTTCCTCTATTCATGGCCCCTATTAATACAATAAAATGTTTGTTTGACTTATATTGGCTTCTTTATGTAAAACTTTGTTGCTGTACGTGCCAGTTTTGTTTTGCCAAAAATGTATTTTACCTAAATAGGACTTGCATGGTTACATAAAGGTTAAAGCACCAGGAAGTCATGTTTTCAGCAGAACTGCAATAGCTGGGCTGCTCTGTAAAAATGTATGTCTGTCACTGACTGACTAATTGAGTGATTATAGTTTTGCAAGTGGTCGGCACAATGTCAAATTACTGAAGTTGCACAATTGGTAGGCCAAATGCCAGTTTCAAATGGAAAGTTCATCTTGGTTCGGGCCTGTCACAGTTTATTTGCCTGATCGCGATTTTATGAGCTGACTGTAATAATGTAGCATAATCTTCAGAATGGTTCCATTCATGTGTATAAAAACAGCTGGATTAAACTGTCTGAAATATTGTACTTCCATCAGTGTGTCCATGTTGTTTTCCACTTTTTGAGCTTGATAAGGTTTATAGGGTAGAGAGCTTTGCCCAACGGTTCAACTCCCTCCTCACCTCTAAAGCCAGGTACAATGACAGCATTACTGTTGCCAGCCTATTGAAATGAAAAGCGTTCCATCGTTTCATACATAGTCCAGCTGTATACTTTGGCCTAGTCTTGTTATAATAATAAAAGATCAAATGGCTACAAACAACTACATGTTATGTGAAATAGGTCCCTCCTAGTGACAAACCACCTGAATTAACACCTTCCTCTGCAGCTTCCTTTCTTTTATAAAATTGGTTCAGTTTTATGGTCTGCTGTTTTCCACTGCCTGGTTCGCACTACATCAACCTGGAGGCACTGGAGGCAGTTTTTTGTGTCAAAGTAGCTGTGATGAACTCACCATGCACTTCCTGCCTGGCAGTAAATTGCAGACAGACACAATTAGCATCTAGCTGTTGAGCGTCGTGGAGCATTTAACAGCTAAAGAGCTAGATATTTCCTTAAGATGTCAAGGTTTGTGAAACTGCTGTATGGAACACCGAACAATGAAGTCAACAGATTATTTTCAATTTAACTGTTACAAATATTTTGTCTGTTGCTAGGGAGGATTCGGTGGGCGGAAGTTAAAGTTAGCAAAACCAGTATTAGATCATATATTTTATCTCTGTCGGTCTCTGTTTGTTGATATTTGCACGTACACACCGACAGAAACTCAACCTGACCAGTATTTGTTCTGAACCTCACTTATACTCCTCAGTCTAATAGAGAAACAAATATAAATACTTTGGGTCTGTACATGCTGTACAACATTACAGTGCTTCAGGCAACAATTTTAGGATAATCAGTAAAAAAAAATATCACAACATGCATCGCAATCCGATCAAGTGTGCACGAGCAAGGAGAGAGCATGTATACATTGTCACTAAAGGTAGGTTTATTGTACATGAATAAAACAGCCGTTATGGAACAAGTGAAAGAGACAAATTGACTGCCGCCAGATTTTCATATTCAGGAATTATACCTGCTGATCCAAATTCTCCTGATGATGGTCAACACAGCAGTGTCAACAATCTAACCACATTGTGAGCAGAAATTTGATATAATTCATCATTATGATAAAACCTGCAGGCATGTTGGAAAGAGAATGTTGAACACAACGTGTATAGTCCATGTTTGTATTAAAAACACTGTGACTGTTTATATTTGGTGTTTATAATTTGTATGCAACCTGCATGATCTGTGGCATTATGTACAATTTAAATGTGTCTGAACAGAAAAAAAAAGTTTACAGAAATGAATTTTTTTGTTTGTTAAAAAAAAGTGAACCTTTAAACAACTTTTCCATGTGAAAAAAAACCTGTGTTTCACTGTGATTGTTACTTTTCAGGACCTGCACCTGAATAATGAGAGTGGTGTTTGATGGGTAAAGACATGTCATGTCAGTGAAGGACAAAGTACATGAGAGGTGTGTTAACTCTTTGCGTCTCCTGTTAGTACATTTTGATGTTATTTGATGCCTTGATAGCTTCTGGTAAAAAAAAAAAGAGGGTAAAGAGTGTGATCCACTGATAATAAAATCATCATATTTCTTGGTACTGTCCAAAGGATTTATGAAACGCAAATAGATGCATCATTTTAAAGCTTTTCTTTCTCAGTAATTACCCAATGAACTCACTCTCTTGTGATGTGGATAGTTTGTCATTGCAGACGTTCCTCTCTTTAGCCTTTTATAGCCATCTAACGATAAACAGCTGTTTATAACTAGGCAGGAACAAGAAGGAAAAAAGAAGCTCACCAATATCTTAGGTGTTTATTTTTCACTGCACTATTTTTTTTAAGCAATACTACCAATACCCCCACTGAAATTAAATATTTAGTCTTCTTCCTAGTCTTTTATGATAGTGCATTGAATATTTTGACTTTTGGGAGGTTGGCACAACGAAACAAAATAAATATGTCAATTTAGGTTCTGAGTTACTTGGGTTGGTTTCACAGAATATTCCAAACACCTCTCAGTATAACCCAGTACAGTTCAACTGCACCACAAATTACAGTCTCCAAAATGACCATTTAAATAAATGGACACCTCTGTTAATCAGATTGAATAACATCTGACTATCATAATCTTTAATAGAGGATTTATTGCTAGGTTGTTGTATTATACTTGATATTTCCCCTGTCAGTGTTTCTGATGTTATGGCTGATCGTTGTGTATGCGATAAATGTACACCCTTATTGTACGAGGTCTTCTCTTTCTATTCTTCAAGCTGGGAAGCCAATTCTCTGATTAATAATTAAGTTTCACGTCATGTGAGGAATTCTCTCCTATGAACAAGTGTTTAACTTTGTGTGAAACTCACTCATTATGTCTCACAGAGAAGATGGGTAATTTGTTTCAGATTGCTGTGCTCATTTTTGTTAGCAGTTCTGAAAAATATTTACAAACACATGTTTGTCAAGGCCACCGGAATGACAAAATATAACTCAGATGATAACATCCAAAGCACAAGTTGTGAACTTTTGAAAAGCAAAAGGCACATTATACATTAACCAAGATATATTGACTAACCGCAACAGAGATTATAAGGATGGGAACATTTGCTGCATTGCTGCATTTATGGCAGCTGGCATAGTAATAAAAAACAGACAGAGGAGGAGCGATAAGTAGAGCTGATGTTCAAAGGCAGAAATATAAGAGAAGTCTGAGTAGATCCAAACAAAATACCAAAAGACTGGCAATTGGCAACGGAGAAAGAAATCTGTTCCAGTGGCAGTTATCAGGATTACTCTGAGGTTAAAGAAAGGTCAGGTAGCATAGACTCATTTTTAGGCCTATACGAAAATAAAAAGTTCAGCGACACAAGGAAAAAGAAGAGCCGAGTATTTAACAGTGTGTAAAAGTTTAGGAAATGCTGACCAAGGTTATCTTTGCTTCATGTTTGGTGTTCTGGATCAATTATTTTGCCGTCATCTTGGCTGAGGACCCGAACATGACCAGAGCTCTGGAGCTGATGTCTGAGGTTCCGCTCATCGATGGGTAAGTGAACATCTCTTTTACATGGAAAACATTCTTTGCATTATTTTCTGTTTTCCACATGAGCAAAGACAGAAGTCAGTGTTTTACATTCCCTGGTGAAAGTCTGTGTATGGAAGCAATTTCTCGCACTGATTCAACAAAACCAGCAATTTTCCTTCTTGCTGTCAAATCACAGCTGGTGTTTCAGCCTGGGACCTTTTTTTCTCATTTGTTTTAGGCATAATGACCTGCCTTGGCAGTTTCGAAAGAAATTCAACAATGAGCTCAACAAAGTGGATCTCCACACACTGGAAACAACACACACTAACATCCCTAAGATCAAGCAGGGACGACTGGGTGCACAGGTACATACAGAGCAGAAAATACTGGGGCATTCAAAGAAACCATCTTTTCAAGGTCAAGGCACTCTTTATCTGCTGGCCCCCACATCCTGTCTTCAAAACAGCTTCACAGAAGCCATTTCACAAATTGGGGAGAAACATTTATTGCTAGCAGATTGCATCAGATTGTCTGTATATAAGAAACCAAGCTGACCTGCTGATGCTGGTATGGCAGAATACCTCAGATGCCCCTTCTGTTTTCCATTTTTATAGATATATGAACATAGTAGTCAATTCTTAAGTTAATGTTGAGATGAATAAATATGGTCATAAACTTGGGAGATGGGTGAACAAAACATCTGATCTAATTAAGCAATATGACACGAAAGGGTGTGCTTTAACAACATTATTGGCACGACAGTGATGCGGTCAGGACCGAGGTGCTTGCACTTGGTTAAAGATTACTTGAAAATTGAAGCCACAGGAACTAGTCGTTAGACTAACTAGCTCCAAGGTGCCAAAGAAAAAGTGACGGAAGGTGTTCCAAAAAGATTTTCATGAGCATCTGTTTATTTTCCATGTTACTCAACAAAATTGGAAGAAACATTTAGCCAGCAAAAATATATTTGTATGCAGATGACACCGTTTTGTACACAGTCACCTACAGCTTAATAAAGCAGTGACTGACTGCTCAGCATTAAAACCCAAGTTAAGGAATTTATTTATTTATTTTTTTTTTTTTTAAATATTTTAAATATACCACACATATATTATTTCTGGTGGAAGTAACTAAAAGGACATTTTTGATTATATATTTGAATTTATATACAAAATATATGATCAGGTTAAGATCTGCCACACAGCTAATTTAGTAGATGCATAAATTTCAGTCAGTGACATTTCTGACATTGCTCAGTCACAGCTGCTTACCCCAGCTCTGTGTATTGCCACAATTATCACCTAAAAATGATTAAATTCAGTTGCATGCAATGAAGTATCGAAGGGAAAAAGTTCACTAATATCTGATTAGGTATGTAGTTTTGGCTGCTGCTGTGAGTTGAGGTATTGGGAAAATGGTGAGCCAGATTAGTACATCCTTAATTGTGATATAATAAAAATACAGTATGTTTATCAGGTTCAGGACTGTATGATATCCATGTTTATATACATGTTTATAAGATTTAATCACCACAATAAGCCAACATTGTTTAAAATAAACCAGACAGTGATTTATTTTTTATGTCTCAGATTTTAATATACGTGTCATTGAACTGACATCATGTATTTTAATTGTACGCAACTGTTGTGAGATACTATGTCTCACACTTCAGCTTATATAAACAAAGCATTTATAAAATCATTTCATCAATAAAAAAAGGGTGTGATTTTAATAGGAAATCTGACTTTTACCTGGTGGATACACATTGGTGCTGATAATTCACGTTATCCTTTGTCTCTCTCTCAGTTCTGGTCGGCCTACGTACCCTGTGAGACTCAGGACAAAGACGCTGTCAGACAAACACTGGAGCAGATAGACGTGGTTCACAGGATGTGTCAGAAATACCCAGAAACCTTCATGTTTGCCACCAGCAGTAAAGGTGAGACATTTAGCTGTGCTACTAATCTGCCTCTTCTTCATGGCTGAATCACACATTAACATTAACATCATGTCTGCACAGACATCATGGACGCCTTCAGCATGAACAAGACAGCCAGTCTGATCGGGGTGGAGGGGGGTCACTCCATCGACAGCAGTCTGGGCACCCTGCGCATGATGTACCAGCTGGGGGTCCGCTACCTCACACTCACACACTCCTGCAACACACCCTGGTAAGAGCCAGCAGCACGTAATGTGCAAGTTTAAGTACTTGCACATTACAGTTCAGGTTGTGTTGTGGAAAGTATGGGGAATTCCTGCAGGCCTTCTCTGCTCTCCATTCAGCAGTATCAGATTCTCTGAGCTGACACTGAAACTATCACCTGATAGTTAAGCAACTTCAGCCGACTTTAGCTTGCTAAAATTACTTTAAGTGTCGGTGGCTAAACGCTGACGTTATGAACACCACCCTGTCTCCTAGAAATAATGTTTCTATATTACTGCGACATGGGGACACATGTATATACTGATTATGGTCGGAGTACATGAATGCCATTTCTATTTGACAGGTTTAAACTTTAATGGCCAATCTTGTCCACCTCCCGGTTGTTTACCACTTTGGTCCGTATGTGTTCAGAGTGTGCCCATATTGTGTATGTACAGTGTGTAGCATTTGAATCACCAATTTTACATGTGAGTAAAGTGTTTAACTGACTTAAATGTAATTCCCAGGCTAGAAGTGTGGCTTTTTAAGGTAACTTTTTTCTTGTCAGGGCGGATAACTGGCTAGTTGACACCGGATCAGAGCCATCACAACACAATGGCCTCTCCCCATTTGGCAAGGTCAGTGGTACAAGCAAGGATCAACAGCTCCTACTTTCAGTGTTATAATGTTACAGATCAGTTTCTTGAAAATGATACTTTTGTGCAGGTTTACTTTTAATGTGATTTATTCTGCTTCATTTATCAGTTATGTCCAAACATTATTTTCATGTGTAAAAATAAAAGTGCATGTACTTTTACAAGTTAAAAACCTTTTTCTAGTGAAAATATGTCTTCGCAATCAGTATGTGCTGTGTTCACCCCCTGAGATAGATTGATAGATGGCTTATGAAATATTAAGTTTTCAGGTTTTTATGACAAAGAACATTGATTCAATGTTTAGTCTGAAACATGTGTAAAAAAATGCAATTTTATTGCAAATGGTTACACAGTTAAATTTGGTGGAAAAGAGACAAATCCCAAATAAAGCAAACATAACACGAGTTTGGCAAGATAAGCCGAGGCAAATTAAATAATGAGGAACTGGGTGGTGGAAAGAGTTGCACAGCAATAAGTGTGGGTATTATACAATCTGCAGGGTAATAGAGGAACTTGTTTAAATATGATTGGATGACATTGTCACCTGGGAGCAAACATACAGCATGATGCATGAATGAGTCAGTGATATAAGGCTTCTCAGCACTCTGCCTTTTTATCAGATTTAATGTGGCTTAACTGATTATAATAAACAGAAAAAGACTCTTTGATGTCAGTGACAACAGATTATTATTTTTACATGAAGTGGGAAACTATTGAAGTGACAGCGGAAATTAGGTTTTTTATTTGATGGCTCTGTAAAACATTGAAGTTGATCATAGGGATAATCATAGTGTTTCCCCTCAACAGCAATTAATTGTGGAAATGAACCGTCTGGGCATGCTGATAGACTTGGCTCACGTGACCGTAACAGTGATGAACCAGGTGCTGGACATGTCTGAGGCTCCGGTGATCTTCAGCCACTCCTCAGCGTACAGCATCTGTCCACATAAGAGGAACGTCCCAGATGATGTTCTCAGGAGAGTGGTAAGTGTGTGACTGTGGAGAAAGTGAAAGAAGCAGCAAGAAATTCTCAAGGCTGGGGACCACCATACACCATACAGTAGTGGAAGATGTACTCAGATTCATTACTGGAAAGTACCCCAACATTATTCATGTACACCTACGTCAAATATAAGTTCCACATAAAAGTTCACACGTTTTATCAGCACAATTCAACACAGTTAGATAGTCAGTGGTTCCTCGCTAAGGGGTCAAAGGGTGACAAGATAAATCTGACGGGTTGTAAAATGTCTAACGGAGAGAAATAAAGGAACAACAAAGTTATGCTATACAAACCTGTATTCGTTCACTGTATTTCATTATTTTTTATAAATATTGGATAAACTTTGCTCTTTTGGCCTCAAATTGATGAAACCATTGAAGAGGTTTCAGAGTAAACATTTGGTTTGTCTGTTGGAACCTTTGCTCCACTGCAGTCAAAAAAGTAGGCGTAAACTGGTTTAATCAATAAATATATTGCTTACTGACACTGTTAACTGCTTTAAAAATACACTCTGCTTCTGATGCTTGTGACCTCAGATAATAGACTCATTTAAGAAACCAGGAGTGGTTGTAAATCAATCCAGTTTAACTGATGGCTTCACAAAGAAAATTTCCTGGTTCCTGGAAGCAGATAAAAGCAGTTGAGTTATAAACAGAAGACATGCACTCTGATATATAAGAAAGCAAAGGTCAATACCCTCGTGTGATTGTAGGGAGTTTGAATGTGGCCTGGACATCTCTCCTTGATTGTCCTCTGCACTTTCAGTCTCCCGTCTAACAAAGCAGAAAGGACATGTCTCCTTTCGTCCTATAGATCAGAGCTTCTGAGTTTCTATGTCGCTAAGTGTTTCGCTGTCATGTAATATTTGTCCGTCTCTCCAGAATGAAACCAGAGGAATTGTGATGGTGAACTTCTACAACGACTATGTGACCTGCAGCAAGACCGCTAAACTCAAAGATGTTGCTGGTAACTTACAGTTATGACTGTGACAACTGCTGTAAAGCTGGTTAAATATTAACATTTGTCATGTCGTGTTCACCTTCTTTATTGTCCAATTTACTGCTGTCATTGTAGATCACTTTGACCACATAAAGAAAGTGGCCGGGGCAAGTATCATCGGTTTTGGTGGAGATTATGATGGAGTTACCAGGTGAGTATATCAGGGCAGAAAAAAACAAATGATGTCCATTAGTATAAGTACGGTATGTTGTCCACACACAGTCTTGATGAGCCACGCAATGTTTTTTTCCCAGAACTTTACAGTAACTTTGGTTGTTGCTCCTTTAGTCATAAATATTTAATCTTGCGGAGAAAGTTAGAAACTAATTATTGAGAGGCTAAAAATGTACAGTAAGTTTCTTGGGAGGTTACGACATCTGGTGAAAGCTGGGTGAAAGGGACAAAAATACTTGAATAAATAAACAATAAGAAACATGACATCAGAGTGAAGTGTACCTGCTGGGAAGTAAAGTCATCCTTCCTGCGTGTCATCCTCTCAGAGTACCAGAGGGTTTGGAGGACGTGTCCAAGGTGCCCGGGCTGGTGGCGGAACTGCTGAGGAGAGGATGGACTGATGAGGAAGTCAAAGCTGCTCTTGGAAACAACCTGCTCCGGGTTCTGGCAGAGGTGGAGAAGGTGAGGCATGAACACACAAACACACACAAACTGGAGCTCGGTGCATGTTTCTGGTATCACGTCCAGCACTGTGTGAAGGAGCTTGACGCCATCATGATAAATTCAGAACAGGTGGGATGTAAAGTTTGAAACATTTGGGTGTTAGCTAAGCAGGGAGGGTCCAGTGCTGTGAGCATTTCATATGAGATGGATTGTAGAGAATAGAAAGAATGTGGAGGAGAGATCAGTACGACCTGCAATGAATGACATACATCAGAACATAACTGACTCCTGATGAATCATCTCCATAAATCATCACTTTTAGAAACCGATTTTTGTTCAGGTGAAACAAGTTTAGTGTAACGTGTGAATTTATGACCTTTAGAAATGCAGGTTTTATCACTTTAGGACAGAGCCAAGCTAGTTGTTTCCATGTTTTTTGCTAGATTAAGCAAAATTTTATTTTAGAAAAATGTTGAAGAACTAGTAATTTAAGTGTAGGAATCATTCATTTTTGAGCTTGACCCATATCAGGGGCTAAAGGGTCGGGTATTTCTGATGCCTTGATTTTGACCAATCAGGATTTGACACAATTTGTGTCAAACATTTTAATTGAAACACACAGACACAACAAACTCCTAGAAGCTGTAATTCAGACTCCTCTCTCTGGTTAGAGGGGGTACATGCCCATAGATTCCCTCACAAATTATAGAAATATAAATGATGGTTATATAAGTGGCACGTGATCCCGATGGTTCATTTACTGTGCAAATAGGAACTACGATTAACTAATGCAGATTCACCAAAATGTAAATAAAAATGTCTCAACATGATTCCTATATCTCCAGAGCTCTGACATTTTAAATTGTGAAAATAGTGGGTTTTTTCAAGGAATCAATACAGAGCATTTAAAATTATGAAAATTTTACTTGTCGTGGAAATAACAAATTTGACATAAACATGTCTTTTTTCAGTAAAACAATCTTCTTATACTTTCTGTACATGGTGGCCACAGCCATGTAAACTGAAGGCAAGCGGACATGAAGCCAATCAGTCGAAAGCAGTAAATACTCAAATGAGAGATTTGTATTTTTCTTATGCAGATTAAACACTGATTGGATTATAAAAACAGTTCATAATGGATCTTTCATTCCTGGCGGTGCTTCGATAGCAGATGGTTTCTGCGAGTAAACGCACACCTGTCGCAGTGCTTCTCTGTCTGCTGTCTGACAGTCCTGTCTTTGTGTGTCAGGTCCGTGACAGCCTGAAAGCCAAGACTCCAGACGATGTTCCTATTCCATACGACGAGGTGAAGAACCCGTGCAGGACGAGCATCGGTTACGCCAACACTGGAGACCTCCACTCACTCAGCACACTGGTCATCCTGCTCGCAGCGGCTCTTCAGGCTTGTGTCACAGCTTAATAGGCTCCTTTATCATTGCAGTTGACTGTATGTATGTAAGGCAAGACTATAATCATGAATAGTAATGAAATCTGAAGATCTTTGTTTTATGTCTAATTTTAACAATTATACTCTCAGAACTGCCAAATAGCTGCAGTTTGATTTGTGTTAAACAGCCTGTTAAATGATTTTCTGTCAGTTTTACTGACCTCTGCAGGTTACCTTTTGTAAAATGACAAAAACACTGTGACTTATAGCAGTGTTGTAGCTAACATAATCACAGACAGGCACAACAATGTCAAAGTTGACTTTATTTAAACCTGAGTCAAAGTTTCAATTCATCCTGCTATTGTTGTTTTTATCCCCTCAAAAAAACTGTCAAAAGAGGGAAATATTAGTGCGTGAAGGTCAATGTTGTAACATAGAAGTTGTTCTCATTGTTTTACCTGGTTAAATAAAGGAAATTATAAAGCCACACAAATCTAATCTGGATGCACAAACAATATTCCTAAACCTTTGAAAGCGTTTTGGCTGAAAGTAGTACATGGCCATAATTGTAAGAGCAGAGTCCCATCTAGTGTTCGGAGAGGGTAAAACGTGGGCGAGACACCACACCACTCAACTGTTGTAACTCAAATTCTGTTCATTTGCACGTTTTGAATTTAGTTTACAGATCAGGAAAATTTGACTTTAGCTCTGTGATTTGCTGCCATGATAGTTAAGATAAAAAGTCTTTGTTCCTGTAAGGTTTTCTACTTGATGATGACACACAAACATAGACAATAAAAAATAACGTGGTCATACAAACATCTATCGACCACAGGACCTTTAGTTAATACAAAAGCGCCTTTTGTATTCTCACTGATGGTACAATTATAAATTCAGTCAGCCAATGCACAAACAGTAAACTATTACACAATGACAACTTTTGAAACCTGAAGTCATGCCTTCTCATAATTCTACAAACAAAACAGGCAACCGTGAAAACCTTGAACATGGTTCCAGTAACAGTGTTAAAAGAGCACATTCAAGAGACTTTAACATATATGACATTATGATTTGAGATTAAATAATAAATAGAGAGAAACTATTGTGAAAGTATTTAATGCCCTGTAGTTAAGGTCATTCCTATTAAATCCTGAAGCACACACAGTGTTAACCAGATCAACCACAGGCAGAATTGATTTGGTAGCCATCTTATTTTTCCACACCGCTCAGATCACAACATTTAGCTGAATACTTGTACATCAAGTGAAATATTTGCATTTGCAGACCTGTTGGTGACACAAGGAAGCATTCAAATGCCAGAAAAACATCCTTTGATCATAATTTAGTGCTCTTTTGTGTGCGTCACAATAACAATTTGAACCAGTTGTGTGGATCGCGTGGATTCTCAGACTCCTCTAAGCACTGAGACACTGCTGGTGAATCAGACAGAAGGAAAAGTGCATGAGTCACTAATAAACACACAAATGCCTGCTGCTCACATGACCAACAGCAACTCAGAGCTTTTCTGGTGAAACTTATAATGATAATTTGGTTTGAATTCCTTCACAGAGATGAACCGTTTGACTATAACTGTACAGGCCAAAGTTACCAGTGAGACACTTCTGAAGGGAATATTTCACACAAAAACAAATATGCAAAGAAGCTTCAAAAAGAGGGCCATTGATTTCCAGCACTTTACCTGAATCCACATGAGAAAAGGACACAGCACAATATTCAAATATAACAAGAAGAGACGGATTTATTGCTGAAAACAGAGAGCGCCATCGCTCTAAAGTGCACTGTTTCTGATCTGAGGTCTGTTCTTCTGTTAAATTATAAACAGATAGTGACATTCAGTAAGGGCTGATGGTAGGCTGTCAGAGGTGCAAGTCCAACGGGAGGAAGATAGTCTGTAGAGATAAAGAGTCTGTTAGGATGCAGTCTCTCTCAGTGTCTCATTCTCCTGTTCCTGTGTCTCACTGCCAGACAGCAGAGGGGGGTTTGTTGGCACAGCAATCCTATAAGGCAAACTATCTTTAGTCAACATCTTCCTGGTGGCAGAAACCAGACGGGAGTAGTTATCAGGGTTGTAATCAGACAAAGGGGCCCGCGTGCACAGTAAAGGCAGGTTGTCAGGTCGGGACAGGAAAAGAGGCGGCCGTCGCTGGTTTTCACCTTCCTTCAGTGAGTCTGGGAGCGGCTTGCGTTTGCTCTCTGGTAGGAGCATTATGCAGAGAACAGAGAGGACGGTGAAGGAGGCAAAGATGACATGGTGGAGGAAGTAGCCGCCGTTATTCTGGAGCTCCATCAGGGAGGAGGCGGCCATGCCAACACAACCCGATGCCAGCACCAGGCCGAGGCAGCCACCTCTGATAGAAAGGTAGAGGAACAGATCATCATGTGAAGGCATCGAGGTGTAATAGTCCCATAATACTTTAATTATATATTGTATATATGTTTCTTTATTTCTGTCATTTCCAGCTACCCTACAGTTCCTTCTCTGTGGAGCACAAAGCAGGAAGAAGGTATGACATGAATCAGTAAGTGTTCGGTGCATCTGTGATTTCTCTGAGGACATGACCAAAGAGCGTACATCAAAGTTTGTGAAAAAAAACTCTGGAAATTGTCAACAGAGAAACTGAGAACATCTAGAAATTTTGTGGCAACTTGGTAATGAACCTGGAGATGTGTTTTGAGTGATATTTGTGTTTCCACTTTATGGTCCAAAACCGGAAAAGTTGCGTCAGGTCAGGAGGGTCGTCTTTGGTATTTGCAGGGTTGTGCGCCATGAATTTGTCCCCCAGGGTTGAACTCTCAACACCGAGCTCTACTGTGACGTTGGAGGGGTCGCAGGGCTGTGACACAACTACGCTGTGCTTCTCCAACATGACAATGTTGAAACACACTAGTTTCTCGTCCACAACACACTCTGTGTCCCCGCCACCTCTACTCACTGGATTTAAATCCCCTGAGACTTCTTTCTGTTCCCCAATAATTTGTCAAACTTTTCTATATGTCAACATATGTAACTCAGGCACTGATTTTCATCAAGCAACCAAATTTGTCACACTTAATCATTCGGGTTGTGCCTCCCTCCACGTCATGATGCTGCGCAACAGGAGCAGTTGTGGAAGTCATTGATCCTCCCTGAAATAGCCTTAAAAATGGCTTAGAAACATACAGTTTCATCTTTTAAAAAGAATCAAATATTTCTTAACCAGCTGGGCTGCAGTCATTTTTACCAAATGTCACTCAGACAGGAGTGAATTGTGCATTTGTCTTGAATCAGGTTTAGTTACACAGGCAGAGCTATATAGTAGGATTTATTCATTGCCTATACTTTCATGGTAATATTTTTGACAATAAAGAAAATATAAACACTTACCTTACTACAGTTGGCATCACCTCGCAGGCGAAGAATGCGCTGAGCATGGCGAGAGCCTGAGAGAACAGCAAACCCATGACAGACAGCACCAACACCAGGCCGCCTCGGAGGTCTGACACACAGAGAAGACAATTTTATTCATTAAACCAAGAAAAACTGCAGTACTATCAACAGCAAACCTTCTGGCTTGTGACTCAAATACTGTCATGTGTGTGGCATAAACATTTTATTTACTCAGGCATGCAGGGAACTCCAGATGGATTATAAACATATCCAGTGACTCTGCTCAGTTCTAACATCAAGGATGAGAAACTGATTTGCAATTTTTACTTCATATTGAAGCCTGTGAAGAAGATTTTATGATTTAAGATTGCTGACTTTTCACGTCATCGTTTGTTTGGAATCTTTGTGAAAAAAAGTAAAACTTATATTTTTTCTAAAATGTCCTCAATATGTCAAGAAATGTCTCAAGCTGATTGTGAGGATGCTGCGTTATCATTTCTTATTTCTGCATAAACAACTATGAACTGTGGAGGTAACGTACACTGAGTGAGGGCCAGCAGCAGCAGCGACGACAGCCCGGTGAGGGTGGCAGACAGCAGCAGCATACCACGCCGACCAAAGTGATTGACAGTCAAACAGATGAAGATGCAGGCCAGTGCTCCCGTTATCACTCGGAGGAAGTAGCTGAAGTAGAAGTTGGTGGAGTAACTGTGCAGGTTTCTGGTGAAACAGTACTGGATGCCCGTTCCAATGAACCTGGAGGGAGAGAAGAGAAAGACAAAAACAAAGATACTGCCTGTGCAGATACTTCACACAGTTACCTCTCTTCCACCAGGCTGCTGCCAGTATCCAGCCAGTTCTGCCTTCTGAGAGCCGGCAGGTTTGGGAACTGAACATTTCATAACAAATCATTTTCATAAACATGCTATAAAGCTGCATTTTGACTCGGCATGTCTATGTTTACTTTTCTTTACTTCTCTATAATTTAAACTGCCTTTGCATATCACTGTACATATTACATACAATACAATATTCAATATCTAGATTTTTGTTTTTGTTTAAGTCAAATTTGTAAAGCTTTGTTCTGAACAGTGGAATTCCCAAGTGTCCCTGAACACCTCATTCAGATTTGACCACAATTCAGAGCAACTCCACGGTCTCCTGTCTGATATGTTTCAAGTCTTAAGCTCTTATCTGTCTTCTCATCTTTGTCTACGCTTACACTCATTAAATGGTCATTTTAGTTGGTAAATTTAGGGATGGAAGTTGATTTCATGGATAAATAAGTACATGGAGAATTAAAAACTTACAAAGTGAAGCTGAGTATGAGACAGTTCTTCCAGATGACACGAGTCCGACGCAGCTCCAGAACTGAATAGTACTTCGGCCGGTAGTCTTCTCCGTACACTGAATCTATCTCTGGAGAGACGATTATATCAGAAGGTTTGGATGAAATTTGTGTGTGTGTGTGTGTGTGTGTGTGTGTGTGTGTGTGTGTGTGTGTGTGTGTGTGTGTGTGTGTGTGTGTGTGTGTGTGTGTGTGTGTGTGTGTGTGTGTGTGTGTGTGCGTGCGTGTGCATGTGTGTGTGTGTGTGTACCTGACAGCAGGGTTTCACCAGGGTAGATCTCATCTTGCAGACAAACACTGTTTCTGGTGGAGAACTCCTGAAGGCTCCTCTTCACCTGATGAATCTGAGAGGTGGCCAGCAGCCAGCGAGGAGACTCAGGAAAAACTGACGAACAGCTGTGGAAAACAAATCTGTCATCATTTCTCAGAGGGATAAAGAGCTCAAACATTCACTTTAACAACCATAGACAGTAAAACAGCAAAGAAATGTATAATTTGTGGTTTTTATTGCATATTAGATTTAAAAACAGCTGTCTACATTTTACAACGTCTTTGCAAGAGAAAATAAATATATATAATATCACTATAATTGACACAGAGGGCATCGGCATACCGGTTTATGTACAAATATAAACTATGTCTTTAAGGTCTTTTCATCCAAGTTGGCCAAAAATATAAGATGTTTAATTGATTAATACCAAAGACACCAGAGAAGACGATATCTTGATTTTGTACGTTTCTCATGTGAACTCATGCTGGTACACAGGGCTCCACCTGGTGCTGCTAGGCCGAAGAGCTGCACTCCAACTGGCCCAAGTCCAAAAAAATACTAATTTAATTTTATAACACAAGTTATTACATATACACATCTCATTACACAGTTGCAAAAAATTGGTAGTTAAATATCTAAATATTTAAAAAAAAAAAAAAATGTCCTGTGCTTAGCCACGTAGGGTGACATCATGTCACAGATAGAGATATTTCATGTTTAAAAAAGAAACTGGGTTACAACCCACGATAGTGTCACAAACAGCCTTCTTAGGGTGTAACGTGCAGCACATAATCTCCCCTTCAGAAGAATAAGGATGACTGCAGACACTTGGTTATACCAACACCTGAACAAGTGTATGGCCACTAGATGAAATAGAAGTAGAATTTCAACAAGAAGAGTGTCTTGGACTTTTTGCTTTTTTTTCAAACCTTTTGTGTTCCCTTCCAAAGAGCACCATCATCACACTAGTTTGAACTTCTGAGCACTCTGGACCTTTTCTTGTTGGGAATCAGAGGAATTTTGAAATATCGACAAGGTCCAAAAAACAATGGAGAGCCGGGTAACAGCGATGATGAGAGCTGAAAGTTACAGGCAGCCGTTTCTACGCGCCACCAGCTGCTGATTGTGAGTGATTTACGCGAGTGTTGTTATAAACACATGAATTTATTCATTTGATTTTGAAGCAGCTGCCTTATGTTGGTGTTATTTCCCCTTTCTGGGGCTATTACATGGTCAAATCAGTGAATTTTTAATTATGAAATAAATGTTGGTATCTGCAGTGGGAATGGTGCTTGTGAAATTTGGTTCAGTAAAAAGTGGAACATGGTCTGAGAAGCGAGTGAACCTCGGCTTTAAACATGCGGTTACATTCAGGTGTGTCTGACAGAAGAGGTGAGCGTGAGACAGGAGCAGCTCCAAACTGCCGACAGGTCAGCCATATAAAATGATGTCACGATGTGAGACTGGTACACTGAATCCCGCTGGGAAATAATAGACCATCTTTTCCACCCGTGCACACTAAATACTGCCACCTGACTTACCACCAGTAGGAAAGCAGTAGAAGCAAAGGCAAAGTGGCCACAGCCTGGAGGACGGGCCAATCGCGGCACAGCACAGCGACGCCTGGCAACAGCAGCTCTGCGAACACAGCGAAGATGCTGCTGACCATAGCAACCATGAGGCGATGGGGAGGGTCGCACAGCTCCAACCCTGAGAGAGCGACGAGCAGAAAGTCAGGAAACACAGAAAGATAAGATGGAAACACAGCTGAGGCAAAACAAATACATTTGTCTAGAACAGATCCATTTCCTGTCACGGACCCCGTTTACATGCTGTAAACCTGCAGACTGAAGTCTGGATCATTCAGCCTTCATGTCAGCATGGATGTGTGGTTAATAACACAGATGAAAGACGCCTTTGCATTCATTCCATGTTTAAAGTTTTTATGCTCGACACTTTTTAGGAGGAAAAGGGAAACAGTAGCAAACACAAGAGTCAGGGTATTTTAATAACATTTTAAAATGAGACCTTTTCAAATTAAAAACAACATAGTCTTCCTCTACAAAAGTAAACTTTATAAGCTGCCTTATTCAATCCCTTTGCTCCACAGCCTATAGTTTAAAGAGGCCTGTGTGTTAACATGCTTTGACTAGATGGAGCCAGTTTTCTGACTCTATGGCTCTTTTCAACTTCTGTTACTGTTGGACGATGTTTACCATTTTCTGTTATCCCATTAGTTATCTCATTTCCTGTGCCGTGTACATACAAGTGTTGAGCCCACATGGACGATAAAAAAAACAGTAAATACTGTTGCAGTTGTGAAACTTTTGTTAGACATGAATCTAACATCTTTAATTTCAAAAACAAAGGACTTCATCTCCCTCCTGTCCCATTGGACAAAAATACGTAGTCCTTTAATCATCATATGATGAACAGTAAAACATGAAATTCACTTCAGCCTCAACTTAATTACATAAAGTGTTTCCTCCTCAGGGGACAAAGGAGAATTCATCAGTCACGTGAGGCCTCAATGGCAGCTGTTCATATTTTTCCTTCAATGAGAAAAAAAAAAATCCTACAAATGTATCTACTACTATTAACATAAAACAACAACAGTGTCATACAGCAGAGCTCATGTTGGAATCTGCACGGCCTGAAGTCAAGAAAAGAGAGGACCCCTCAGAGGAGCCGTTTTTTGTTTTGTACATTTTTTTTTTTTTCATTTTTAATACCAAAATATTTTTCATCAAAGCAATATTCTTTTGATGACATATTTTTCCTTGTCGTGTGTTGGGTGTGAAAGAAATACTCTGCTAAGATACTTACATAATATGTAATGTTGGAGAGGCTAAAATTCACGTTGGTTCTATAAACCACAACAGATTGTTATATATATATTTATTATCTATATTGTCTGGAAACACTGGTTAGTTAGTTTTTGATATTAGTGAATTATGAGTGCCTAAACCTTAGCTGCTTTAAACTGCATACACAATACAGAAAATATAGAAATGAAATAACGTCATTTATTTTCTGCGGAGATAAAAACGTAACACTAACATCTTTGACAGCACATGGCTGACTTGAATTCACTCTTTGCTGATGAACAATGTTTGTCGAATACTAAAAAGGAAACTGTTTCTGGGTTATATTAACTGTGAATGTGGCCTCGTATTTGCTGGACTGCCATGGGCAGAGGAGGAAGTGACATTATCTCGTGCATCTCTTCCGGTGGATCCCCAGAGAGGATATCTGCTGTTGGACCCTCACGCAAAAACATGATGCCACAAAACAGGACGATAAGGACCTATAAAGCAGAACCTACACTCTACGTGTGCTTCACCGTCTTGGCTCTTTGTGTGCTGGTTTGAGGCAAAGCTAAATTCTGCATAACACCTGAAAACTGCTGCAGGGAGATAAAGATCTTAAGATCAGGTGCTGACATCATTTTGTTTGGGAGCGTGTCAAGCTGCGCATGTTTGTGCTGAACTTTGACTCCTTTCCACCACAGCTCTGACTCCCTTCGTGCCCCCTCCCTGTCAGGGTGGGGGGGGGGGGGGGGTTGGGAATGAGGAGCTCTCATCCTGTTTACTTCCTCGCCTTCAGTCCTGTCCTGCTATTGTTTTTGTCCTCTCTCTGTAGGAGCAGCGCTGGCAGGACATCACCGAGAGACTTTCCCCTCAGGTCCTGCACACGCCCAGCAAAACATCAGCCTGAATCTGGACTCCATCTCATCCTGAACTCGTGGGAATGTGGGAGTACGTATGCATGTCGAAAACAGACAAACTGTGTGCATTTCAGATAGGACAGCGTAACATTCCACTACAGAGCATCACCTCCTCCTATGCAGAAATGTGTGATGGCTCTAATGTAATTACTTTTCCACGCTGGCTCACTCGTTTTAGAAAGACTGTGTTTGACACATTACCAGGCAGAGACATTTTGTCACAGACAGTCGTGCTGAAGACGGGAGAGCTAAGGCTTTATCACAGAGGGGTGGCGCACTTCTACTTCTCGGCTGCCCCCATAAACGAGGACAGCAAAGAGGCACGAGGAACGAAAACCTCCAACCAGCTGCCTGCTGTCACTCAGTCTGAGCTCACAACACACTGCAGCTGAAAGTCCCCACACAACTCCTCGAGTCGCGCACACAATCCATGTCCATATTTTTCATCTTATCAGAGCAGTTTAAAAATGCAGCCTGTACGGTAGCAACATTCATTCAATGTACATCACTAAAAAAAAAAATCAACGAGAGAGCTACAGTGGATCCCAGTTCTCTCCTACATACAACAGAAGTTATAATCCCCACTTTTCATTTATTAATAGCTGCCTTTTTTCCATTAATAACCCTCCAATGCATTTATAATATGGAATTGCCTCTCTATAGAGTCGTCTTCATTGTTGGTGGTAGCGTCCATCAAGACTGAGTTCTTCATGTTTCGCTAAGCTGTAAAAGTCAGTCGAGAATATATGTTCTTGTGCATCAAGAGTATGTTTTTAGTATCGTAACATAATTAACTATCCATTTGTCTGACTGGTGGATCTGATCTGATGACAGTTATTAAATGATTCTTTATGTAATCAGAGGCTGAATGTTGGAAGCCGAACAGATAAGACACATGATGGTCATGATGAAAAACAGAAAGACATGACATGAAGAAGAGATGGTGGCAATTACAGATCATCTCAGATGCTGCAGATAAATATATCCATATAATAAAGTTTAAGGATTCTTACAAATGTGCAGAACAATATTGACACTGGTGCAGACATCACCATGAAGGTTTCATAGTAAAACATACATTTTAAAGCTTTCTCATGTGCAGCTGCTAAACCTTATTAATCGTGCCTGAACAGACAGGAAGTAAAAGATTAAATAAGAATCTGATTATTAATAGAACAGAGAAACTCCCAAAGTCAGGAGGTAAGACTCTTTACATGATCCTTGTAAGTCACTGCAGCTACTTTAGACTGTTTTCAAATGCTCTTTTAGTTCTTGTTCATGACTTTCAGACATCAGCAGTAAAAACATCAAGTCTGATTTCAGTTGTTTGTGTTTCCTGAAATAAAGATACGACGATAACACAAAGATAAGCAGGATTTATAATTGGCTTCTGTCAGGGCTCAATGGGATTTTCTTATCTTTGACTGATAACATAGTTTCTCCAGTTTGGAAGGTGGACAGATGTGTGTTGGGAATAATATTTAGTACTTATCTCACAGCCTAAATGTTTTTTTTTATTCTTCCTCTGGAGCATTACAAAATCATGCAAAGAGTGTGACAGCTTTTTTTTTATTCTACTCTGGGAGCCACAGAGCCATGGTTTATCACATTAACATGATATCATCTTTACATAACATCGGATTTCCTGAAAGAGAAAAGATTCAGATCGTCACAACGTAAGTAAATAATGAGCAACCAGTCGACTCTTCAGTGTTGAAACTAAGACTTTAGGAGCATGTTGGGTGGAGGGACTTTCCCCTAATGATACAGCAGCTTGTCTTGGCCCGAGAGTGACTGCACATAGAGGAATGATCATGTGCCACCTATTATTTACCCTCTGGCCTCTCATTTTCCTTATTTTTTTTAATTAGGTTTGTATTTGTGCTGCTAATTTAAGCATTCTAGAAGCACAGTGGAATGACTCAGAGTGAAGAGCAGGAATCCAGAAGTGATCTCTAAAATAAACAAACGAGCGAGACGCCCCGCAGAAGTTCTTTACTGAATAAGGCTGCAGGAAGTTTTACCACAGGATAAGTGGGACAGGACACTTACTGGCAATGTACGAGGACACAAACACCCCGGCGAGCGTGGCGCCCTGAGAGAGACGCAGCAGCAGAAACACCACCGAACTATTGGACAAACACACGGCCACCCCGAACAGACTGGACAGACTGATGGAGAGGAGGAAACCGCGCCGACGACCCAACCTGAAAACACACGTAGCTCAGTTAGTCACCAAACATACACTTAAACTATGGAGCCCCAACGTGCTCAGTAGATATCAACACAGATCTTTTGAATAAAAATGTAAAAATGTATTAAAAATGAAACTTAATACAGTTTATTTGTATATTTATTCAGATCATTAGATATTTCTAGGACATACAATTTTGAATTCTTTGGAGTTGCATATAAATTGAAATTATTACATACCAGTCACACAATGTACCAAAGACAACATATCCCAGAATCCATCCTGTCATGAAGCTGATATGCTGCACAGGGATTTTCCAGTAGTCACTGCAAACCAGGTTCCACTGCAAAGGAAGACAAGAAAGTACACTGAGACACTTAAAAAGAAAAACAAACCTCGGTATTAATGTGGCTCTGAAATTAAAAAAAAAAAAAGCACTTCCCTTTGATTACTTTTAAAATTTTAAAAATATATTTCATGTGGCTCTCAAGTATCAGCAGTTTTTCAGTGGCATTTGTTAAAATGGCTCCCATTATGTTTCTTAACAAACCACACCAAAAGACCAAAATCAATAACGTTTTGGCTCACCGCTTCATACTTTCTGATTTCCCGCCCCTGGCTGTGGATCTAAGCCAACTAGTTTCTACTGAAGACAGAAATCTTTAAAAGAAAGTAGTAAATATAGAGCTGGATTCTAAAAAGGCTCAGTAATTGTCTAAAAAGGCTGGCCAGAGTGAATTTTAGCAAAACAAACAGAAGAAATTATTTGCTGGGACTATTTTCAACTGCGTACATACAAAATATGCTCCTCTAGTAAATATTTACAGCAGCAAGAGGGAGTATGTGGGATAGACTCAAAATAAACCATGGTCTCAGCTAGTTAAAGGTCCCATATTGTATAAATTCAGATTTCTGCGTTGAATGTAAAGCAGGTTTAGGTGCTACATAAATATTGTGAAAGTGTCCAAAATCATATACACAGCCCGTTCTCAGCAATTGAGCCGTTTGGACTTCTTTAAGTTTGTGATGTCACAAACTCGCATTCATGCCATATTTTCGCCCTCAGCACGACCCACTGAGTCACTCGGAAAAATGTCATCCCATCAGAAGAAAGCGTTATTGGTATCAGTGCACCTTAAAGACACAGACATGAAATAGCCTGTTTTTGGTGGAGCTCCAGAACAAAGCTTAAGATGGATGTCAAACTATATTGAGATGGTTTTTGATACTTAATGTCACAAAAAATTATTCTTATGCATCAGGACTGCAAATAAAACAGCAGAAAAGTGTCAAGTATGGTTTTTCATTTCTTTACTGTATCCTCTCATTTTGACTGGTTGACCTACTTAAACCAAGTTTTAAGTCAAGGTAATGGGTATCAGCTGAAAACCAGCACACACCAAACTTTGACTGAGAAAAAAAAAAAAAATCATACAGATGAGGATACTCACTTTTTGTATAAATATTTTGTTCTATTTTTATAATAAAAGGCACACGAGCAAACTGTCACCAACAGGCCGCACTCAAAGTAATCTAACTTTATGTAACATGCAGAGAAGAGCAGGTGACCAGTCGAGTCGCAAACACAGAGAGATTGGTGAGGAAGCAAGAATGCAGATCATGTCGTTCCTAATCCAGTTAGGATGCCTGCTGACAGTGTTATTACATTACAACAAAGTAGTGCTCAAAGTCGCCAGCAGATGTACGACTGGTTGGGACTAGTTGTTGCCTGTAAGAAAATTCTTCCTCCTCCTCTTACACCCTCCTCTGTCTCTTCTTCTTTGCTGTCGTAGGTTACAGAGTTTTGGATCAAAACATCAAAATGAGTTGAAGTCATGTTCAATAAAAAGGGGAGAAGAACTGAAAACAGAAGTGAATATAATACATCTTACAACATGACGTCTCTTCTGAGACACTGACCCTGTTACAAAATACACAGTATTATTCAAATCAAATTTACTCTGAACAATGATTAACGGGATAAATCTACTTCATAAGAGGTCAGACGATTACCAATTTTAGAAGTGATTTATTTCCTACAGAGACCCACAGAAAACCTAATCGACTGGATTTGGGGATTCAGTTTGGGGATTTTCTTCACATTTTTCAAAGTCTGAATAGACTCCCAAACTCAACTCCTCTGTGTGCAGTTAGTATTCCTGTGCTGGAATATCATATGATGTGTTTGCTGCATGGCTGTTTTAACAAACACAAATTAATTTAAGAAGGTGCACCATATAATCACAATATGAAGGTCTTAAAATTGAACACTCCTCACAGGAAGTAAAGCAAGAACCTTTGTAGGCCGTTATAATACCAACAGATATTGTGCTTTAGTTCCCGAGTATTTCCAGACTCAAACTACCACGCAGCGAACATGGGGCCTTCAAGGGTCCTTCAGAAGCTTGGAGCCTCAGGGGGAGTTTTGTTTTTCACACCTTGTAATCCAGCACTGATTACAGGGGTACAAAGAGACTAAACAGTTGTTGTCTTTGTGATGTGACACTTCAGAGAAATGATCACGACATTTGAAAAAATGACAAATGAAAAAGGCTTCAGCAAAGAGGAAGAGTGATCACAAGCAGATCTTCACCAACATCAGAGAACCTCTGAGATGAAAATAAACGGCTGTCTCACGATAACATTATGAGGTTTATGAGTTCGTAGTACCGGACAACTGCATTCAAGGACTCTGGTATTTTGGTCTGAGGCTGTTGTACTCTCAGTTTTTCCTCTATCCCTGCTGTCCTTTGTCCTTGCGAGTGATGTCATGGGCAGAGGAAGCTGCTGCTGAAGGAGGTGTTCAGGGTCTCAGGAAGGAACATGGAGGCTTCTGATTTCCCATCGGCAGGGAAAGGAAAAAGAAAGTCTCCTCACCGCCAGTATCCATTTCCTTGATGCCATGATACACAGACAACAATCTGAGAACAAGTTGAAGGGCAATTACCCATGATGACTTCGTCCTGCTTGGCAGCCCCTCACCCTCCCCACCACAGCTGGTCACAATCAGGTTCTGTATTGTTTCCATATTTGCTACAAAATAAAGCACGGAAACAGACGTAGTGTTGATGTGCGAGGTGTTTGTACGAGGTCACAGCGATGAATATTTCTTTGTTAGAGCCTTGTTTGTTCTATTTGTAGACTGGGATGGATCCTTGAGAAGCACAAGACATGAAACCAAGTGAAAAGAGGATAAAGAGGACATTTACATGCATAACAATAACACTGACAGTAGCCGAAGCATAATGTCCAGGAACTGACATGGGTCTGTATTTGAATGGAGACGCCCCCTGGCTGGACTTTTATCTGTGACCCTTGGAAACCACAGGCCAGACAGCAGATCAGTGAGAGTGAACAAGATCCTGAGCAACAACTAAGTTTTAACTGTTCAACCTGAGTCAATATTGACACAAGGAGCAGTCTTCATGGCACACGTGCTTCCAGCAGAGATGTTGGTTGCAACTGAGAGGAAGCTGGAACAAATCCAGTTCAGCACCACCATGTTGGAGCAGGACCAGAGAATCGAATTAACTGATAAAGTTACACAACCGAGAAAAAAAACTGTTTGACATAAAAGAGTTGCTGTTTTTCATAAACATTTGATGGGTAAAGAAATGTGAATAAAAAGCCCAACCAGCAGCCCAACTGGATTCAGAAATGTTTTAGATATTAATCCTCCACACACAGACCTGAGTGATAACTGAACACGAACTTACCTCAGTCACAAAGTTGCTCTGGAGCCCGGCTACACTGGAGTACTCCCACCCATGGGTGCAGGACACCCTCACCCTGGGCACGTTGTCGGAAAAGTCCGAGGTGTTGGGAGGATACTTAAAAAGTTCACAGTGGCTGAGACCGGAGCCCTCCACCCAAGGGATGGTGAGGTTTAGGTATCCCTGTCTGGAGAGGTTGCTGAGGAGGAAGGTGGAGGGCAGGAGCTTCGGGTCTGGTTTGCAGTGGTACAAGTCCGGGATCAGGGTGTAAAAAACGTCGCTGAACAGATTCAACATGACCGCAAAGTTTGGAAACCAGCTGAACACGACCACGATCCGGTTATAGCGCCCATAACCGCCGGTGTGAGGGAAAATCTTCGTCTCATAATCCATCTGAAGACGAGAGTTGGTGGTGTGAGACGCTCCTGTGGCCATTACGCAGGGAGTGCGCACACTCGACAGCCGCGCGGCAAAGCTGCAGGTAGGCAGGGGAGGGCGGGATCTGACGTCCGGATAGGACGGGGTTTGGGGTTTCACATATGACACACCTGCTTGGCTGATTCGGTGACTACTTTGTGGATGATCGGTGAGTTCAAACTATTTCCACTGAGTCACCAGCACCAACGCAGATACAGTTACCAAAGCGCCGTCAGTCATCGGGTGCTTTCGACTTCACGCGGCGCTCCGCAGCGCTGACCTGTGATGCACGCTGGATTTACAACATTGCATGATGGTTAGACATTTTGTCCGAATTTAGCCGGCGCTGCAAAACGTCACAATGTTACAAAACCTCGCGGGAGCGAAGAGGTTACAGTTTTCTGAGTCAGGTGCTGCAGCTGCTCCGGCTGCACCGGCTCAGCACTTCCTCTGTGACGTCACGACTCTGTCCTGATAGGTTTAAAGTTTCATCGGCATGCTTGACTTGACGTTTGTTTTTAGTCTAAGACCTTCAGAGCAGTTATCTCCTGTAATTATCTTTCCTAATTTATTGATCTGCTCCTTCCGCAGTTCAGGTTTTACATCTGGACACAGACATGCTGTAATTTAACATCTGGACACAGCCAGGCTGTAGATTAATATCTGGACACAGACACGCTGTAGTTTTACATCTGAACACAGACACGCTGTAGATTAACATCTGGACACAGACACGCTGTAGTTTAACATCTGGACACAGACACGCTGTAGTTTAACATCTGGACACAGACACGCTGTAGTTTAACATTTGGACACAGACACGCTGTAGTTTTATAGTTTTTGGACATTAAATTGCCTGATTGTGTCTTGTTGTAAATTGTGTAATCCTGAAACGTTTTAATCTCGATTCTCTCACATGAAGCACTTTGTAACTTTGTTGATAAGTGCTGCACAAATGAATATTTATCATCATCTGCTTGATGCGGCTCTCAGTGATGTGCAGATGAACTGGGATTGCTCGACTCAGGATCTAGAAAAGCTTTTTATTAATATGTTTGTTTTCTTTCATCTGCCTCTGAAATATGAACTGTAATTACACTGAAATATTCAGAGAGAGTGTAACACATATCAGACATCTGACTTCAGCCAGAACTCTTCCAGGCTATCGGTTTACCGTTTGCTCCAAATTTGTCAGCCACGTCAGAAGAGGCATTTCAGACACGAAGATTGTGAAACATGTTTTACTCCCGCTCAAGATTTCAGACACCAAACACAGTCACCTCACCCTGCTGCTATAGGCTGACCACATCCCAACAAACTGAACGTGTATGTTTGTGTGGGACAATGTGGGACACATTATCAATGCTGACAGGTCGTCCAAAATTTACATGTCTACCCAACTTGGAAAACTCACACAATAGAGTATGTGGTGTCCAGGTTAAGTCTGTAGTCTGTGAAGGACTCAACAAATATGATTTATTTTAATGCAACTTTCTGAAGTCCCATGCAATGTAAATACTCATACAGTAAGAGCAAAATGAAGCTCGTGTTGGCAGGAAAAATGGTGACAGACTAACCTGCATGTGCAGTTTAATTAACATTAAACAGCCTTCATGCTTTCTTCACAGACTTCAGAAGAAAGACAGCTTTTTTTTAAAGTGTCTGTCCAGCACTGTTGACTGTTGAAAACTAAAGATAATCTTAATATGGGACCTGGAACTAAAACGATGGTTCATATAAAGACTCTGCTATCAACAGACTGCACAAGACCACCATAATGTTAAGATGTCATCATATTGGAGGTTTTCTTTCCATCTATCGCTCGTGGGAATTGTTGGGATCCTCTCTATAATGTTGGTGAAGTTCTTTTTAAAGTTTAAAGTTCCCTAAAATGACTTATGTTGTGACTTGACACTATGCAAGTACAATTTAATTGAGATAAATTTCAATATGATGATACCTAAATGTCTATGTTCAAATATGAGATGATACATATGTATTTTGGGTGCATCAGAATTTGCATAAATGCAGTTTGACGGAGACGAAGCAAACACATGAACCAGAGAACGGCTGGTAATATTTCAAAATTTTATTAACGAACATAATCTCTGAGGAACAACAGCAGTTCTCGCGCTCTCTGTACATGCAACTGTAGAAAATAACAATTTAGAATTTTTACTTTTCAGTTTTAGTCTTTTTTTGCCCCCATCCACTCATTTTCAGTTTCTCTCATTTTAATTTTTTTTGTCTTTATTTTTTTTTTGCAGGAAATCAACAACAGCTAGAGGTGAAAGTACTGGATTTGTGTTACAGCACTGACGATAGCATCAACAACCCCCCCCTCCCCTCCCCCTTTAGCTGCTCCAACAATATGTACACAAATAAACTACATTGTACAAATAAAAAAATGTTACATTGTTACATCATAATCACCTGCAGCGAGCACACACAGCTCGTTGCTGTTAGAACCCCACATTCTACGCAATTTTTCAGACTAGTACAAAGAGGAGGGTGCAAAACGTCCTGGGAGGTTTTATTTACAGAGCTATGTACAGTATGTCTCTCACGCATTACAAGGAGGAAAATTTACACAGCGGAGACCAACTTCAACTCAAAACATACCACAGGTGTCAGAAAAAACAAAAAGATAATAAATAGGTTATTTCTCACCATTTAAAGAGTAGTTCTCCATGCTTTTTATTAGTCATTTTCCATTCTAAAAAAAAAAAAAAAAAAAGGAACAAAGAAACAGCTACAGTCTGGGTTTTAATTAAAAAACAAACAAAAGAAAACTAGAAAAAAAAGGCTTGAAATCGTGATTCTATATAATGCAAAAAATAGCAATTATGTATCTTTATGTCCAGTAAGAAAAAACAACAAATAACAAATCTCAAAATCAACATTATGAGTGAATGTGAGGAGAGTAGAGGTAATATGTTGCTGACTGAGGTGGCGTCAGGCTAGCATCTGTATCACCACGGCCAAGTGCTCTACTGTGCATCCGAAGATGTGTGTGTGTCTGTGTTCAATTTATCACGTTAGCTGAATGGTCACTGGAGAATCAACGCGGGTACGGATGTGTTTTCGTCTATTGCTCTGTGCAGCGGTGAACCGCAAACCGGGGGGGGAGAAGAGATCGCCTGTCAGCTGCGTCGACCGTCATCACCATTTCAAGCCTTTGTGGTTCAAATAAATGACTGATTACAGAAGTAACAAACAAAGGCGGGGCTTCAACCGTTAAAAAAAGGTGACGTGTGAAACGGAAACGCTCTTGATGTTTGTAAACAATAGTGAGAGGGTGTCGGTCAGGGCATAGTAACGGGATACATTCTGCTCGATAAGCAACGTGATTGACATGCCACTGGTGCTCAATACAGGACCCCCCCCCCCAAAAAAAAAACCCAACAAAAACAACAAACAAACAAAAAAACCTCCAAGATAAACACAACATTCAAAAACTACATACACTTAGCTAAAAGAACACACAACACACACACACACACACACACACACACACACACACACACATAGATTCTGTGAACAAAAAGACACCCTTAACCCTCTTCACAAAAACGGAGAGAAACCAACAATAGAATAAAAACATGACAAACAGGGGTTTAAAAAAACAAATTTCTGTCTGCTTGTATCCAAATGTGTGTATTTACCAACCAGGATGTGTGTATCCTGGACTATACATCTAGCCACCTTGCCTGCACAGTGTAATAGCAACAACCATTGCACTTGACTAGACATACCATACACAGCTATGCTGACTGACAGTGTGTAAATAAGTTAAAAAGGTTCAGATAATATTGCCATCAGGATACGTGAGCAGCTTTCACACACAGACAGGCAGGCGGGCGGCCCGTGTGGTAGGTCGGGAAAGCTTTTCAAAACCAAGACCCACTAAAAAAAAAAAAATAGAGAACAAATACACGTCATCACAAATGGGATTTTTAACTATTACAAAAATTAAAGACAAATCAGTCAATTCAGCGTGAAGCTATTTCTTTCCCCTCCACTGTTTGCGTTGATGTCTGTTCACTTTTTGGTTCATTCTGAGAAGGTTTAAGTCTCGTTAACGGTCTGCTTGGGCCTGACGCAAGGACACGATGATGGCAAATACCACCACGCAACTTAACAACACGAGGAAGGAACTTAACATTTAAAATCCCTGACGACACCAGCAAAGCCCCTCGTAGGTTAGACACTGATAAAAATCAGAAGGATGACGTGACTGGAGCGAAATGTTTAACTATGATGACTTCAGCGACTAACAAACTGATCCTAGAAGGGAACTTGACCTCTCTGTGGGCCACAATAAAATTTGAATATAGTTAAAAACACCCATTCAAAGGCCTCGGGTCTCAGGCTTAAGCCAAAATAAGGTTCTTGAGTTTTCTGACACGCTGGCGCCACCCAGTGAGTAAAGTTGGAACAGCACCAAGAAAATAAGCTGCTCTACAATATTGAACGAGGGGCAGACAGATGGACAAAACAAGAGTCAGTGAGGGATGAAACCTTTCAGTGTCTGTTACGACTCTTCAGTCTATTTAACAGGAAAACCAGACGAGCAGGGAGAACAGGACGAAGTGCTGAAAGACCCGTGTCTTGTTGGTTTTACACGACGTTTTGTGATGATTAGAAAATCCAATTTTTGTAAATGAAAAACAAGCAAAAGAAAATTATTTGAAACCATTTGAAACTAACATGATGGTTTTGCTTGTAAATGACAACTCTAACTTTCATCCTACCAATATATATCTATGTGACTTTGCCCAACAATGAGTACACTTTTTTTTTCACTGAAAAAGGCATTTTCTTGGTTCAAAATTTTTCAGATATAATTGTGTAGTAAAGCAATGAATAATAATCTGTCTATTCTTTAAATAAATCCTCAACAACTATTCTGCTACATCTGAGGGACTGTACGGTGGTCGGCCTGTGGGAGGCCCGTTTAATCCAGAAGGGTCGACTGTCAGCTATTTGCGTTGTGGTGAGTTTCTTTACCAAACCCCGGACTGAATCTACAGATGAGATCATACAACTGTGCACTGGAGTCTTTCAAATACTGACAGAATCGTGTACACATTTTGGCCCATGGATATGAGGGGGGGAAAGTGCTGCCCAAAAGTGAACTGTACATAAAAAGATAATTTTTATTTCTTTTATGTTTTTTTCTTTACACTTAACTGAGTGATATTACAGTACATAGGTTATTTACAACTGTGCAGTAATGTGTGGCAAAATAAATTATCTAGAAGGCAGCAAGAATACATTGGTTAACGAATATAAAAACTGTACATAATTTACGGAATACAACTTTTTTTCTGTTTTCTTTTGTTTTTTTTTTCCATTAAACTAATATTGGCTCTGTAGTGTTTCAAGTCACTTCCTCAGAAACAATGAAATGCCCAAGTAAAGAAATAGACAAAAACAATATTTCTCTCCTCCTGCCAAACCACAATTTCTCAATAGTCTCTTTGAATCTCAACATTCGTTGTGTTTTGTTTCTTCTGGTTGTCCTGTGGTGTTTTTGCAGTCCATGGCGGTCCGATGTGTTTGTGTTGGAGCAGGCGGGGTCGCTGAGGAACACTCCGGTCTGTCCTCAGAGATCCGGGCCTGTCCTCTTCTGTGTAGCCAGGCTGAGAGGCTGCAGGGTCAGTCTCTTCCTCTCAGACACTGGGCCCTGACGTGCACACACATCGTAACCTCTCTGCTGTATCCCAGCCTGCTGCAGGCTTCGTTATGCGACCGTTTAGCTCGGCCCGGTGCGGTATGAACAGAGAGGGCATCCTCTGGGTCTACGGTCTTGTAACCCCAAAAACTTCAGTGGCTGGTCTAGCTTCCTGGATCCACTGAAGATCCTTGTGATGCACCACGGCTCCGTTGACTTCCTCCGGGTCAGTGCCGGACTCTGTCTAGATCTCCTGCGTCAACGGGGGAGGCTTCTCGTCAGTCCTCCCTCAGGACGGGCACCACGCTGCTGGGAGAGCTCCTCTCTGACACGTCCTCCCGGTGGTGCTAGTGGGTATCGAAGCAGGGACCAAAAACAAACGCAGAAAATATATCTCTGTCCCCCTGTCTCACCAGAACTGAGCACTGAGGAGTTGTGTCCCGATGTCAGAGCCTAAAAGCAAAAACTGTTTCTGCTTCTCACACTCTGATCGAACAAAAGTGTAAAAACTTTGAGGATGAAAGTGCAAGTTGTGTATTTTCTTTTTCCCCAGTAAAAATGTGTTTCCTTCTTCACAGAAGGGAATCCAAAGCAAGTTTTTCCTCTTTACTCTTTTTCTATAGAATATAATTTTTTCCTGTCTAAAGTCCTCTTTCAAACTTGCTAGCCCTTTCCATTCGCTCTGTTTAACGAAGTCTCTTTGAGAAGAAGTGATTCAGATGAAGTTTGCTCTCTTATCTGTAAGCACAGCTGTGTCACGCAGGCAGCAGGACAAAGTCGTCGTTGACGTCGACCATTGGCACGTAGAAGGACGGCACCTCGTTGACGCAGAGGGACTTGTGTCCCGCTGGGTCCAGCTCTTGGACCTTCAGCTGCCACTCCATCCGTTGCACCGCGTTGAGCGCTGCTGCCTCGTGCTGCTGCCGCATCAACAAACATGTCTGGGAAAGGAAAAGACAAGCATGAATCCACTCTGTGTATACACACAATACGGTATCAATGTCTTTAAATGAAAAAAATACATATTCAGTAACGGCAGAGGGCCAGTATTTACCTTCATGCGGTCGTATTTATCATCCACGTCCTGGATCCAGGAAATGAACTGACGCGCGTTGAAGCGATCTCTCACAGATTTGTTCTCATCACCCTGCGAACGCACAACAAGTCACAATGTGAGTAAGTAATAGATTTAGTAACAGCTGGCTGCTTACTTGACACTCGGGTGAGTACTCGTATACTTCCTACCTGGCTCTCTGATGGCATATTGTATACTTCAGAGTCCAGCAGCATGGTGCAGGCGCTGAATGGCACAGCCTGATTGGCTATCGTCCTGGCTGCTCTGCAGTGAACCCTTAAAACCTCCTGCTCACATGAGACAATCAGCTTCTCCTGTGGACAGCAAGCACAGCACATAAAGAAGAGGAATATGAGATATGAAGTTGAACATCAGGATGACTGCCATGTTTCTGAGGTTAATAGAAAGGGCTCTTTATCAACAAAGCTGCCACATATGTTTCATTATAAGGGTTGTCATTTAATTAGAGGGCGAGATGAAAAAGATTGCATTTCACTCTGGCTCAACTAAGGAGGGGAGGCTATGCAGATTTCACTTGCATTTCTATTCAAAAAAAGCTTTGATCTTTCATCAAAGAAGTGCTCATAGCGTTCGGTGCACATGTGTGTGGCTAAGTGTAGGAAAGCTGGGACGGAGGGAATTTAGGACAGAGAATAAAATGAGAATAATATGAGACGTGTTAAAAAATAGGAAAATGTCCAGAGAATCTATTCCTTACCCGCTCGATGCTGTGCTGCAACCTGAGTTTCCCTCTCACGGCCTCTTGTTGCCTGAAGAGCTCCTTCAGAGGTTCTGACAGCGATGGAGGTGGGGCAATCTGATGAGCAAAACACAACAAGGTATTATACACCTATTACGTACCCTCTGATACATCTACACACTAAGTTACAGTGTTTATGTATAGAAATGAAAACATTCCACACACTTATATTTTCTTCTTTTGCTGTCCAAACTTTGAAATCGTTACAGAATCAGACTTTTATCCCACACAGTTTGAACCTGCTTTGTTATAAGAGATAATGCAGAGACACCGTAACTTACCACAGGGATGTGCAGCTTGCTGAGGGGCTTGCCATCCAGCAGGTAGGAGCCCGTGTAGGTCACATATTCAGCGTAACACTGCGGGGCCTGAGGGGTGATGTAGCACAGAATCTTCCTCTTTTCCTCGATCTTCTTCCTGATCTGCAGGTACTCAAAGTAAGGGTTGGAACGGTCACTGTGGTAGGGCTCGATATCATCTAGCTTGATGGCATTGACCACGACAGCTAAAGTCTGCTGAATCATCTCCCTCGTCTGCTGCATGGCTGTGTTCACCAGCTGGACCTGGACTTGCTGCCCAGCAGAACGAGGAAACTTCCTCTTTCGTGGGTGCTGGGTCTGAGATTCCTCTTCGTCCATGGGTATAGGACGGCCTTTTGTCGTCTTACTGAGAACCACAGACGCCGAGGTCGTCACAGACGGAGGTACAGACACCGCTGGGGTGGAATTAGATGCAGCAGAGCAGACACTGAGCCCAGAGTCTTTGTCTTTCTTCAGAGCGGAGAAGGAGGACGCTGTGGTGGGTGTCGGGGTTCTCGTAGGAATTGGGTTAATGCTCACCACCGGACTGGTCGTCACGGGGGTGGCGGCGGCGGTCGAGGTTATTATGCTGGAGGTAGGAGGGACAGCAGCAGCAGCGGGATTGTTCTTGGCGCGATTGCGGGTCATCCTTTGAGGGATTTCATCCACCTTCTTGGGGATATCTACAGTGGTGGACTCAGTGGTCAGGGTTACCGGTGTTAGCTTGGACGCGGGCTCCTGCGTGTCTGGTAGTTCCACCGTGCTGGAGAAGGCGATGGCCAGCGGGAGCTGAGGAAGAGGACTGCATGACACAGATTCTGCTACGGTGTCAGACATCTCCTCCTGTCTCGCCTCAGACTGGCCAGCAGACACCGAATCGTCGGGTAACTGCAGCGGCTCAGGGAGGGAATGGATCTGTATGAGATGTTGCTGACTGGCATCTGGTTTCACAGATGAATACAACATACTGGGCTCCGACTCATCAGCTTCTCCACAAGGTAATTTTCTTTCCAAAATGCCGCCCTGTTGTACGCACAGAGGCAGAGAGCTGTTGACGGGCACACTTTGAGGCTCAGGGTCCAAGTCTTGCTGGAAGGTGGCCGGTGGTGACGGCACAACCAAGTCTTGTCCAGCAGGTTCCAGAAGGTCTCCAGCTGGACATGAAGTCTTAGCCAGGCTCGGCAGGCTCGGCAGGTCTACCTCCATTATGTCTGGGTCGTCTCTGTCCGTAATGGTATGTCTGATGTGAGACGGCACGGTCTTGATGGGGTCAGCCAGTTCAGGCTCTTGAGACTCAGCTTCTTCCGACTTGTCTGGTAGCGGCAGCTCAGGCAAGGAGAACGGTCCCAGGTCATCCAGCTCGTCTGGATCCGCCGAGAACGGGTCTGCCCAGGGCACCACGGGCTCAGGGTCCACAGCTGGGGCTATGTGGCCATCAGTGGTAGCGCTGAAGCTGTGTGCGCTCTCCCTGCTGTCTGGTTCGACACATGTCGACTCCGCGTCCATCTGGTGACTGTCCTCTAAGCTCGGCCTGTTGCAGTCCTGGAAGAAAGACTCCAGCCTATTGGAGGAGGATGAGGTGTTTAAATAGTTGGGCTCCGCATCCAAAGCGGTGTCAGGCCTCTCTGGAGAGGGGATGTCAGCCACAGCTTCCTTCTGCTCATCGAAGTCCTCCGGGTCCTCTTTGTGCCACCTATTCCAGGCAGCGTAGGGGGAAGTGACAGAGGGGTGTGCAGACAAGGGCTGCATGTCGTTGTCCGAATGGGAGTAAGGGCTTGTTATTTTGGAGACGGCAGCCTCTATCTCCCCATATGTCCTGTGTGGAGATTTGAGGTCCATATCAGGGTTCCAGCCTGATATGTGTTCGAAGCAGTTCTCTCCATGGGTGGGTGCAGAGTGTGTGGGCGACAGCTGGTGGACCTCCGGCTCCTGCCGGTCTGGAGACTCTGCAGGCCAGCTCTTCCTCAGAGGGTCTTCAACTCGAGGGGAGAAGGAGCACGGCTCTCTCGTTTGTTCTGGCTCCTCCACTTCACAGTGGTCTCCCTCAGCTCTCTCATCCATATCGCCCTCTTCCTCTTCCTCATCATCCTCCTCCTCTTCTTCCTCCTCCTCCTCCTCCTCTTCCTCCTCTTCTTCATCCTCCTGTTCCTGTTCCTGCTCTTCTGTGACAGAGGGAAGATCTGAGAGGACCAGATTGGGCTCACTGTGGTGAGGCTCGGAGATGTCATCGATATCCAGGGGCGGTAAAGCAGCAGGAGCCGGAGTTGGTGGTGCAGCGATGTCAAAGCAGGGCTCCTGGGGGTCTGGCCTGTGAACTGGTGTCGAGGGTTTGGGTAAGAAACTGTTGTATACACTTTCAGGTAGGTGTTCATTAACCTCTGTGTCAACAAGAGTTGGTGCGACCACATCTGGTGTTGGGTGGACTGGCTCCTGCCGAGGCGACACTATTCTCATTGGGGAAAAATAGGGAGACGACGGGCACTCCAGCCGATCCACAGTAGCCGATTTGTCTTCAAGAGGTTGAGAAGAAGAGGATGGATCAAATTCAGCCACTGGATCACTCTGCTGTCGAAGAAACTTGTCAGCCTCTGCCTTGAACTCATCCTCGAGAGGCCTGCGGACATCTGAGGACGCGGAACGGCTGACGAGTGGCAGCTGGAGGTTTTTCGCAGGAGTAGGACAGGTGCCCTCTTGGAAACTCTGGGAGTTAGAATACCTGCTGGGAGAAAAACAAAAACATTTGACATTAGAAAATATGCTACATACTCCAAATTGTCACAAGAGTAAACCTGCAGCGTGTTTACAAGTTCAAATACCTTTCGAAGAAGGACGGGGAGCAGGCATTCATCGACATAGTCATAGCTGATGAATTCTGGCAGTCCAGCCCATCCAGCATGATGTCAGGGTAATCCTCAGCACTACAAGATGGGGTACGTGGAGTCTGCATTACATCCTCAAAGCTGGGGCAGGAGATGACAGATGTTGGTGTGGGGACACCAGTCGGCCTGTTTTGATCTGGCCTGGGAGAAGCAGGGAGGTTCTCCTTCATTTGGGGGCCAGCCAGCCAGTCCTTTGAGTTCTGACTGTCAGGAGGCTGGAACTTGCTGCCTGGAGACACCATTTGGGCCGGGAGACCCACATCCTTCAGCTTCTTCTCTTTAAGACCAGACTCCAGGCTGTTGGATTTCTTCGATGACAGCTCACTGCGACTTTTCCGTACTTCCTCCGTAGACTTGGTTTTGTCTTTGAGCTTCGGGTCTCCTGACTTGGGTCTCAGTTTCTCCATCTGCTTCATTCTCTCTTTATGTCTCTTGTGGCGCTCTTCAATCTCCTGGTCTTTCAGACTCAACATCTGCCCAAAACTTGTCATTTGATAATCACCGTCCACCAACAGTTTCTCCCGTGGACGATTATCTTTCCGCGCTGTGTCTTTGGACTGAGGGAGCTTTTCATTTTCCTCCTTCGCCTTAGATTTACTGTGGTCTATCCTGTCTTTGTCCAGCGTATCCCTATTTCTGTCTTTCTTCAGATCAAACTTGGGACTCTCCTCTTTAGACCTGTCCTTCAGAACAGTGACCTGTGGGCTATCTTTCAACCCTGACTTTACATCCTCTTTGGAGTGTTTGAAGGACCCAAAGCCATCGATGTATTTATTCTTCTCCTCCTTCATCTTCTCCTTATGTTTCTCCTTTTTCTTTTTGTCCTTCATTCGGTCACTGATGACACCCGTTGTTTTGTCCTTGTCCTTTTTGGACATCTCTTTTTCAAATTCCAATGTTTTATCAAAGTCATCCTCGCCGTCTCCCTTACCTCCATACGGAAATGTGTAAGGGTCGGCCTCTAGAGGCATGGGCTCCTTCTCGAAAGGTAAGCTCTCTCTGCGGTTGTAGGACTCTCTAATTTCTTCTGTTTTGTCCCGTTTGTCTCCTTTCTCCTTCTTCACCTTTTCTTTGTCCTTGTCGTGGCTTTTCTTGGATGAAGATGAGGAGGAATGTCGATGCCTCTCTTTCTCTCTGAACTTGTCCTGCGGCGTCGATATGCACAGGGAGTCTCTCCTGTCCTCGGACATGTCGGTCAGGCTGATGGAGTCGTAGTAGCTCGTGAGGACTGGCTCATGACCTCTGTCGGTGAAACTATCGGAGGAGATTTCACTGTTCTTGTCATTGGAGTCATCCTTGTAGTCATTCATAGCCTCCTCCTCCAGTTTTTCCAGGAGTGATTTCTCATTCTCACCACTGCCTTTTGAGGGCTTCCTCTCCTTAGAATGGTCCTGCTTGTCTTTATATTTAGTCTTTGTCTTCTCCTCGCTTGCGTCCCTTTTGTCCAACAGCTTCTGCTTATTTTTCTTGTCTTGGTTTGAGTCCATGGACATCCTGTCTTTTCTCTCCTTATGTTTGGCATCCACTGAATCCTTCTTGTCTTTGTTGTGTTTCTCAAGGGAGCCTTTCCTCTCTTTACCGGTGTCAAACGCGGCCTTATCTTTCTTCTTGTCCTTATGTTCTTTGTCTTTTGCCTTTTCCGTGGCATGTTTAGTCTCTGCAGAAGATTTTCTCATTTTTTCTGAAGGGAAGTGATCCAGCTCATCCTGATCAGGTGTCGAGTCTTTCCTGATGGAGTCAGACACCAGCACACCACCATTATAGCTGTCCTCGTCATCGTCGCTTTCATCAGTGAATATGTCAGCTATCTTGTACCACGTTTTCTCGCGGATTTTCTCGGGTTTTCTTTCCTCTTTCTTGACCTCCAAGAAATCCTTCTCCCTGTCAACATGTTTGTCTTGAGAGGCCTTTTCTTTCTTGTCCTTTGTCTGTTCTGAAGACATCTTTCGATCCTTGTCTTTGCCGTGAGAGTCTTTGTGTTTGTCTTTGGCTCCCTCCTTCTTGTCTTTGGTGCCCCGGTCTGCATCTTTTTCCTTGACTGTTTTTTCTGCGGAGCTTTTCTCGCTCTTGTCTTTCTCCTGATCGGCTCCTCTGTCTTTTGCTTTCTCTTTGTGCTTGTCAGCTTTTGTCTTTTCTCGCTTCTCCATTCCCTCGCCCTTCTTGTCTTTCTCCTTTCCAGAGTGGTTTCTTTCCCTGATGTCACAGGATTTACCGACAGCATCAACCTCTTTGAAGAAAGTGTCACTGCCATATTCATCTCGTATAGATTCCTGCTTGATTTTTATGTCCTTTCTTTCCTTCATGAAGTCATACGAGTCTTTACGGTCTCGACTGTTTTCCAGAGAGTCCTTGTCTTTTTTGTCTTTGACTGTGTCCGTGGACTCCTTCCTCTTCTTTTCTTTCTCAACCGAGTGGCTTGAGTTTAATTTTTGTTTTTCTGTCCAGTCTTTTTTCTTTTCATTCGTCTTCTCTGAAGAGTCTTTGTCCTTTTTCTTCGAAGTGGCTTCCTTCTCTGATCTTTTCTCGGTGTGATCTGATTTCTTGTCCTTGACTTTGTTGTCTTTCCTCCTTGTCTCCTCCTTAACAGTCTCAACAATTAGTTTAACAGCGTTGTTGGCTTTGTATTCCTTGTACTCTTTGACAGGAGCATCCCAGCTGTCATCTCCGTAGAGGGACGAGTCAGAGGACATCTCGGAGCCCCATCTGTCATGATGGTCATCTGAGGCACTGAGCTTTGTGTCCTCCAGGTTGAGGAAACGGTTGTTAACGTCGTAACCTTCATACTCGGATTCCTCTTTCTGTGCTTTGTCTTTTTTACATTTCTCCTTCTCGTCCTTGGTGTTTTTCTCCTTGTCCACCTTTAGGTGCTTTTCCTCTTTCTGCTCACTCTTCCTGTCGGCCTTTGAAGAGGACTTCTCCTTGGACTTTTTCTTTTTCTCCTCTTTGTGAGCCTTTTGTTTATCCTCCTTGGGTTTCTCCTTCTCCTTGACATTTCTATCCTTGTCAGATTTTAAAGGCTTCTCCCGCTCCTCCTTATTTGTCTTGTCCTTGGCAGAGTCCTTTGTTTTCTTGTTTTTCTCCTCTTTTGCCGTCCTGTGCAGGTCTTTTCCAGACGACCAATCCTTATCCTCAGACTTGGTTTTTGAAAGCCTGTCCTCCTTTTTTGAATGGTCTTTTTCGTGTTTTGATAATTTGACTTTGCTCTCTGCTGGCGATTCGGAATCCACAATTAGGGACTTCTGTCTTGAATCATCAAAATCAAAAGAATAGCTCTTGACAAATTTCTCATTCATATCTTGATTAAGCACTAGACTAGGAGCTTTGTCCTTTTCCTTATTTTTGTGCTTGTGCTTCACTTTATGCTTTTTCAGCACTTTGCCGTCCACATCAGTTTTGGAAACTGCACTCTCTGCACTGGCCGCTTTGTAGAGCTCAGAGTTTTTCTTGTCTACAGTGTTACTGTGCACGTTGTTATTCTTCTTTTTGTTCTCCTGCGCTTTCCTTTTCACTTGTTTTATTGACTCTACGCTGGAATCAGCAGAGGAGTAGTCCGACTCACTGGACAGTCTTGTTCTGACTGAATCAGAGAGAGAACTGACGTCTGACCATGGGGGAGATGACACAGTCTTCCAGCCATCTGTCCTCCACTGCTTTGGATGCTGTTCTGCTAATGATGGTGCCTGTTTCTGGGAGTTCAAGTTTCCATGTGAAGACGAGGAGGAGGATGCGTTAAAGCCAGGGGTTTCTTTCAGGTTTGTTGCTGAAGAGTCCTTTATACTACTTGAGCCCTTGTCATCCTCACTCTCCATGTCCCCACAATCAGAGTCAGATGTACAGAATTTGTCATTGACTTTACCAAACCTGACTTCTTTACTGACATTATTTTTACTCTCCTTCTTTCGCTTCTTTTTGACTTTATTCTTGTCTTTTTGTTGTTTAGAGCTCATGCTGCCAGAGTCTCTAGTCTTGGTATTTGTTTGCTGGGCTTGTTGCCGTGGCGTAGGCGCTGGTGTGAAACACAACGTCCTATCATCCTCGTCTGAACTGTTACTGTCAGAGATGATCCGCCTGACAGTTTTCTTTGGTGTGAGCGAGTTGCTTTTGGAATAGGTTTTAACCTCCATCTTGGGTATAGAGATGAAGCTGTTGGTCTTGGTAATTGATTCCTTGCGGAAGTCTTTTTTCAAAAGGTGTTTGTCGTCCACAGGAGGGACACGCTCCTCCTCGTCATCCTCATCAAATTCGTATTCATCTTTGACGGGTGTGACGGCAGACTTAGGAGGGTCGGCGGTTTTCCCTTTCAACTTCAGGCCCTTCTCAAACTCCGAGTCTGTGTTATTGCCATCAACAGAGCTGGATGGGGCAAACGAGGGGGCATCTTCCTCCTCTGAGGATTCTGTGGGATGTAAAAAGAAGGAGAATCAATACACAACACTTAAAGACCCAATTACACTAATGACTTGCACAACAGTCATGTAATATTAGATACCTGATGAACTTTCTTCACTGGAGGTGTAAGTGCCTTTCCCCAGCAACAGATTCAGCATAGTTGGAGAGTTGGCAACCTTCAATGGTGTTTCACCTCTCCTGTTGCTTTGTCGCGGGTCACCTCCATACCGTAAAAGAAGCTTAACCACCTGAAACCAATAAAGTTAAAGATTACATTCAAGGAAATTGTAATTTAAGGGGTGATATTACTAACTCTTATGGGTCAGACTTTACAGGACAAAGGATACAAAACTGTTCTACCATATTATTATTTGGTCAAATGCATAAACCATGAATAAGCTTAACAGACTGTCAGATTTATGAATGACGAGAGACTAAAGTTGGCTTTTCACTCTTTCTGAACTGCTCGTTGGATGGTCAGCACCTCTCCTCCCCCTCACACTTCTCTGATATTTGGGTGAGGTGAGGTCTGAGTCCAACCATTTCAGTAACTTTCCAAAACCGATATTCAGACATTTACATCCACTTTGTGCCAGCTGTGCAGAGGTGAGAAAGTACGATGGCTTTGAGATTCTCTAGCGCAGGGGTGGGCAAACTACGGCCCGCAGGGCACATCCGGCCCGTTGGTCTTTTTAATCTGGCCCGCTGAAGATTGGTACAGAATTGCCCAAATCAAATCATATCATAATTATGACTGCATTCATTTGACCTTGTCCTGTAATACCTGGCGGTCCACCAGGTGGCGCACTAGGCGTAGTGATACATTGACTTGATTTTGCGGAGGCCGAGCTGCTCTCTGTTGTTACTCTGCTGCTGCTCTGAACCCATCTGCAACAATGAACGGGCCAAAGAAAAGAAAAGTCGACAGCGAGCGCCGAGTGTTTAATAAGGAACGGACGACTAAATACTTTTTCACTGAAGTCCGGTCGAAGGCTGTGTGTCTTATTTGCCAAGAAACCGTTGCGATTTTAAAGGAATACAACATCAGCCGTCACTTTTCCACCAAGCATGCTAATTGCGCCAACAACCAGTCAACGCAAGAACGGACGACGACCGCTCAGAGGTCGGCAGATAGTTTGCAGGCTCAGCAAAACACCTTTATCTGACAAACTGCCATCCAAGAATCAAGCACGAAGGCAAGTTATTTGCTGGCATTCAAATTAGCAAAGACCAGCAAGCCTTTCTCCGAAGGGGAGTTTCTCAAAGAGTGCATGGTAGAGACAGCAGGTATCTTGTGTCCTGAGAGCAAGAACAAATGTGAAAAAATGAGCTTATCACGCAGGGCAGTGACTCGCCGTGTTGAGCTAATTGACGAAGACTTAGCTAGCAAGCTAAACAAAAAAAAGCAGAGTCATTTACATTATATTTCTTGATACTGGACGAAAGTAATGACAAAGGACACCGCTCAGCTTTTAATTTTTATCAAGAGGGATTAATGACAATTTTGAGATAACAGAGGAGTTTTTGGCCGTGGAATCCCTGAAGGGGAAAACGCGGGGAGAGGACTCGTATGACGGCGTGTCGAGGGTCATCGAGAGGCTACAGCTACCTTGGAGTCCGCTCGCCAACGTTACCACGGATGGATCGCCAAATTTGACTGGAAAAAACGTCGGGTTGCTCAAAAGAATCCAGGAGAGGGTGAAAGAGGACAACCCTGTGCAGGAGGTCATTTTCTTACACTGCATAATCCACCAGGAAGCACTGTGTAAATCCGTCCTGCAGCTCGACCACGTAGTGAAGCCAGTTATAAAAGTGGTTAACTTTATTGGAGCGAGGGGACTTCACCGTCGTCAGTTCATTAAGTTTCTTGAAGAAAATGACGCTGATCACAAGGACTTGCTTCACCACTCCAACGTCCGCTGGTTAAATTTGGGGAAAGTATGTCAACGAGTGTTGGGAGCTCAAACAGGAGATTATCTCATTTTTGGAGCTACTTGAGAAAGCTGACGATTTTCCTGAGCTGAGTGACACAGATTGTCTTTGTGATTTAGCTCTTGCTGTGGACATACTGACACACATGAATGAGCTGAATGTGAAGCTACAAGGGAAAGACCAGTTTGTGCATGAAATGTACACAAACGTCAGAGCCTTCAAAACCAAGCTAGCTTTATTCTCAAAGCAAATGTCAAACAAGTCATTTGCTCATTTTCCCACGCTGGCTACGCTGAAAGACGCCCCTCGACATGTGGAAAAAAATACAGGAAATCACTGGACAACCTGCACGGAGAATTCTGCCATTGGTTCTCTGATTTTGGAAAAATTGACAAGTCACTTCAGCTGGTGTCGTGTCCCTTCACACGAGACCCTGAAACGGCGCCACAGGAGCTGCAGTTGGAACTGATTGATCTCCAATGTGACACTGTCTTAAAGGAGAAGTTCAACTCTCTTAAACTGGATGAGTTTTATGCTTCATTAAGCGCAGCCAAATTTCCAAACATCCAGAAGATGGCACAGAAGATGCTGGTGTTGTTTGGCTCTACGTACGTGTGTGAACAGACTTTTAGTGTGATGAACACCAACAAAGCACCTCACAGATCCCAGTTGAGTGATGAACACCTCAGATCTGTTCTGAGAATTGCCACAACAAAACTAACACCAGACTTCGATGCACTGGCAAAGAAGGGTGATCAACAACACTGTTCCCACTAAAAGTGAATGTACGTATTAACACTGTAATGCCTTTTTTATGTTTATGTTTGATATGTATGCATCTGGTGCTGGCCTGGCCCGTCTGTCAATTTTTAAAAGTCAATGTGGCCCCTGAGCCAAAAAGTTTGCCCACCCCTGCTCTAGCGGTCTGTTTTCATTCGTAACAAAACTATGAAAAAACTTCTGAAGAGACTGTCTGAAAATATGTACCGTTATCCTTGTATTTAAACAACTTAACATCCGCACCATCTCTATGGTGGACAGTTTTCTTGACCATCTTTAGTTTTTCCATTTTCAGAGTTTTATGATAAATGGTTTCTTTTGAATTTTGAAATAATATTTTGTTCTTTACTGCTTTCTTAACAGTGGTGAATGCATTTGGACATGAGCTTCCTTTGCATGATTTTGTTTCGTTTTACCTTGAAATGTCCATTGTTTGATGCATCATGTAGAGGGGTGTCATCATCCAGACCCTTGGTGTTGACCTCTGCTCCGGCTGCCAGCAGCTGCTTGGCCACATCATAATAGCCCCTGTTGCACGCCTCATGCAATGCAGTCCAGCCTAAACACAAGATGAATATCATTGTGAGAAGTGTATATCACATATAAATGTATATATATAGCTACATGGCTAAAGGACAGTGACTGTAAATAAAGAGGCTCTCACCTGCAAAGTCTTTTACATTCACATCAGCTCCCTCGCTGATGAGCTCCTTGATGCGGCGTACCTCTCCACGGATTGCTGCTCTGTGCAGTCGAGTCTCTCCTCTCTCGTTCCGTTTATTCACTTTGTCTTTGGTTTTAGATGCAGAGTTTGGCGTTCCCTTCTGGCCCAGACTGGACTGTGACTGATGCTTTGGTGTTGTGTCTGTAGGCGGGAGAACAACATTTCACTACAACACTAGAACAGTTTCTTATGGCATCATTTTGAAGAACTTGCTTCAATTGTCTCTGTTTTGTTTACTACTTCTACTGTGAATAACTGCGTTTGAGCTGCTCACAGCCAGAAGGGGGCAATGACACTCTACCCATCAGCAGCAGAGACAGTCGGACCTACTTTACTTCAGCTCATTTCATCACATTTACAAGATTAAACTCAAGCCTTAATCACATTTACATTATTGAGTTTGTACAGCTATTGTCCCCAATGACATTTGAAACACACTCACTTAATCTAAGTCCATGCCTCCAGGCATGCAACAAAGGAATTAACATAAATAAAAGTGACTATGCATTGGTCCTGACCCACCTAATTCTATCGCAAATGTAAACTGTTCATGAAAAAGTACAAGGTTTCAATAATAAAGCTATTTTAGGCGACTCTGTCAACCACAAATAAATGGACAATTTGAACAGCCAAAAGCAAACAGTAATTTTAATGAATAATCATTTAACAGCAGAAAACAAGTAAACAGCAACTAAATGCTTACAGGTTTTTTGCATTTGGATGCGTGTTGTCATTTTGCTCAGATGCTGAGATTGCACCATCAATTCCAGACTAACGCAACACCAGCAGAGGAGTTAGTTTCATTTCCTTACATGCTGCATTTAAGAAAAATACTGCATATGAACCAATTTGTAACTGTTACAGCTGTTAGGACAAAACAACATCTATCTCTGACAGCATGCATTTACATTGCTGCTGTAATGAGAATTAATGTGGATTAGCTTGTACGGGATTCGAATTAAGGAACTGGTTCTGTCCAGAGTATGAGTGAGACTTGACAAAAACCGAGCAGGCAAAATGCTCAACATCCAAAAATAAACAAAAAAGCTACACTCAAAGCTCCCTCCCATCCCTTTTTCCTTGTCTGCCACCCGTCCGCAGAAGACGTGGCCTAAATGATGAGCAGGCACCTGGACTGTTGACGGACTCCTCAGCTGTCATTTGCATGAGCAAGGCCACCTGCTGCCGCTCGGAGAGGGGGTACCCGGCCCGGATCCCTGGCATCCCCATTCCAAACGGCAAGCCCGCTTTCCGGGTGTTGGTGGGCTCCTTTTTAATGCGCTTCCGCTCTGGACCTGGTTTCTCTGTGACAAGAGTGAGAGGAGAGAAGCAGAGTTTATTTTATTGGGTGGCACACAACTACATGTTCATTCACACTAACCTAATTTCCTAAATCTTGTGGAAGGGGAGAGTAATGGAGTGTTATTAGTGCAATAACAATAATAAAAAAAAAAAACATTTGACTCTACTGTGATTATTATACCTGTCATTATGACTACTAAAATCAAAAACACTTAATTAGCAGTTACTACATTTTTTTTGCCACATTCCATGCTGTTTCTATAAAAACAAAATAATAAACAAAATTGTTTATTTAAAAAATCTGTCATCTAAGCCAAGAACTTTACCCATAATTGCAATACCCACTGTATCAACCTTTCACTGTTATGATAATTCTTAAAAGCACATGGAAAATAGCACGGCTATAGGACTAATCCTAAATATTTATCTTGATTAAGCCAACAAATAAGCTCTAACAACGACAAAAGCGCTTAAACCTTTCACTTTGTCACACCAAAAGACAATAAAACAAAAAGTATTCATTGTACAATTAACAAATAGGTTATTCATTACAACACATATTTTGCCCTCTTTTAGAATTCCGATTGCAAAAAGTGTGATAGTTTCAATGTGTATAAACCTCTGTAAAAAACAAAACAAAAACAAAACACCACACTTGCTCTCATCAGCCTCGTGTGTGAGAGTTCGCTGGTAGCAGCGGGTGACTTTTGTGTTATTACCCAGCTGCCCCTGAGGAAGGGAGTGTTTATGTCTGTCTCCAAGCCAATCAGCCCAAATCGTGAAGAGAGGAAAGAGGGTGTGACTTGGCAGAACCGGAGTTATTACGAAATAGCTGGTGTATATTTCAATTCAACATGGCCTTGCCAAGGTCACCGCATGCCTGCCTGCCTGCCTGCCTGCCTGTCTGCCTGCCTGCCAGGATTACTGGAGACACGGTGCTACTGGACAAAAGCTGCTGCTCCACAAAGACACACCCAGCAATTATTTTCAGTGGCACCATACCATCTGATGACCCACACGGAGGGTAAAGCTACACATGACTGTAACACTTCATCACTGAGGGGGAACAACTCGCACAGCACGCAGCAAACGCTACCGACAAGACGGACTCCTGCTAAGTAGAGGAATGGAGACGGCACAGTTAAATGTGCACATACGGAGAACGAGGAGAGCAGTGGATGTGTCGGAGGCTGATTTTTGTGGGACTCTTTTCAGTCCAAGTCTGGCTGCATCACTCAGAGCCAAAAACACATGAGTAAACAAGGCAAGAAGGAAGCACGGCAGCTCACGCTTCCGGTGTCTAAAGGTTTTCCAGGAAAATATTTTTCCAATCGCGAGTACAGACAGAGCTGATGAACTTTCACTAACATCTGTGAACACTTACAGCTAATGTGCCCTCCACCCCTCTTTGATACACTCTCACGTTCTCCAAAAGCATTTGCCATTTAGACACATTCCTTCTGCTAAGGCTTTAACAGCGGGAACCACAGACGCAGTCCAAACATGTTTTTTTTTCAGCAGCAGAGCAGAGAAAGTGCTAAGCTAGCTTTTTCAGGCTATGTTTACAAGACTGGGAGGCAGGAAGGCAGTTATTAACCTGATGCAGCTATATAGTATGCTGCTGCTAAACAGCACACAAGACTACAGTCTCTAATACAAGATTCATCATCAGTGGCAGAAAGCTGGCCTGCTTGTCTCTGATATGTAGCACAAATCATCAGGAAGCACAAATCTAAACGGACATTGCGCCATGTGTCATACTTTATACGGTAATTATTATATACAACAATTAAAGCAGGAATGATTAACCTTTGAGCTACAACAGCAGCACAACAATGACAAATTCTTTACTCAGAAAATACTGACTATACAAATGCGAGTCACTTCGATTTGACAGAATATAGTGGAAAAATAAGACAAAGCTACAGACAACATTTCTTCTACGTGTTTATAAAGGATGGGATTTTGTGTTTGGTTAATCGCTGTGAGAATTTAAGGAAAGATACAGTTTAAAATGGCAAAGACAGCGTACCATGTGTATCAAAAATAAATGTCACATGTAGATAACCAAATTAAACAAATCAACAACTACACAGCGCAGTGGGCATGCTCACATAGTACACAGTCTTTCTGTTGGATTTCTATTTAGGGAACACTGCGAGGGCTTTTATGTGTCTCAGTAAAATGATATTACTCAGCTTAAAGACAGGGTTGAAACCTTACTCTCCTTATTGTTTGAAACTTGACTAACAAGATTAGAGAAAAGGAGAATAAAAAAGGAAAGCTATGGATTGTCACCCCATGAATAGACTGCCCACCTAAGCCAGGGGGAGGGGACCACATCAAACATAAATGTCAGGTTAGAATAAAGCTCGATTTTGATATGACAGGCAGACAATGCTACAGTGTGTGCTAAAGCCATCATACAAACAGACTGTCTGGTTCAGTTAACCAGCAGACGCCACGACAAGAAGAACCACTCTAACCAGCCTGACCAGGTATGTCTGACCGTGCTACTTAGAGTGAAACAATGTTCTGCTTAGGGACTCATAAAACTTGCACAAACAGGAAGTTAAGGGAGAAGAGGCAGGAAGTGGCCAACAGGATGTTTTCTCAATGCTTTGTACTGAGCAAGTGAGACTCCTAAATACAGTATGAAAATAGAAAAGTTTAGATGCTGTCTGTCCAAGAGGCACATTTGTTACATATGGCTTTAAGCAGCTGCAGTCAGTGAGCAAATCATCTGTCTGTTGGTTTTCTTCAGAGTTGAACGTGTGTGAAACAGAAAGATACTCTGACTGTTATAACCTGTTAGTACAAAAATAAAATGTGCGGACTGAAGATCTGCACACATCACTGTCTCCCTTTGCAAACCACCGTTATTACTGTGACGCACACCTGCTCAAATGGCAAAAGACATGGTGGCGATTGGGAAAATGTTAAGAGGGAGCCAAAAAGGACAAAATGAGTCATGTTTTAAGATATTAACGTAAGCTAAAAAGTCACAAATAAAACAGTTGATTTAAAGCATTTAAAGCAAAATTCATTCGGCCGGTAAGTTTTAGCCTTCTATATATTCACAGTGAGTATTTTCATACCTAAAAATATGCTTTTCAGAGTGGAAAACGTGAGGACATGATTCATTTTTAATGTCACTAAAGCTGTCGATAAACAAGCAATGCTTACACTGTAATGCAATGATGCATTTATAAAGTAACTCATGACAGTCTCAGTGCAGCAATGCAGAAACACATCAGGTAAAGTAAAGTGATTACAGGTAAAGTAATCTGAAACAGAGACAAGCAGTACATTCTCATATTTAAGGAACAGAAACTTGTCAATTATTTTGAGTCATTTGACCAAATCCTTCCAATATTACAAAATGTGTTGTCAACAACTCAGCTGTTTGTTTGACTGCAGTAAAACAGTATAAATGATCACAGGGACAGAATGAAGTAATTGGGCTGTGTCTGTTTCACTCCTTCTATGATAAGTGTTTGCCAACTAAAAGAGGAGGAGCAGGGAGAAAATATTTAGTCATTTTCTTATTGTTTTGGTGCTTAAACGAGGACAGAACTCTTCATTAAAACAAAGCAGAAAATGCCTCTTATTTTCACGTCAACAACATTTTCAGAATTATCCGTCTTAGTGTGGGCGTAGTCCTAATCTGACAAGATTGTTCTACCGTCTATCCTCAAAGGCTGCATTCTGCTGCTGTGGATAGTGGCCATGACAAAGAAGAGGAGGAGGAGGAAGAGTGTAGGAAGGATGACCTCAGGAAGGAGAAACGCTGCTGTACAGCCCTCCTCAGGAGGTGGTCAGGGAAGGCTTGGTGACTCTACGAAAGGAGGGACGTGCATTGAAGTTCTGGGGGCTTTATTAACTTTAATGATCTGCAGTGTGCTGACCGCAGGCAGTCAAAGAATACATATTCCTGTCCCTCCACTTGCTCACTTATAGGCTCTTGTAATCCTCAGCATTTGCATGCTAATCAGAGGCTGAGATGACAGTAAGGCATGCAAACAATATCAGCATTTGTCGCTCTAAAAATGAAGAATGAAAGACATTTAAAGTCAGCTCAATCTAAGGCTAGAACAGCTCTTTCAGATATATTTGGTATTCATCAACACACTTCCAAAGAATATAGCCACGACATTTCAGTTGATGTCCTTAATAGCTACAAAAAAAAAAAACAGTGGAAATCAATGTCTTTTCTAGGACTTTACTTAGCTGGAGCAGTGAACAAGGCTGCACAACATCTTAGTATGTGATAACAGACCCTGCAGTCATAATACATCTCCGCCAGCTCAAGCCACAGAGGAAAGCAGCTTTGGTAGTGGTGTGGGTCAAAGTGCTAGGTGGGGGCTGTGATGTGTTGGAGGTGTAAAATTTTGCAGGAGAACTAGACACTGACCCAGCAGGGACAGAACTTAAAAGGCAGAGTCAAACTATAAAACACACATATGCAAAAACAACTTCATTTCCTTCAGAAAGGTATGCACACACACACACACACACACACGGAAAAATACACTTTACTGACACCGATTTAAACTATAGGCTAGCCACTGCTCACATCAAATACCTTTCTGATGATGATCAATACAACCTATTATACTGAAATGGCTGAGATCGCAGGTGATCGCAACTTGATTGGAAATGGTGTGAGCCAGGTGATCTTCCAGGTTTCTATTGTTTGTAAAAGTTATAAACTAATAAAGAAACTGCTCAGAATATTTTGCAGAGGTAAAGGTAAGTCAGAAGCTGGGAGACAACACCGGCCCACTGACATCAAGCTATTAGCATACTAAAGCTATTGTGAGACGAGAGTTCACACCTCCCTTCACTGAGGGGAGAGAGGGGAGGAGGAGGCGTGGCGGGGAGTCTGATCCTTTTTAGAGAAAATAGCAACTTAAGAAACAGTGCACTAAATGATCTTGCAACATAGATATCAGCATGTGAAAGGCATGAAAAAAAACAACAACAACATAAAAAACAAACACTATAGGGATTAAAGTGACAATCAAAGGAGTAATGAGGAAACACTTCTCAATCAAACACTCCACTTATTCATAATTCCCTTGAAGTACACAGTAATTACACACAGCCCCACATGTCCACGAAGTACATGTCCAATCCTACTAAACTTAACCCCAAACCATAACAGTTATCTGTTGCGACATACTTTTATTTCCCCCCTCTGTCTGGAGTGGAAAGCTTTTTGCAAGTGTAATCACTGAACATAAACCAATGTAGCGACTCAGCCAGTGCTGATGATGAAGATTGTTACCAAACCCTTCAAGTTGGACCATTTTCAACAAACTCAATCCTGAACCCTTAAAGCCCAGTCAAACAAGCATGAGCAGTAGTCCTTCTCTCCCTAATTAAAGAAAACACAAAGCCAGAGCCTTACCAAACCCAGACCTAGTCAGGCCTGTACGTTATACAAATCCCCACTTAATTGGATCATGATTTTGTGTGGTCTTCATCCCCTTTTAGACAGCACTCGTAGGTCCAAACTCCTTGGCTCTGCCACAGACACAAGGCTGGGAGCACTTTCACTTCATCCCCCCCCCAGTTTATAGAGCTCACCTAACTACTTCCTGTCAGCCTTAGAGGATGTGATGCTATAACTTTGATTCCCATGGACTCCCATGAAGGTGGAGATGTTAAAACACATGAATAAAATGCATCCCGATGCTCTCTTACCCGAGTCAGAATCTTTCTGGTCTCCATTTGCTCCAGCAGTGAAGGGCAGCTTCCTTTTAGGGGCCTTTTCTTTCATCTCTTTGACCCCATCACTGCGATCCAATTTGGGAGTCTTGTTTGACAACACTTTATCCTGAGAAAGAGAAATTAGAACATGAAGACCACAGTAAGCAACATGGTTTAGAGGTAAAATAAGTCTTCATCAGAATGAAGCAACGGCGCTGTAAGTTTAAATTTTTTATTTTTTTTTATCAAGAGAGCATACGAGTGGCTAAAAGAGGACATGGGCCAACAGCTACAGGCAGATATGAGCTATGTGAAGATCCTGCCGCCTCCTCCTGTAGTTAGAGCCATTCAGTGCCCTAACACTTCAAGCCATTATGGGCTTTTCAAAGTAAAACTTTTCCATGGGGTTTCTCCCCAGATTCCTGGCTCCCAGGCCACAGCAAAGGCGCAGGGAGAGGAGGCTAAGCTTGACGCCAGCTTGGCTCTGTGGTCTACAGCTGCTGGAAACAATCTCAAGCCCAAACATATCTGCTATCAACAGATGTAAATACTCATGTGTTTGTCCAACTTCTTTCTTTGTTGTATTGGGATCTGATGGTGACAGAGTTGCTTCTCCTGACTCGCAGCTTTACGACTTAAAAACAGAAAGTTGTCTATGATAGTTCTTTGCAGGGGTGCGATTGATAATTATGTTATTATTTATTCATCAATATCTTTTTCCTTTCTTTGTCTGACCAAAAATCTGAAGAAAAGAAATTAATTCGATATTGTGTTGAAAATAAATAAGCACTAAATGATCAATAAGAAGCTTAAAATGTATTATTTTTTGTTGATAATTCTGAATGTGTTAGCGAGTAAACAAACAACCAAAAATCCTGCAGATAAACTTCAGAAGTTCCAATGAACGACAGAACAGGAGCATCACCAAATCACACAAACAGAGCAACATTAATCAAAAAACAAATAGAGAAAACACAACAGAATTTTGGAAATCATCAGAAGAAATCTATGATAATCATATTTCTAAATGTAGAGCTCTTCACATCAAATAGATTCAAAAGACTTAAGTAATTTTCATGTAAATATTGATGCTTCTTGTGCAGTGTGCATCAGTATTAATACATATTAAACAATAATATTTTAATAGTCAATATTAAAGGACTTGGACTATATCTGTGTAGAATAAAAGAAATCCATATATTACTAATATACATTTGCATATAAATTATGGACTTGTCCCACAACAACCCCAGACATGTTGGCAACAACTTGATTCCTAAATGAGCGTAAATACATGGAGGAAAGCATGGATGTTGTAAACTGAAGCAGCAGGGTGTAGCAAGGAGTCAGCTCACTTTACAACAATAAAAAGCAGTGACCCTGAGGTGTACACTTCAACGGGTCTTCATCACCAAAACAGACAGTGGCTTCATACGTTTCCCTGCAATGTGGAAATTTGACTTATTTGATGTACTCTTTGTTAACTGCAAAATTTGAGTTGTCCTAAAATAAAGAACAGGTGGGAGCAACTAAAGAAGAAAAAGAGTGTTGTGGGAAAATTACAAGTCAGACTTTTTTATTTTTATTTTTTTTATCTATTGTGATTAGAAGATTATATAACATGTAAAAATAGTGCCGTGCCCTTTATAATAAACTACATTTGGTGTTCTGGTCCATATGAAATTCAGGAGGTCAAGAGTGGAATATTGCAGGTAATAAAACAATGCCTGTACAATTCATTTGACACCATCTGTGGTAAACTCTTCAGGAAATAAACAGTACAGGATTTGGTTCATTTTGAACTCATCGAACTGCTCCGTCTGAACTTCTACAGGACATGAAATATGTAATCATTTAAAGACTTAGCATAGCTTGGTGTAAGGGCAAGATATTTTTAGTCAATATTCCCCAAGTACAGATGGTCTCATAATGGAGATGCGGGTCAGATGCGATCTTCACACACTGACTTTATTTGGCTTAATTTCTCTGTCCTACCTTCTGTCCCCTTCTCATCTATCTCTATCCTCAGGGCAGGTTTTCTATTAAGTGTCAACTCTTTGAACTCCTCCTCCTGCCCTGCCCCAGTCATAAGACTATGATGTCATGGTACAGTAGAGACAAACAGTGGCAGCTACAGGGAGCTGATATCTCTCTCTCCCTTTCCTCCCTTCTCGCTGTCTGTGTCTCTCTCTTTCTCTCTGTCTGTCCTCAGGCTTCAACAAAGAAACACACAATTTGAGCAAAAGCATGATGCCCACATCTGAGCATGTGCAAAAGCTGCACTAGCAGGTAAACAGACATACATGATTTTTTTTTTTTGAAAAAAAAAAAAACAAAAAAACAAAACAAAAAAACAAACATCCAGTAAGTGAAGAGCTAGATTGCATGAGTAGCAAATGGTCAGATCTCCAAAGCGAATCTCCAGAGTTAGACTGGGTTGTTTTTGCTGAATTAAAGCTTTGGCAACTTGAGACTTTCCTCAGATCTGCCTTCATAAGACACCCTGTTTGGTGGTCTCCTAGCAATGCCTGCTCTTTCCGTCTGACTCCGCTTTCCACCCACCTGTGTGCGCTTCATTCCCTCCCTCCCTCCATGCCAGAGTCTGATGCAATCCTTTGCAGAGAGCTGTAAATCCATGCCTGCATAAACTGTACTTCTCTCTTCGCTGCTGCTGGTAGCACTACATTTGGTATGCACCATGACATCATCAAGCTGCGCCTGACACTTTGTTCCACTGCAAACAATGTGACTGTACCCAAGTCAAATTAAGAGGACACTTCCATCATAGCTTGCATTTCATGAGCAAATATGTCTTAACTGACCAATAACCTTACACTATTAAAAATGTCTGTCTGAACTGTGACAGAGAAGAGCAGTTCTCCATTTCTGAATTCCTGAATTTCCATGATATAAATAGTTTATTGGTGTCCAACAATCCATTATGCAACAGGACATTATGTAATTGTGTAATAAGGTGGTCGTGGAAAAATATGAAGTGATGACAATTAATTTACAAGGAATTTTAGTTCAGCTATTTATCAGTCACTGGTAAATACAACACACTATCAAGGGGAATGAAAACGCCCCCCCGAGGTGTAAATAATAAAACACAACATCTATTGTTAATTCTTGTACCGAGGTATGTTATTACGCTGTTAATCTACAGCTCAATCGAAGCTATGGGAAGAAATCAAATAGTTCAATAAAAGTGACCAAAACTAAATATATCAAGTGAAAGCTATGGATGAACACAGTGCTAAGTAAAAACTTTAGGAACTGCAAGGTAAAGTGAGGATGCTTTAAAAGTAATGCCATCATTAGCTTTTATTTATCAGTTACCTTCATATAAAGTGCAGTAGACTGGGACAAAACATGTCAATATTTGGTGTGATCTCTCTTTAATCTAACCAGCTCTCCTTCTGCTCGCTTTTTAACATTCTTGTCAAGTAGGTTCTTCCAAGCATTTTGGAGGACTTGCCACAGTTCTTCTGTGGATTTAAGATGTCTCTGTGTATGTTTATGGAACAGCAGAATGACTTTATGGGAACAATATATGAAAAATATTGCAACAAGGGGCAAATTTAAGCCCAACTACAAGGTGTCCCCTCATTGACGATGACCTCTTTATGCAGAAAGGTTAGAGAGCAACATGAACATAACAGCATCACTGAAACCAATAGACATGCCAGTATTATACTGAAGCACACTTAATAGCCTATTTAGATTAACACAGAAACCTGATTGGGTCACCCTGTGTCACCCAAACATCCTTCACAACCCTCTTCTGGACAAGTGTTGGGACATGTGACGTGCATCTTAGCTTTGCTTAAAGCAAACACACACACACACACACACACACACACACACACACACACACACACACACACACACACACACACACACACACACACACACACACACACACACACACACACACACACACACACACACACACACACACACACACACCATGGCGACAGCTGCAAGGTGCTCACCTTCCATTGGGAGTTCAGTATCTTGCCCAAGGACACTTTGGCAAGTAGACAGGAGCAACAGGGGATTGAGCCACCAATCTTACAATTAGTGGATAACCCACTCTACCATCTGAGCCAACACCAGCCTGAGTGTTGGTGACCTGACATTACTATAATGGCAATTAATTCAGGGATTCTGACAATTAAATGACATTTAACCACCTTAAAATAGGAGAAAACAGAAGAGAAAGTAGAATGCATACGCGGGCAATCAAGAGAGTGAGCCTGCATATAGATAGAGTGGCGAAACTGAAATTCAACTTTAATCTGGCAATTATTGAATGTAATTCAGTGTAATTCTCAGGTTCATCAGAGACATGTCCCAGGGGTCTGCTGTCTGAAAGTGGTATTAACGGGGCGCAAATAATTTCTGCTGTGGGGCATGTACCAAGGCCTTCCAGTTGAAGGATGGTCTGCTCACCAATCCAAAACCCATTTTCTCATTTATTTTTGCTAATGTTCCCTGATTATCTGTCAGGCCTTCAAAAGTTTTATAATTGTTTATCAGACGTAGAGGTTTAGTGATGGGTTTCAAGGACAAACAGCAGTTGAAAATGGCTTTGTATGCTGTGCACAAACACTTGGTTATTGGACACTGTGTTTATTTGTACGTTTTTCATCTTACCTTTTTCCCACCCTGCTTTTCCACCATGTCGGTGTTGAGTGGGAAGTGGTCCAGCTGGGGGGTTTTAGAACCCCCACCTTTGGGCATCGTTCAGCTCTCCCCACGCCAAGCTTCATTCACGCTGCCATTGCATCGTCATCAACCGTCTGGAACAAAGAAAAAGACAAAAACAAAAGGCGCAGGGGGGGGGGGGTTAGCACCTGGCCACTAGTTTCATTGAAAACACATTTACAGCACTGCCAGACAATGCAGCCATTAGCGGTACCATCAAGCACTCTATTTTCGACCATTACACCGGTGCTCTGGAGGAAGAGCATTTAAGAGGGAAGAGAGCTGCAGCTGTGGCAGGCAAAAGGCTTATCTGTTCTCCAGGCTCAACCTGAAGACCAAGGAAGACCTGCCCAAATACATTAAAACATGCCAGTTTTAAAGCAAAAGAAAGTACATTTGCTCAAAATAGAGGCACACCATTCACATGAGCTATACTAAAATGAAAGCACTAATATAGTGGGATTTAGGAATGGTAACGCTGACCATGGAGGATATTGCTGACCATGGAGGATATTGCGTAACCCCTACGTTGTGGGATACTGAGCAAGCTTGGAACAGCTGAGGAATGTCTTCAGAAATGTGACTGGCACGTCTCGACAAAAACCCAAACAGCTACTTACAGCTGCCACAGCTAGCCAACCCTTGTAATTGTAGGTTTTATACTCTGTACTAATTTATGGCATCCCTACCATAGTCGCTGCAAAAGAAGGACAGGAACTCTACCTGGTGTGAGTTCTCAGTTTAATGAGGTCTGTGTTGTCAGTGCCTACTTTGTCTTTTGTGCAAGTAGACAACAACAACATGTGCATTACTATCCACTGCCTTCCTTCGAGCCCTTCTGCTTCACATGGCCATGAATTAATCATTCATTCCATCCCTCAGTTCTCTCCTCCATGATGCACTTTCTCTTCTGAGTGTGTCCAAGTACGATCATCCCAGTGACTGAGTGAACAGATGAAACCATAGCTGCATTATTTTTTTTCTGAGACACTGGCACTCCTATCTTCCCTGGCGCCACTTCCAACCCCTCCAACCCCCCATCCTCCTTCCCTTCCCTCTGCAGTTATCCTATTCAAAGACTGCTATTTATATCCCTCCAGTCAAGTCAGTCAAGTCAAGACAGCCAGCCAGCCAGCCAGCCAACCGGATAGGCAACCAGCTACTGTACTGCCCCCCTTTACTGCTGTATGGAAAAAGAGATACAGCCCCTTCCTCTTTCCTTAAGGCTCATTGTTACTGCAACCTCCCACCTCTCACCACACCAAACAAAGTAACAGGAAGGTCGACCACTCAGAAATAAACAAACACTGCAGCAACACGCAGATGCACACACCTCAAACTGGGTCAGTTGTGCTTCTAGAACAATAATCTCAGCACTATTTTGGGACTACTATGATGGACGGTTATAGCAACAGAGCAATTCACCGATATGCGAAACAGGAAAAATTATGTTTGCAACTAGCAGCCGCACAAAGACACACATGGAGAGGAAACCCTCTTCAAAACCACAGGCATCATTTCCTTTGTAATTCCTTTCCAATCAAAAGATACATAATATCTGCAAACAGCGTGTGTCTGTGTGTGTTTCATCCAGTGAAGAATTGTTGACACTAAATAGTTGATTCGTTCCATATGTCCATTTGTGTGTACAAGGATGTGTGTGCTTTCTACAAAAAAACAAAAAAACAACGGTTCTCTACAATAGAAAAAAAAAGTAATATATTCTGTGACGAAGCCAAGCAGCACTACATTGTTTAGTTGCGCAACAATAGCAAAACAAACTAACAAAAAAAACACTATAATTTATTCTTCTATTACCACTGCAAATATTTGTGTCACATTTTAATTGCTTGGATGATGGTGGTGCTTCTGAGAAACCTTCAATAAAAACACATTTATCATATTGTACATGATACAAACATCACTTTTGGTTGTCAGCTTCATCTTTACATCAACTTATTTTCTCCAAGAACAAATGGCAATGTTGACTAACAATGCAAAAGGAAACAAATAATGCATCATCAGCATTAATCTACTAAATTTAATTTCCTCCTTTATAAGGTCATGTCTAATGAAAACCAAACATTGCTAACTTGGCAACCACTATAAAAAAACACTGCCAGGCACGCACTTGCTAGAATGGGTTATATATACACATATTAAGTAATATAAATGATAGATCCTGAGCTTGCATATAGCTAAGGTGAGTAAAAGTGGGTTTCAATATTCCTGCCCAGCAAACCGACAAACATTCAGACTGTGTTTAGAGGTTATAGTGGCAAAAAGGAACTTTATGTACCTGCTATATAAAATAATTTTCAGAGAGAAAGGAGCTTTAGTTAAATATCTAAACAAGGCTAATACGATTTAAGATATGATCATGTCTGCCAACCATTTCATCCCATTTCATCCATTCTCTAACAACAACAACAGAGGAGCAGCACCGTTGAGTTTTAATGTTTTATGCATGACGTCAGCCGAGTTCACCATGGAGAGATGATAACTGCAGAAAGGAGTGGTGAGAGGTGAGCCAGAGAAGCAATCTCTTCCAAATGAAGGACAGGACCTGCCACTACTTCTCTCCATCCCTTATCTCTCCCTTGAATAAACACACACACACCTTTCTTTCTGTGTCCCCTGTTCCTTTCTCTCTTCATCCTCCTGTAGCATCCTCTCTATGCTCTGAGCCACTCCCTCTGCGGTCAGATAGAGGCCAACACTTCAGCATATTGCAGCATACTGTGTGCACACTCACAGATGCACTGGCACACACAAGCACAGTTACATTGGTATTAAGGTTGACTTCAAGACCCACAATGTACAATGACTTCAAAACCTACCCCCTCACAGCTAAACCACGTGTTGTTTATGTCTCGCCATTTCACATTTGGTGAAACTGTTCTACAAAATGAGTGCTTGGCATTTCATTAACACCATTTTTGCAGTACAAAGTAATTTAGGTGATGTCTGTTATGTAATATGACTAATGACTGGCAGCCTCCAGACAACAATCAAGCCATATTTAAAAGCAGTGTATGCCGCTTTGGATTTATTTCTTTTAAAGAACAGGAAGAAATATTACAGAGCTCTACTCGTACAACATTCATGTGAAATTTAAACAAAATTTTACACCGTGAAAAATCCTGCGATGCTGCGCTGATCAAGCACATGGAGCGGTGCGGTCAGTGGGAATTAGGACTAGCCAGAAGCTCGTCGTCAGTAGAGATTACAGAGTGGACTTTCTAGCTAGTGGCGTGAGAGGTGTGTCTCTCTGACGAACTGTTTCAGTTGACGGTTAATGTTTCCTACCGAGGCTGAGCTGAAGCTCGGCTATTTACCACGTGGCTCGTTGACGTTAATGCTCGTTCCCCTGTTCCTATCAGGGAAAGTGTTACACAAGAGTTGTTAGAATTGTTGTATTACGTTTGTATTATGGCAGGATGTTTGCACTGCCTTTTAAAGGGGCAATAAGTAATTTATTTTGTGTTTACAGTTGGTGTAATATAACTTTGCTGCTGGTTTGTTGCTTAAGCATTATGTTCAACAGCTACCAGATGATGTTAGATTTTATTGGTACTAGAAGTAATACGATTATGTGTATCATTGATATTAAGTTAAAGTTCTTCTGATTTGTATTTGTTCTTCTAGACCACACCTATACTAATCCTTCAGTTTACCTACTGCTGGAAATACAGTGTTGTTGTGTGACAAATCAGGTCAGTAAAGAGCGTTTAACTGAAGCTGAGCGTCCCGCGTGTTCTGACCGACACCCCAAGGCGAGCATCACTATTCCTAACCTCTGCATACAGTCCTAAGCATCACCTCCACAACACTACTGTCTGCCACATAAGACCCAGTGTGTATTCGTAAAAGTGCAAAGAATTAAAAAGATGCTATTTAAGTTTCAGACTTTTGCTGCACACAAAAATGACCTAAAGCCTGAAAGACCAATTTCAATTTAACCAACAATAAGCATTGCAAATTATTCTAAAACACACACACACACACACACACACACACACACACACACACACACACACACACACACACACACACACACACACACACGAGGGCACAAAATACAGCAATGATGACAAAAAAAGATAAATACACATACAAGCCCAGCAGTACAGAAGTGAAAATACATGTGCAGAGATGGAAAGCAGTTGTTTGCTCCAACCTCATGCCACTCCTCACTCATGACTCTCATTGAACACACAAAAAACACAACTCCAAATTTTCCACGCTGACAGCTGAACAACACAGCAGCTGCAGTCAGGGATGGACATGTTGCCCTGTCCGTCTGTGCTTGTGTTTGTGTGCACCAACCCAAGTGCATATTGCACAATCAATCAGATATGAACACACTCCTTGGCAGTCAGTCAGCTCATATCTTGGTGTTGTTTAACAGATATTTTAGCTTGGGCACAGTATCATAAATGATGACACGTTATATGGGTCAAATGGCCTCACTTGAGATGTTCTTGAGTCATTCAATGCTCCGTTACGATCAAAGTCTTTCAAGTCCCTTAAACCAAAGGCTACTAAAATATGACTCCAAGCACAGATAGCAACACCGCTTGGTGTGTTTTGTATCAACATCACCCACAATCGCACACTATGATAAGTTAGAGGGTCAAAGAAAGTGGTGGAAAAAAAAAATACAACTTTTGTCGTGAGGTGGTGTTTACCAGGACCCAAATGCAGGCTCACAGACTTAGGTATCAGTTCCAAAATACAGTCTTTATTGCAATAAACAAAAACAAACAAACAAACCAAAAGGTGGCACCTATCGTGTCCACTTGCTTCCAGTCGGGAGGGCAACTCAACCGACAGATCCGGGGAGACACGGCTGGCAGGGCAGCCGGCAGACCAGTGGACAAGACCGCTGGAAGAAACGGAGTCAATAATCCTCCGAGTCGGGAGGTCAACTCCACCGACTGGTGACTTTGACAGGGAGCTCCGCAGGAGGAACAGAAGACGGAGGAACGGGAACAGGACGGAGGACTAACAAATGAACCGACAACCAGAGGAGTGCAGGGGCAGGGTACATATAGTCCGGGGAGGTGATCAGGGAGATGCAGCACACCTGCAGGTGGTGATCAGGGGTGAGTGGCTGCATTTGCTGGGACTGGTGAGGGGCGTAGCCACGGTAGGTGAGAAGAGGAGGACACAGAACAAGCAGACAGGGGACTGAGTGGACACAGGAGGAAAGGGGATCGGGGGCAAAACGGAGGAAAATCGGACTCCTGACAGTACCCCCCCTCAAAGGGAGCCTCTCGGCGACCAAAACTGGACCGGACCGGGTGGGAGGAGGGGGGACCGGAGGAGGGACGGAGGACCACAACAACACATGACACGAGAAGGGAAACCTAGGTGGACGGAGGACGGGCACGGGGCAGGATGGCCTGGGGTGACCGCTCTGGAGGACACCCACGGGGCAGGACGGGCTCGGGGGACCGCCCCGGAGGATGCCCACGGGGCAGGGCAGGTTTGGGGGACCTCTCCGGAGGATGCCCACAGGGCAGGACGGGCTCGGGGGACCGCCCCGGAGGACGCCCACGGGGCAGGACAGGCTCGGGGGACCGGAGGAGGGACAGAACCGGAGGAACGGGAACGGGATGGACGGAGAACAGACGGAGGACGGACGGGTGACTAACAAATGAACCGACAACCAGAGGAGTGCAGGGGCAGGGTACATATAGTCCGGGAGGTGATCAGGGAGATGCAGCACACCTGCAGGTGGTGATCAGGGGTGAGTGGCTGCATCTGCTGGGACTGGTGAGGGGCGTGGCCACAGGAGGTGAGAAGAGGAGGACACGGAACAAGCAGACAGGGGACTGAGGGGACACAGGAGGAGAGGGGATCGGGGGCAAAACAGAGGAAAACCGGACTCCTGACAACTTTGCTTCGTGAGAGACATCACAGTGTCGAACATGAAGGACTGAGTGCTCATCTGCAATTATTTATATATCCATAACAAGTGGGAAAGAAATAAAGATAAGTTGCAAGTCAGTTGCAGGCACAAGTCCCTTACCCATCCTTGCCTGGAAAATTCTACTAGGTTATCCAGGTGTTAAACCATGGTGGAAAAAACATGTTTTCCATGGTCAACTGCCATCTGTCGTTTCTGATGACATATTCATATAAAGTCTAATGCTGCAAAATGAATTTTGAGCCCAACCTCTAATTCCAAGGAGAGATTTCTCATGAGTAAAGCTACCAAGCAATCCACACCTTGGCAACAGTTAAAGGGAAAAAGCTGGATTCATGATGAGTATGAGGACAAAGTGGCTGTCTTGTGGTTGGGCAAAAATATATCATTCTGAAATTATGTTGAAAATTTTTATTTTTTTATTGATTGTGATGACGTATTTTCTTGTGAAATTTAAATCGAAGTAGTCACATTTCATCTTTTACCATACCAGAGAATAACAACTAGAAAATAACCAGTTTGACCTACTATTACCATTCAGTCCAATGCAAATATATATCATTGAAAAGGTAATCTTATATATTTAAACAACCACTGCAATATATAGTTTTCTGGTTACTGTGATACTAGGTCTGTAGCATATCACCCAGTCCTTGTTAGTGCATGTGTTTACTCTCCAGTAAACTGACACGTAGGAGAATAGTCTATAGAAAGATGACCGCAGCAACAGCTAGCTAGCCTGTTTGGTGTGCAAATAAAGCCAGCCTGGCTTGGCTGCAGTATCCTGGCAACCAAAGCCCAGCTTGGCTGCTCAGTCCCTGACCTGGGCCCATTCACTTCATTATAAACCTGCGTACAGAAGAGGAGACTGAATGACACACACGCACACAGGCGTGTGCTAATGCATACACAAGCACCGAGAGGAAAGATGCATTACGCTAGCATAGAAAATGTGTGCTTACAAAAGGAGCTAAGAGCAGAACGATTGAATGACAGACTGTTGTATTAAAGAACAGTGGTTATCTGTACGTCTGAGGGTGGAGGCAAAGTTTCTACATGACAGTCTAGTTTTGTGTTTTGAACGTATATGGGCTTAGTATGCCAGCTATAGCTATAGAACTACTTTGCATTTTCAGCAAGGAAAGTTTTTGGCTACTAGTGGCAGTACTAGATTTAAGTCTTTCATTTCTTTTCCTACATAAAAAGGTCCTCATGCCTAAATGCCGATATGAGCAGCAGGTGTTGCACAAGGGCATCTGCAAATGACAAAATATATTTGAAATGTGAGTGAGTGGGAGTGGTCCTATTATCCGCGAGGCTCTAGGAGTAGAGAGAGCCAGAGAGGAGTGAGATGTGGGGAGGAATCCAATCACTTGGTCTGATTTTCTATTCTGAGCACGTTCACTCTCCCTTACACCTCTCTGTTCCATCCAATAACAGCTCAGGGCTTGCTGCCTGCCTGCCTGCCAGTCTGGTAAATCATGCTGTCTTTGCCAGTGACCTCGCTAAGATAGTGGCAGGCTTGTATATGTATGCAGCTAGGCTGCAGGAAAGGCCAGAGACAATCTCGTTGCTTTTTGGCTCCCTCCTCTCCAATCCCTCAGCTTCATCAGTGCTCTGACTCATTCTCATTTCTTCTCTCCCTCTCTGAGTACTGCGCTCTCATCTGCCTTTCTCTCTATTTTCAACATCTCTCTCTCTCATAGGCAAAAGCCTGACATTGCCACAGCAACGTGTGAACGTGTGCGCACACACATACACACACAGAAAGCTTGTTGCCTAGCAACTAAAGGATGAGACAGATGCTGGCCTATCAGAGAAGCTAGTGAAAGAACTGTGGATGGAGAGAGGGAGCCTATTGATAGAAGAGTGCCTCTGCATATCAACCTCAAGCAATGAGAATTCAATCACTTTCTGACCTTTGGATCACCACCTGACCAAAAACAGTCATTTCACTCTGTCACCGACTGCTACGTGTCTCTTCTAACTATTGCTGTAGGAAAATATCAATACACTAGAGTATCATGATATTATCTTTTGTGATGCTTTTATAATTCTCAAAAAAACACTGTATTGATTATTATTTAATAGTTTCCATTTAACGATCCATGGCAGACAGTGGTTCATTCTGTGTTGTGTTTAAACAGCCTGCAGTGCCGTCGTCTGCTGTTTAACTCTTCCATCCCAACGTGACATCACACACTAAGACAGGAGGTGGTGTATACCGTGACACTGTTCCTAAAATTAAATGTAAATAAATCCCAACACATTGTCTTGTTTACAATATTGCAATGAATTGCAATACATTTAATCGTAACCCCTGTATTATGATATGTAGCCTACTGTATTGCCAGATTCATGCCAGCAGTCAGCCCGACTTCCAACAGGTTCGACACAGGAGTACAGTTAGTTGTATATTGTCACTTTACATGTTTGTACACTGCAACATAGTCAGGACAAGGACACAAGAAATTGTGCAGTAAAACAATCTATACCTGAAAACACTACAACTGTAGTAAACACACTATCTAGAAATGTAAATCAAAATAAGTTTGCAGAAGTACCACCACTACGACAACCACAATAACAAAAATGGCACTTCAAACATTGGCTGCATCATCTGCTCCAATTCACTGGATAGCTTGGCCTTTTTGTCACATGCTCACCCCCCCTAACTGAGTGCTTGTCAAGCAGGATGGATGGAAAGAACAACAGTGTGTTTGGGAAATCCATCTTCCCAAGCAGAAAATACAACTAAGATCATAATCACACAGAGCCTAGCAGGGAATGCATCAAAACAACAATAATCCATCTTAAACTGGTAACCAGTCTGTATTCTTTAAGGGGAGATTTGAATTAGAAACTCTTTGTTATGGACCAAGTAAGCTATCTGTGTGTGTATGAGTAGTAAATAAGAAGCAGTTAAATGCTATGAAGGTATTTTTGTGTCGTTATTATGCAAGCAAAAAAAACAAAAACTGTTTTGGAAGCAGCTTTCTCACACCGCAATCAAAAATCAAGTTTGTAAGTAAAAAAAATATATAAACTGAGAATATAATTATTTGCAGTGCAAACAAATTTGCTCTGACAGTTTTGGTCACAGAAATAAAACCTTGCTTTTCAAATCAAAAACCTAGGAGTTGAGTTGGATGTAGTGGGCGGGACACACGCAGGAGACGGGAGTTTCTACTGGTGGATTGGCTGCCTCCGACAGCACAGGATTGTGTATTGAGCTACATCAGAGGTTATATCACTCTTTCCTCGTGAAATGCTTTAAAAGTGACAACTCGGCTTTCACTTTGATTATATTTCACGTTGTCATGCCGATCCCGTCTTTGAAAGAAAATGTTTTTGAACTGTAAGAGCAAATTTGTTTGCAATGCAAATAATTATATTCTCAACTTATATATTTTTACTTACAAAATTAATTTTATATTGCAGTGTTAGAAATTTGCATTCAAAACTAGTTTTTGCTTGCATAATAAAGACACAAAAATACCTGCATAGGTTAGCCACTTCCAGCCTTCACCTTAAGATACATCCACTGAGCAGCTCACTTTGTATCTCCAGACAGACTTCATTTACTGGTCAGAAATGCACCAACTATTGTGTGTTTGCACTTCTATAAAACGACATTACAATGATAATTGTAATCTAATTGTTCTGATCATTCAGGAAGTGTTTCTGATCTTGTTTGCAATTTATTTGAGCTCCAGGCTAAGAAACATAAACATCACATTTCAACCATACTAATCTACCCACGACCTCTACACAGTTCAAAACAAAGTTACACTACTTCAGCTACCTGAGGACTTATATAACTTGGAAAAACATAAAAGCACCATCTTATTCCTGGACATGAGACAAAAGGTAAAGCTGCAGGTACAAACATTCCAATGAGTAAGAAACAAGATTAAATTAAAACAACATCTGATAAGCAGAATGGTTTCGGCAGAGTTAAAACAAACCCAACTCAGCACATATCAGATCAAACGCTATCTGCAGATGAGTTTACGTTGTGTTTCTATTTGTGTATGCTGCACAGCAGGTTGATTTGTCTTGGCCAGAGTACCAATATGGTTAATCGCTGAAGATAGGCAACATACAGGAAAAGACAACCAAGCAACTCCAGCTCATATTCATACACACAGAAAACCAGCAGGAGTGTTGCAAGTCTAGATTTAATATAAAGCATCAGTGTTAACACCACAGGGTGAAGTGCATCCCATCTCTCAGACATCATGTGCAACCTTGTGCAATTAGTTCCTTAATTAAGACTGAGCATTCAACATCTTGGGGTGGTTGTTTCATGTTGGGGATGCAGTGTTCCTTGGGACATGCAATAGTTTCACCACAGCTTGCAAGAAACATCTTTCCAAAAACCTGCTATGATCCTGATCCATGTTCAACATATCATAAAACCTCTCAAATCAACAAGGAATCAAAGTGACAGGGGTAGATGGCCATTTGGTTGAAACATAGATGGATTTGTCAAGAATGTTGTCATTTGAATTTTTCTCTGAACCTGAGTAAAGATAAATGTTAATTAATCTTCTCTTATTCAAACTGGTGTATTACAGAATAACAGAGGTGAGTAAATCATGTAGTACGGACTGCAAGGAAAAAAAACCTCATGAAACTGTCATACCTGCACCTGTTCTTTTATGTAAAAGCAGTCAGTATCGATACGTTCAACACATTTAGAATCTGCTTTCTTTTCTAATGTGCAGTCTATAAACAGAACCAATAGAAAATGCTCTGCTGTTGATTAGTTTTGTTTTGGACTATTAGCAAAGCCTGAGAATGAAGGAGATGACGTACGTTGTGATCCTCGGCTACACCTGACCACATGACATCATGGTTATGTGGTAGACACTTTAGCTCCAAGTGTAATGAGGACACCACATCTGCCTATTATTGTAAAGTGTTAAGATCCAAGTGTGATCCAAATCATTATGCTCCTACAAAGGAAGATAAATGACTGCATTTGTGTGCCTGCTTGAGAGAACATGAATGAGTGAGGTTGTATGTATACAAGTGTGCAGGGTAGTAGAATATGAGGCACGGTGACTGGATCGACATTAATTAAGGATTACGTGAGGAGGTAAAAATAAATGCAGAGCAGAGGGAGCAAGCCTGGATAGATAATAAACAGAGTGAGAGAAAGGCACGGGAGGAGAGGCGCAGAAGGTGGATATGACCTTTCCACAGATGAGCATTATTATGTCTCAAAAACACACACACACACACACACATACGTAAAAACTGCCATCATCTAAAAGGCATTACAATTTTTTTTAAGCAGACTGAATGTTGCAACGTAATTCTGAAGGCAATTTTAAGAAAAAACAAATACATTTTAAGCAAAGGGACAAATAACAGACGTGCAGCACTGTTTGGTAGCTTTTTCAACTGTCTGTTGTCGGACTGCACAACCACAAGTTGCATAACACTATCTCTTTCACTGGATATAATTTGTTCCTGTATTATGGTTAAAGAACATCTCTTGCACACTCAGTCGTTCTGTTTTGCGTAAGGACTTGCTTCATAACAACCTGCCTGTCATCTCACTCTTTCTTTCTACTTTCTAGCATTAAGTCAACGTAACACTCACTACACCAAATGAAACAACTCAACAGTTAACTTTAGAAAAAAGCTAAAGTTTAAAAACTTGTAACTTCAGCAAGGCTGGCTGTGATGTCCCATCGTCTTTCTGCATCGACCTTATGCGAGTCTGCTTTGAAAAGTATGACACTTATTTCAAGCACTTTCTTGCATCTGATGTGTTAACGGTTTTGAAATATAAAATACCTGTGCGCATTGACTCACTTAGTTCAGAGGTTGTTTTTCATGTGATAACAGTGTAGAATAGACCGCATGTCGATTAGCAGATCTCACCTCCCACTGAACAATTAACAGGAACCCATACACACCGATACCACGCCAATAACATCCCTACATCAAAATATTACAAACATTAATTTCACAGATGTATTTGTCCAAAGGAATTTACAAAAAGCATATTCAACATCCAATAGAATAAGAGCCAAATGCCACAAAGATCCATTCCAAAGGACAAGACAACACTAATGGTTTAATGGTTGTCTTTATCACGATAAAAGTTCCTTGGGAAGGAAGCTGTGAGTGATTTATTTGAAAATGAGAAACTCTTTTGTATTGTCTATACTCCAACTGCACAGTTATGTAATGAGACACACAGTACAGTCACATTTTATCTGGCACAATTTATTCTCCAAGCATAAAGGTATGACTGATGGTGAATAAAGACCCCTCTGGTGCTACTGTACTTCAAATTATATTGTTTTGATGTGAAATATCAAGTTTTACCTTTCAGCTACAAATTAAAAGTTTAATGCAACATTATTCAAACTAAATAGCCAACATGTTAACTTGTTATAGTAATTGGCCAATGCACCAATGTACTAGTTAAACAGACATTTTACAGAGCAGCCATCTGACAGAGACAGTGGAAAGATACTTATCTGTGGGTCTATGTGTATGAGAATACCAATGATGCAGAAAACAGCATTCATAAAAACTAAATATCTAATGTCACCAGTCATCCTTGTGAATTAAGCTCATCTGGAGCCCTGGTGATGTGTAAATAAACCCTGTCTGAAATTCATAATTGATTGGGTCGACTTCAGCCGAATGGGAATAGGTGTCAGATGTTATAGGGAGACTTTAAGTACTCGTGACAAGCCCTCTGACACAGAATGGGTAATATACCACAACAGCTCTCTTAAACATCCTACTGCACTGCTTTCTGTTATTACACGGGAACCAGAGGGTGGGACTGGCAGCTGACTTGGCACATAAGAAGGCAGAGGAAAAAAAGAGAACTAGCAGCACACAGACAGACAGACAGACAGACAGACAAGCAACCTGATCACTACAATGACAGAGGAATGGAGGCAGAGCCAGAACCTAACGAGCACAAGCAGCTACAGTAACAGTCATTCCTAATGGAGCCTCACAGGCGAGGCCGAAGAATCCTTCCTCAGACTCACAACACACGTGGGTGCAGCGTAGCTGGGGACCAAACAGAATGTTAATACTGTCCTGGTGCAGAGGGGTGGAGGGAGGCAGGATCCCAGATGAATTATAAATCACTGGGCAGGGCCGGATGGAGGGATGAAAGGCCTGCTACTGCAGAGCACAGCCAGCTGAGGGGTGGGGCGGTGCCTGCTTAAAGAGGGGGCAGGGAACTGATGCCACACTCAGGCAATGGTGAGGGCATGTGCATATAAGAGTATGCTGATAGGCTTCTTAATAAGAATATGCACATGCAGATTTTTCCGTGGGCACATTTATTTCCGAGTACAGGGACTGATAAGCGTGTGGATGCCACTTGAAACTCAAAAATGATTCTCCGAACAGAGTCGAACACAGATTCCTCTTATGTTTTGATGCCCAGCAGAAAGAAAGGGGAAAGCAAGAGATTCTTTAGCTTGTACTAGTGTCCTTGTTCCAGGGTAGAACTTGTATGATTACACCATTAGTTGATCAACAGAAGAATAACTATTTTGATAACCTTTTTAGACATTTATCTAGGCAGAAATTGTGAAAACATACCACATATTCGGTTTCCAGCTTCTCAAATGTCAGAATTTGCTGCATGTCTCCATTTTATACCACAGTTAATTCAATACTTTTGGTCAGACAAAACAAGACATTTGAAGATGTCATATCTTGTACGCTACAACTTATGACTGAGTTTTCCCCCAAAAAATAAAATAATTGGCTTTCTTTAAAAGACAAATCAATTCATCTAAAAATAATGGACATATAAATGGATAATAACAGTAATTAATAGTTGCACCACTAATCCAAGGAAGGTGCTCACAAACCTGCCAAGACTTGGATGCAGTTTTTCCACTACACTGATTCAAGAATGGCAAAAATTGTTGGTGCACCAGAGCAGAGATCAACATATGAACAGCAATCACTTTTCAAATGATCCAAACTGTTGTTTTGTTTCCTGTATTTGTCGACCCAGAGGACTGCTACACCCCGTCGTACTGGTTGTGTTGACTGTACACTTCTAAAAGAACCGCACTGCAACTATAGTATGATCAACCGCAGTGTACAATACAATGATAAAATACTCTATACGTACCATAACACATTCTGCAAGTTTAGTCAAGTTAGACGAAGAGAAAGTACGTAATATTCTTTGTAAAACAGCCAAAGAACTGATGTAAATACTACAACCGCTGATAATGAGTAACCCAAACAAATCCTTTTACATTACCACAGAGGACTGAATACTGATCCAGAACAAAGGCCCCCAACAGGTAGGCAGACCAACAAGCACCCGGCCATGCGGGGTCTGTGGCAGGCCACACTCACTCACAATGGGACAATCAATAAACGTGCCTGGACAGAAAGGTTCCAATTAGTGGTTTGAGCAGGTGCTGCTCAGGACACCTGAAATGGTCCACAGCGAGGCCACAGAACACTTGTCTACATCCTTCACCTGCATTGAGCACTTCCAGTGGAACTCTCTGAAATCTCACAATAAAATGTTACCAAAATCTGTCCAGTAATACATTAAAGTCAGTTTTTGACTGTGCTTCACACTGTAATTTGGGGTAAATATAATTAAATATCAACAGGTAATGTTTTGTTTACAAAAGGTTAACAATACCACCCTGAGCTGCCATCTGCACCAAGCAACACCAGCTTCAGGGAACATGTTTCCTGGGACCACTAGGGTGTGAATCTTGGCACGCCCACGATTCGCTACGATTCAGATTCTTGTCGTCGTGATTCCATTCAGAATGGATTCTAGCTAACTCGTCTCGAGGACAGGTAGCAGCCAGCTACGCAAGGCAGTCCAGTTGCCTCTTTCCTAGCAACAATTCTCAGCTCCTCCGGGGGGATCTTGATGCGTTCCTACGCCACATGAGATTTGTAAACACATTCAAGGGGACCTCGCAAATTAAAACCTCCAACTAAGGGCCCCCCAGGATGTGTCCTGATCAGATGCCTGAATCACCTCAACTGACTACTTTTGATGGTAAAGAGCAGCTGCTCGGCTATGGGGCAGTGTGTGTTGGTCAGAAGTTCTCATTTGTTTGCGCTGGAGTTCTGTGTTTTATTAAATATTACTGATTGGGCATGAGGTAGTCACAAAATATCCTCGTCCACGCATCCAAATGCTTCTTTTCTTGGAAGATGAAGTGCTGTAGTATGTGCATGCAGTATATTGTCTGGGTATTGCAATGCACCGTTGCAGTGTTGAGTTCACTTCTTTTTCTTCCATAAACAAGATTTTTATCTGACAGTCTTTGAAAAATTGTTTTACATTCATAAATCAACTCACAGAAGATGTTTGCCAATTGATTTGTTTTCATCCACCCCCACTGACCAAACATCGTGAGGTCCCTCCAGTCAAACGCTTAATGCTGAGTCTCTACGCCCTCGCCTGTAAGTTTTGCTGTATAATGACCTGTTGCACACCAGCTAGTAGGTAGGGAGAGTGAAGAACAAACATAACATACCTCAATCTAACCTTTAAAAAGCCTGGTTAGTGAATACTTCTGAGCCCAAACCAGCAACTAAGCAATTACGGATTCTTTCTACTAAACAACTAGATCTCCCTCTTCAACCAAGCAGCACAACACAACCAGGCTGCATGTGGTTTTGAACCAGCATCTGTTTAACTCTTAGGATTAGTGTCTGATTCTAAGTGTGTGTGTGTCCAAGTGTGTATGTGTATGTGTGTATCTGTAGATCTCCATGTCTGTGCAGAATGGAAACTGCAATAATTGAAAGAGCCAACACCCTGAGGGAATTGTTGTTCCGGTGTTCACAAGGTATCACTTCTTTGCATCTGAGCCTGCACACAGATGTGCACAGAGACACACACACACACACACACACACACACACACACACACACACACACACACACACACACACGCTTCCAGACAACAGCTATCAAACACATGTATGCAATTTAGCCAATTAAAGCTTTAACCCATAACCCATTGGAGCCCTACCGCAGAGGTCACAAGCTGTTTTCATGTGAACGGAGAAGACAATAGATGAAAAAGGACATATTACAATAAACGAGGGGAGAATAATACATCATTAGAAAACAGGAGTGGTTCTCTCTTCTTGGGCCATTTCCCTTTTCAATTCCTCATTGCACAAAACCACAACACTATACATAACGTTAATAGAAATTTAAGCACCAATGCAGTTCTTTAATGATAATGTCATACGTGGAAAACATTAACTAACAACAAAACATGTATTATTCAAGCTTTTAAAGCAAATGGACATTATGCATATTTTGTGTAATGGAAATGCATCGATTCTAACATGTAACTAGGAAATTAGTTGTGTATATGTGATGGGAACAATGGTCACATTTCTTTGATTACTGATGATTTTAGTAATCATTAATACACCATAACATTTTTAAAATACATGACCATTCAACTTTGAGATGATATGTGTAGAGTTACAATCAGGAAACCTCCTGTAGTTTTATTGTACTAGACTGTACAGTTTCTCTTTTTTTTACAGTGTGTATAGATTATGTAGTGCACTTGAGGCCTGGCACTGTATAGTTGATTAGTGCTGCACACTAAGAAAGATTAAAGCATTTCCAAGCTGAGCTGCATCCTGTTGGTTCTCCAGGTTAGCTAGCTTTGCTACAGCTCTTGATAGATATGATGCTGATGTTAATCTTCCGGGACATGTCAAAAGAAATGTGGAAGAGCTCCTAGGCAACATTGCATCTACTGTGTGAATGGAAATGTCATAGGATTCCCCTAGCGAAGTTGTTATAGTAGTATTTGTGCACACGGGTGACCTGGCTCCTCCTGAGCAATGTGTTTTACCAGCTTACAAACTGGTGACATGGTTCATTCTTTAATCATGCCGATATGGTGTGTAATAAATCCAGTACGAGTGAAATGTGTGTATGATGTGTACAGCAACAATGTGTTAAGAGTAAATTGTACTTCAACCTTGCATGGGCATTCTTGTCAAATATGTCCGCCAATTAAGACTATTAAAAAAAAGAAGAAAGAAAAGGAGTTGATCTTTTAAATATTGTATGGCCATTTGTTTGGCAGTTTGAGACACTATTTTGACAGCTTTCCTTTGTGTTTATTAGTCCATAATCCAGAATGTCCACTTAATAAAGCATCTAATGTTTATGGGTTGTGGTGCAAAACATTTCTTTGAACATGTTTCATTGAAGAAATACATAATTATTAACAATTAAAGATGGTTATTTATTAGCATGGTCCTCTATCTTATCAATAAACTGATTAAAATCTGCAGCTGTGAAAAAGATAACAACTTTAGTGCATGAGAATGTCCGTGAACAATATCTGGAGTGAAGTAATTAGAAATTCAAAAGCAGTGGTGAGTAAAGCAGCTTTGACATCTCAGCAACAACGATGGAGCGGCACAAATAATTTGAGCACAAACAACCCAAGCATGTTGTGTGGAAGAGGAAAGCAGGCAAATAAATTAAGTATGATGGAGGGATAATTACAGCAAAAAAACAACATGCAAATCAGAATTTAAAAAGAGAGCTTTAAGAGGTTAAAAGATTTTTATATTGATATTGTTTTACGTTTCCCATCCAACTGCCCAGAGGGAGCGTTCATGCAGACCAAACCAGTCTGAGACCTTTGAGTGCTCTCATAAAGCTGCAAACAAACTCCTGATCTTCCTCACTTCGCTCTCAGCCATCCCCTACCCCCACACACCAAGGCTGGAATTTCCTGTTGATGGCCCAGTGCAAACGCCCACTCTCCTACGGAAAACTTACTTTGAAGATGAGCACGATAGACAGACGAAGGAGAGAACTACAGAATGGAAACGCATGTCATGATGGTGCCTTCTGGCAAAATCTGGAAAGTTTACACTGCTGGCACACTTTGTTATTTATTCATGCCAGAGAATCAGACTGCTAAAATTACACATGAACATGAGTGGAAAATACATAAATACAACCAAAGATAATTTAACATGTATGGCTATAAAAAAAAAAAGGGTAATTGTTTAAAAAAAATATTAAAAAAAAATATATATAATATATATATTATAATATATATATTATATATAATATATATATATATATTTTCTTTTTAAACAATTACCCTTTATATATAAAATAAAGCTCAGCTATAATTCACTGCACAGCACAGAATTACACAGAACTACAAAATAGAAGCTGTCCCAGTCTTTGGACTGATTCATCGTCAGAGGTTGTTGAGGGAGAGTCACTTATCAAGGCCCAATGTTTGCTGTTACTAGAAGAAGAGTGGCAGCAAGCAAGTCCGCTGTGGTGGGCCAGTTCATAGGACAAGAGGTGCATTGAGGTTGGGGAAAAGGGATAGATGATACAGGCGTGTGAATGTACAGCCCCAAAACGCAGCCTCCTCCGGTTTCCTCCACAAAGCTTCCATTTTACCATGGCACACCCAACCCCCCTCCTCATCTTGCGAACAGATGCACATCCCTCCTCAGCTTCTTGCCCTATTGTACTTCACTGACAATTTTAATCTGCTCTCAGCATGTCCTTTTATGTTATGGCATAATGTAGCATGTAACAGTTGACCGCCATTAGAACTACTTCATACACTCTTCACCGCTGGTCTTCTGTGTGTGTGTTTCGTAACATTGTAGTGTTTGCAGGGAGGATTTGATGGGGGGTGACAGGGGCTGCAGAGCATTGTGTTTTTTTTCTTCACCCCTACTTCTGTTTCTGTTCGGTTGAGTGACTCATCAAAAAAGCCCCTGTGCACTCTTTTCTGCCAATTCAAGGTCTGGCCAATATGAAAGCAGCCCTGGAGATAGGAGGACAAAAGGACATACATGTGACACGCTAAGGCCTTTTGGGATCTGGGTCAGGAGCGTGAGCTGGTCCTCAAAGCTCGCCGTTCACTAGTAAACGCCTCTGACAGACTGCAGCCCTTGGCGGTTTTCTACACCCTTTAAACACACACGGACATACACACACCCACACACACGGACATACACATGGACGTACACACACACACACACACACACACACACACACACACACACACACACACACACACACACACACACACACACACACACACACACACACACACACACACACACACACACACACACACACACACACACACAACACGGACATGTGTGCACACACACAGACATACACAGACACGCACACACACGTTGGTACTTCTGCTGCTGATGTTGATACAGGTAACATTGTTAAATCTTATTTGGTAACTTTGAATAAAAAATATCAACAATGTTTTGGACTGTCTCCTTATTTGATAATGCAGACACACACATGTGCACAAGATACCCCTGTGTTAAACATGGAGGGTTCCTCAGTGTCAAAGCTGAGCAGCAGAAGGCAGCTTTCATATGCAGATATTCTGCCATGTGTGCAAGGAACACACCAGAACACAAGCCCTCACAAGGATGAGACACATCAGCTCACACAAATAGTGTAATAACCAGTCAACAGGTAGCAGGCTGGAGGACTCGTAAAAGCAAGCAGCACCAACAAATGTGCTGTGTGCACTGGCCTGGATTTGACTACTAGACTGTCAACATGGTCATGCAACGGGTTTGGGATTGAAACACTGAGCATATGCAAAATGTTTTTAATATAGGATGTCTTACAGGTGCATCGATAATAAAATAATCACTGTATAATTCTTTTAAAGGTAAAAACCTGCCTATAAAATAAATAAGGAAAGTAAAGACGAGACATTGTGAAACTGACAATCTCACAGCTAACTTCAAAACTGGAACTAGGCCCACACATTGTATTTCTGAAGCAATCCTGAACCTGCTTGCAGCAGCTGATGAGTTCAGCATCTAGGTGAAAGTGAATTCAGTGTACAGACAGGAGAGGTAAGCAGAATTTAATTTTATGATACATATTTTTTTATAGCTTTTCCTCTATAAAACAGTATACTGCAGGTGGAAGTCATGTCTAAAATCAGAGAAACAAACAAAACAAAAGAATTAACCCTCATGATATTCTGGAGGTAAAAGAAATAGACAGAAAAATACTATTTCAAACATGAAATGGTCATCTGTAGCTGCCTTTCCTGTGCACTGTCAAACACACTTCTCTTACACAACGATGAACTGAACGTGAGAGGGCTCAAGATAGAGCAACTGAGCAGGGATCCGGCTTTTGAAGCATAAAGGAGTGAGTCATGATGACCTACATAGGCTGTAAAGAGAGAGTGAGCGAGAAAGAGAAGGGGGTGGGGGGGTGGGAGAGATTCCTTCCGCATATCAAAGTGTTTACTTGGCTCTGCATGCGCCTTCTCTCTGGGAGGGAGGGAAGAGAAAAAAAGAAAAAGCAAGAGGGGGGTAGATAACGCTAGGATGGAAAAGAAAATGAGAGGACAGGAAAGAGGGAGTTAATAATACAATGGCTGTCACTGTTATTGCCTCCCTTGATCTTTGAATTTCATGACATGAAGAAAGCCCAAAATCTACCCTTAAAGCAAAATGCACAGAAACCTGGCGGAGCACAGATACAGGTACTTCCGGCTGGGAGACCGTCCTCCATATCTACAGCCAAAACAAATCTCAATATTCAGCCAGCATAGATTGTGTGCATGCTGAGAAGCAGGCATTGTTTTACAAGGAACTGATAAGCACTATGATTTACTTGTGTGTGGAGGACATGCAGTATCTATAATAGCTCTGCTAGAATACACTATAATACCAAGGAGACCAGAAACATTCCTGGCTGATCAATAAGCACTGCAGAGAGATCCAGTTCCCTTTGAAGCCGAGCCATGGATCTGGTTTCCTAATCACCTCCACCACTGCACCCTGTTCCTCCTCCTCTTTTGTCCCTCCTACAGATTTTCCAATACAATGGAGCAGTTTTCACACTGCATGTGGGCCCTGAGCTGGGTCAGCCTGTTCGGGAGAAGAGAGGGGGAGCAGTCGCTTCACTGAGAGGCACAGAGGGAAAAGCAAAGGAGAACAAGGAAAAGTGGTAACACAGAGCTGAAAGCTATCATTCTGGAAATGGGACAATACAAGAACATAAAACTGTAAAACTGTGCTGCATCATTTGTCGCTGAAATAGTTTTGAGATCAAGGTATGTGGGGAGTTACCAGTGCTCTATGTCCAAGCCTCTTACTTCACCCGGGTTGGAATAAACCATTGGAGAATTCACTAAGAGATGAAAGAAGTGTCATGTGATGGAAACTTTGAAGAATGTAACAGTAACAGCCACTTTGGCTGAGACTATACCAAGGCCACAGTACTGGGTATTTGCATATAATAAATGTAACAGAATAATCTTTTAGAAAATAATCTTATTTTATGTCTGTAACTATTCAATTCCAAATTGGAGAACCACAATACTATAACAAATGAGCAATAAGTGAATTTATTTTTGAAAACATTTTAGGATGTTTAGCTGTAAAATGTGTGTTTAGTGCATTGTTTGGGTTGCAACAGTTGCTACCTTTTAAAAAAAAAAAAATCATATTGCATAAGTTCTAATCAAATTAATGCAAAGACCAAATCAAATTTCAAGAAGCCGGTTGACTTAAAAGTGTGATTCTGTAAGAGTGAGCTAGGTCTCCTCTCCCCGTCTCCTTTCTTTCTCTTTCTGTTTTGTGCTGCATCACCGTTAAATGCGGCCACGGGAGCTCTGCCAAAGAGCTGTAAGACTGCCATCCACAAGAGGACGGCTGCAACCAAAACAACCAACTACGTCATTTCTCTGGATACATTTCCGTCCACTAGCTTTCTCCCTCACACACACAAACAGAGATTATCTTGGGATATGTCCCTGTTATGAATCCAGGACCATTAACTTAATAATATATAATACAGAAACATCTAAATATGGAGATAGACAATGGCTTATACTGGCCATCATAAGACAAAGGGTGGACAATAGGGAGTAATGATGAGCATGGTGTGTGTGTGTGTGTGTGTGTGTGTATGCTTTTGGGGGATGTTTAGGAGGTGGGCAAGGGGAAGATGAGGTGAAGGGAAAAAAGGAGGACAGAGGAGGCAGATGGGGGAAGGGATGTAAGAAGGAGGGGAGACACACTAAAAGGTCTGGTGAATTATTGATGAGAGCCAGAAGGCTGGCCCTTAGTACTAATGTGTGTGTGCACACAGAGTGCAGGCACACACACACTAAAGGTGCACATAAGCATTTAGACAGAGCATGGATATTGTTACACATTACATCAGCCGTGCCTCCTCCCATCTCTTCTTCCTCCTTCAGCCACCACCCACAACCTCAGCCTCAATTTAGCCCTGTTGTCCCCTTTACTTCAGCCTATCTCCTGTCCTCTGTCACTCCCGTACCCCCCTCCGGCCTCTCTAGCACACAGTCTGACACTGCTAGACTATAAGAGACTGCCATGAGCTGTCTCACTTCTATTATGGGAACCAAATCACACACTAAGCAAAAGGTACCTCGTGACTTAGAAATGAAACAGACTTATGTGGAGAGCTAAGGTGCACAAGACATGTTAGCAACGTGCCAACCACAAGATGTGAGTTCATGTAGAGGCTAAGAGCCCTGCAGAGTCCCCTCCAACAGCTTCTGTGTGCAGGCCAAGCACACCACAATGCTGGTGGACAAAACCATTCTTGACAAACATAAAGGGGAGACTGAACCAATCTGAGTGCCACCCCTACTCTCAGGTCTGTGTGTGTGTGAGTGTGTCTTGGTGTGTGTTTGTGAATAGAGAGTGAGTGTGTGTGTGTCATGGGGCCCAGAGGAAATGTTGTGGAGACTAGAGAGCACAGGGAAGCAGAAGACTGAAGCAGGACAAAGAGGAAACACAAAAATGAGGGAAAAAGCAAAACATAAGGAGTAAAAAAGATAATAAGGAAGTACTATTCAGTCTGTGCTGGTTATGGATTCATCATAGAATGAAAGCAGAAGCTTATTTTTTGATAGCATGATGTAGTTGGAATATTAAACTAGATCTCATAAGAGCCTTAAAATCAGCTCAGACCTTGAGGAGACTTCTCCATCTCAGCCTGGGCAAGACAAAAACATGGGCCCATGTACATACTGTTATGTTGTTTATGATTATTATGTTATTGTATTATTAACCTATACGTGATTCACTTTTTTTTAATATTCTTTGCCAAGACAGAGGGGGGAAAAAAGTGCATGCACTGGTAATACCTCTTGTAAGATATTAATTTACAGTGTGTACATTCAAACTGATGGAGCCTGGATGCAAAAAAAAACAACAACTCCAAAACGGATTATGCCAGTCCTCTTTATGTCCACATAATTTCTGATGTGGACATCAGTTACAAAAACAAAACAAAAAAATTGAACTGTCAATTTGTCAATAATGTACAATTTCCCAACACATTTCAGCACAAATAATCAATGTTAAAAAAGTGCCAGGTATTATTGCTATTATGTATTTCGATATAAGCATAGGCCCCTGGTATTTAAATGTCTGGTGAGGGTCCAGCAAAGACAGATGGTCTTTACTTGTGTAAACATTTGCAGATGATATTACTGCATGGGGCCTATATGTTGAGGTTTGGTATGTGGGTATGCAAGTGGAGCAGCGAAGTGAGGAGAGCAAGGCTGAGCTGCATACAGAGCTGCTGAGCTCTGCCTCAACGTTGTTGTTGCCTGTAGAGCTCAGTTCTGCCCTTCCCCCATCTCTCTCTCCCTCCCTCCCCCCCTCTCTCTCTCTCTCTCTCTCTCACCCTTCCTCTCCCTCTCTCTCCCCTCCCCCTGACTGCGGCAGGCAGGCAAGCAGGGCAGATGGTATCCTAGCAAGCAGAATGACCCTGGTGTTCCTGCCCCTTGTTTTGATCCTGCAGTCCTGATTGTCCAAGCCTAATCCTACACTAGCCAGAGCTGCTGGGCCGCTGCCAGCACTCTTATTAAGCACACAAAGGCTTTTCATTCCAGCTTGGGTGCTAGCTTGCTCATCAGCCTACACACACTACCTCTGTGCCACTCAGCTGCTTTCCTCTGACCTTATTCTCACCGTGCTCTTTACTTAGACATAGTCCATTTCAGATACAAATCTGCCGCTGTGTCTTCTGTCTGTCTATGTTTGAATTCAGCCTGCTTCAAAACAGTCCTCCATATTCATCTCCCCGCTCCTCTAGTTTTTCAACTATTTTAGATAAGCAAGTGAAAACACCAAGCATCTGTAGACATTAGAGATTGTGATGACTGTTAGTCATCTCTGGGAAAGTGGAAATGAATAGAATTAGGTACTGAATGCGGTCTGGTCTATATATATATATATAGTGTCAAGGTACAAATGAAAGCAATGTAAACAAGGCAGAATAATGCCACAGTGATAAGGACGGAGAGCAGACATTTCATGGCATTTCTCAGCGAATCAAAAAGTGTGACTGGGACCAACTTGATATGTGATGGAGGAAGCGATTGTTACTGTTCTGAATGAGCGCATTTATCTTTAGCTGGGATTACCATGGAATAAGTCACATTACAACACCCATCGTGCTCTATGTACTGAGCTGTACAACTACAATCCCCCTTCCACTGAGAGTAATCACCTATGTTTCATGTCATCTCTGATTAAAGATAAAATATTAAAAAAAAAATACAACTTAATGCAAGTGCAAATATGAGTATGCTCCAATTCTCCTTTTTACCTGTATTTCACAATTTCCCTATGTTACACAGACAGGTGAAGGGTCACAACAATTGATTTAAAGGCAATCTATTTTCTTCTAATAAATACTATTACTCCTGATTCCACAAACAGGAAATACTGGCATCTTTATATTCTATAAAAGCAACTGCTGGATAGACAAATTTAAGGCTGTACATTTTACATCTTAATAAAAAGAAAGAAAAAAAATAAAGCATAGTTCCAACGATGGGATAAAACAGTTTTCAGCAGAGAAATAAATGAAAGCGTGAAGATCATAAAAACAACCATTAATTCACTTGAACTCCTGTTAAAGACCTGAATGTGTTTTTCTGAGGGCTTAGCCGTGCACTTTTGAAACACTTGCTCATTCTTGCTTCCTCCTCCACTCTTCTCCGTCTCTGAGCTAAAATCAAAGATTATGACTGAGAATTCTACAGCACGTTGCCTAGCAACCTATACAAGAAAGCCACACTACATTAGATCACATGAGGGACATGTGCATGCCTATGCACACCCACATAGACAATAATGTGGTGTTTATGCTTCCCTGGAGCCAAATCTAAAATGCCTGGAAAATAGAGACACTTCATATAAGCTCTATCTTCCATTTCCATAACACAGTAGAAATGATAAATAAACTATATCTAGGTCAAGGGCAAAAATAAAAAAATAAAAATCCCTAACTGTATTCTTGCTGTAAGGAGTGACAACCACAGTTTTCAAGGCCAAGCTGCTCCGAGTCCTTAGAGAACAAAATGCACTAAAGCAAGTTGCTAGGTGAAGAGTGACAGAGAGAGATAGTGAGAAGAGCTGAAAGAAGGCATTGTGAGGCAGACACTCCTCTGTTTGAAGATGGGTCATAAAGAGGGACAGCTTTTACACTTTTACAGCTATCATATTTATCAACACAAAAGGTTCAGTGCATAGTCCAGATCAGCAGTGCTCAGCTCAACCGCATGTCATTTCCTTTGAGACACATTCAATCGCAATTGTACAGCTTTAAAATTAACCTTTGTGTTGCCAGGTAGACTTACATTGGGGATTCTCTAAAAGCCGACAGCTTATCAGCGTGAGCAGGTTGAGTCAATGCAGATGATGTAAGACAGCTCCAACCAGGCTAGCCAACCTTATGTACTTAAGAATCCATCAGGCTTAGCGATCAATAGGAGTAGGCCCCGGCTTTGTGCTGCAGCTGCCGCATTGCAATAAAAGCCTCGCTGGGCCTGACCTGGCAAAAGCTAACTGATAAAAAAGGCTGTGTTGGATTACCAGCAAACCCTGCCCTCTGCTCACTCCACTGTAACACACACCTTACCTGCACATTTTCAGTCACCTGCTACCCACTGTTACACTTCTGTTCTGTTATGCTACAATCCAAGCAGACGGAAAGAGTGGATGTGTTCGAGTCGTCTTCCACATTTCTTCTTATTCCACCACAGATTATTTTACATATCCACAGTCACCTCTTGCCAGACACCCGAGAGGATTACATATTAGCGCTGTGCAACAAAGGTAGATAAGATAAGGTGGTGTGTTGGACCTGTCACTGTGTGAAACTCTTTCTCTTCCTTGTGTGTAAATCAACCAAGGAGGAAAGTCTAATCTCCAAAATATTTATTATCCATTTGTACAAACAATATTTGCATGAGAGCAATAAAATAATATTAAAGTTAAGATGCCTACTGTGAATGAAAAATCAACATGATTATGTTTGACAAACAAAACGATTTCTTCTTTGCATTTTATCAACCTGTCATCATTAGACATGTGATATTAACGGAAGTATTGTTCTGCAACAGATCACACTCAAACTTAAATTCTGTAAGAAAGCCACCAAAGGTATTTCAAAAGACATACTTTCAACCTTTGGTGCAAGATAATTGTATAATAACCTCAGAGGGCAGACTGCTACGTTGTCTGCATAATATGTAAACACAGCTCTTTGCATATGACTGCAGGTGGATTGTGGGGGGGGGGGAGCAAGGCCATGACCAACTATCGACTTGTACAAGTGACTGCTGCCTCTAAGCAGTGCAGAGTTCTTCTTCTTTCCCGTTTGCCTCTCCTCGCTTCCACGGCCTGTGACATCATCACCGCTATGAAGAGGCGCTCTATATTTAGCTGCTCACACCCCTGCTGTGCCTCACTACTCTGTCAATGCCTTGGCGAGCTCAATCTCCCTATCTCCCTCCATCTATACCTCAAATGCTTCATCTCTGCATCTCTGTTAGCTTGGGAGGTTGGATGCTTTAAAAAAAAAAAAAAAAAAAAAAAAGGAATAAGGGTAGAGGAGCAGGGCGAGAGAGAGATTGAAAGGAGATAAGGAAGAGGATGCTCATTGAGAAAGACAGAGGGGATGGTTTGGAGGAACAAGCAGGATGGTGTGAATAGCCGTGCTGTAAATCAGCCTCTCCATAAAGTCGCCCTGTGAGAACAGCTCACATTGCCTTGTTACACCGCACTGTCACAATGTGTCCCGGCACGCTCACACACACACACACACCCCCACACACACACACACACACACACACACACACACACACACACACACACACACACACACACACACACACACACACACACACACACACACACACACACACACACACACACACACACACACACACACACACACACCCATACACACACACACCCATACACACACACCCACACACAAAATAAGCCCTGCAGAGCTCTGCAATACTACACTGCACTCTTCCACTGCTGCTCCACGGTACATTGTAAAAGACAGTGTGTGTGGGAGAGAGGGTGGGGGAGGGTGCAATGTGTCTGTGACTGGCATTTCAAACATCCTCCCTGCACAAAATAACATCCTGGGAAGATAATCTGTGAGCGTGTGACAATTTATTCAGGCTCACGTTTCTGCAGAGTGTGAAAGCCACTGAGCGGTAGAGGGGAAGTGCAGGAGACCGCTGGATGTGTGCTGCTTACTTCTGCCGTGAGACACTCGGCTAACAACTTTAGCAATCACACGGAAAGAAAAGGGACACGCCGCTTCATCTCATTTGCATCTTCAACATTCACCACTTCTTAATTTTTTCCACACAATGCTTTTCTTTTGTTATCCACATCACTGCTCACTCCTCAGTTTACCCCCTTTGTTGCTGTTGTGGCTCAGTAATTCAGCAGTCATGAATCACAAACACCATTTTTAAACGGCCTATATTCCTACTGAAGCTGAAGCAACCAATCAATTAAAGGTTTAGTTGGGCAACATAAAATGAGTTGCCTACTGTTTTGTTGATTGATTATACATTTTAGTCAATTGTTTGGGCAAAATGCCACAAATTCAAATGTTCCAGAGAACAGTTGTGAGAATTAGCTGCTTCTCTTCGTCCTATGAAGTAACCTATATAAGCTTTACAATGTTTAAATGACCACCAAGCCATTTAAAAAAGTTTGAGGAAACTATGATGGCCACTTTTACAGATAAAATGAATCAATATAGGGAAATAATCGTGACTGGTTTTAACTTGTAAGTGATTTTAAATTACAACCGCTGTGCTTTTATAACCTCATGTGTACTTTCTTGTGCTGGGTTACGACAACCAGCCCCATCAGAAAATACTGGCACTCACACTGACGTGGAGGGAAAGCAGCTGGTCAGCAACCACATTCTACACTCAACAGCTGTCAGCCATCCTTACGAGCTACCATGATGATTAATTTATACAACTGCTGGGGGTGTTTAGAGCCATGCCAACAGGAGTTAAGACCTGCTGGTCGGTGTTCAGAAAATTCAGTAAAAACAGTGGCTGATTAAATGAGGTGCAGCTCAGAGGTTTGGCTGGGCTTGCTATTGTTATACACAGCGCTGGAGCCACACACGCCTCTTTACCCCAACCCCGACACATCGGGATGGGAGCTGCTAGCAAAAGAAGCACATTCATGTTTGACTGCAAATCCCTAAATCTACATCTATGGGGTTTAAAAATGAGCAAAGCACACACATCACTTCATAGCTGTACTGTCCTAGAACACAAACTAGTCATCTTTTCTCTCGCACGCACACGCGCACCTTTCCCCTCCTCAGTAATGTGGTAGTGATTGAAGTGGGAACTAGGGGTTGTACTAACAGGTGGGCACACATGCCGCTGGGAAGATTCATCAGATTATCTCGGGGTAGGCTTGTCGTGATACACTGTCTATCTGTGTGTGTGTGTGTGTGTGATAGGACAGGTGAGGAGCATATCTGCCTCATCTCATTCCTGATCACGTACGGATTCAGCTCCATTAGGACACCACCCCATGCTCCTCCATCCACCCCATTCACTCACTCAAACACACCAACACGTCTGTACTTCCATCTTTGTGAGGATGCTTATTGACATGCATTCCCTCGATCCTTACCCTAACAACGTAATGCCCAACACATAAAGTCTTTACCTCTAAACCAGGGGTGTCAAACATACGGCCCGCGGGCCGCATCCGGCCCGCCAGGGGATCCAGCTCAGCCCGCCGGATGATTTTGCTAAGTGTGAAAATTACAGAAAGACATGAATTGCATTTCTATGAGAATATGGAGATTTAGGAGTACAAACGTTTTGTAATTTTTTTTTTTTAATCTATCCAGTAATTGCTTCAAAAACAGCGTAAATGCGATGTCTGCTCAGGAGGCAGAAGCGCTCACTGCTCGCTTTGTGACGCGTGTGAGGGAATCTGCAGAGGAATGCATAGGCATATAAACAGTGGGCTGATGTCTGAGTTTTTGGTCTTTATGTTTCTAGTTTATTGTAGAAAGACCTTAAAATAGGGTCCAAAAACCTTCACCAATGATTTAAACATAGAGAAATATTGTCGTTATGCATGTGTTGTTATGCTATGATTTTACTGGTCTGGCCCACTTGAGATCAAAGTGGGCAGTATGTGGCCCCTTAACTAAAATGAGTTTGACACACCTGCTCTAGACAGTCCTGTAAAGGCACACAAGGAAATGAGGACCAGTCTAAATATTCCCACAAATTTCCTCACTGTCAAGGTGTCCTTCTCAACTATGAAAGTGGACACATAAGGCATATGCTAACCACTACAATGTTTTGTCTTTTAACTTTCTGTCTGTATGAAAAATGGTACATTTTGTCAAACATCTTAAGTTTTTTATTACGTGCACTGAGAAAGTATTCTGACATCTTCACCTTTTTATACACTTTCACTACAAAATGTCATTTCAATTGGATAAAATAGACATTTGTGCCCATCAATTTACAGCCAATAACCACAAAGCGAAAACAAGTTTTTAGAACTTTTTACAATGTTATTAAAAATGTAAATTACTGAAATTGTTCATTGACCAAATTATTTAGACCATATCGCATTTAATTATCCTTGAGAGGTTTCTAGAACTTTGTTGGACTCCACCTGTGGCAAACAGAATCGATTAGACATAGTTTAGAAAGGCGCACACACTTGTGTATATGAAACCACACAATTCACACTGCATGTCAGGACAAAAACAGCCAAGTGTTAATAAAAGCATATTGGCCTCAAAGAATCTGATTTAAAAGAGGTTATGAACCACAACAACTCAAGTAAAAGAGCAAGAAGGGCTTTGGTCGAGGCAGTGACAAAAACCAAACATATCTAGTACACAATGGTACAAAAATATAAGGCAGAAGAAATGGGTAACCAGTACTAGGGTTAAATTCGTTTCACTTCCTGACAACCAAAATCCAAAACATCTATAAGCTCCTAGGAACTTAATGCTACACTTGCAGTTGAAATGTTATTCATGCTTTGGATGTCTGACTGGCTTCTTCACACAAATACATGCTTTGCACTTTCAAATCCGTTATTCAATCTGATGCGTTACACCATCTTTGAAGCAACTACATTTGGTCATGCATTGAGTCACTGATCGCATCAACCTCCATCTGGAAGGGAAGGCATGTTTTTTGTTTTTGTTTGTTTTTTTCCCTGTAAGCTGAACACAGCACTGGTCTAGTTCACACAAACTCAAACAGACACACAAGTTGTCTAATCTTCCCAGCAATTAAGATGAGTATACCATGATCAATTAGCAAATGAATAAATGGAGGTCAATTCCATGTCTAGGATAATAATGTAGTCCCACTGGCACTGAAAATAGTCCATAAATACAACTAAAATGTTATTGATGTCATCTTCTGCATCGCTGCAGCTCCTCTAAAGGTTTAGTTTGATCAGACAAACCTTCCAGACATTTATTTTCATTCTTCCACCAGAGGTAATACAGCTTTTGTTTACAAAATTAAGGAGAGGTGTCAATAAACAGCATCAGATAAAAATAAACAATACACTAACACGACTACATCACCACTGTTTTGAGGCAGATCAGTTTAAAAGACTTCTAACAGTGTGTGGACTGGAATTTGAAATCAAAATAATCCTAAAAATGTGATAGATGTGCAATTTCACTAGCAAAGTAATGGAGTTGCAGATGATACAGATTTAGAGGGAGGAACATACGGAGAGAGCATTGCTGCTGTAGCATTGTCCTCTCTGTCCCCATCAGGTCTGTGACAGGCGCTGGGCTTTTTTTTCGACTGCCATGCAGGACCTCATTTCCCCGCAGCTTCAGTAGCTGCTGCGTGAGGCACCTCACTGGAAAGTTGGAGAACACAATGCCAACTGGGACACAGGTGAGCTGAGCATGAGGTCACTCACATTTCAGCAGGAAAAGAAAAGTGCAGCTCAATGATGAAACTAGAGCTCAACTGGTCTGAAAGAAAAACAATGAGGTGGTGTAGCTGTGCGATGCCTACACCTTGGCTGAACCCGATGAACTCAATCGTGTAGGAGGAAATACACAAACACAATACAGAAGAAACTGACTGGCTGCTTCCCCACGTTAATTCATGATATTCTGATGGCAGCCATGTTGCTGATGCTGAGATTTAGCTTTCCATCCGGCTCTGAGCTAAACGTGTGACTGATTAACGCAGGAGAGAGATTGAAGGAAGACAGTGCTTTCACCGTTGTTTATTTCAGCTCATTCAGGGTGCAGTGGTCTACGTCACGCAATACTAGAGGGACAGATGAAACAGGCTAAAACCTAAAAAAGACAAATACCAGCAGGCGCCAATATGAGAATATTTTCCATTATAACAATATGGTGCAAACGTAGTGTTTAGAAAATAAATTCTGCCTTTATCCTTTTCTTGGAAATGGAGCATAGATCCATCCATTTACATGACTGTCACATCACTTCTCTATTTATGTGAGAGCATAAATTCCTTTCCCGGGTTTTTACTGTGACAGGCACAAGCAGAATAATTTACTGCTCCAAATCTGGTATTCAGCCACTTCAGAGGACCATTTCAGCAGCAGCTACAGCTTTCTGACAGAAAAACAGTAAAAAAAAATCCATACTTCTAAATGTAATTTCCAAATCAAATTGAAATTGCATGTAATTATAAGGCAGAACTGAGTCACACTATAATAAACAAGAAAATCTGAAGAAACCTTATGAATTTATGGATTGAAAACAAAACTGCTGTGATAATATGCCTGAATATGAACCGAATTAAATCCTGTTGATTATTACGATCGCAAAACACTTTCCTATATATTACTTCATGAAACACAAAAGTTAAATGTTTCCTGGTATTCTAGGCAGTGGACTTGTGAAATTACCCACAATGAGAAATTTTTTTTAACACATGGAAAAATGTGTGCAAGCTGTGTATGCATTACATACATATGTTATTAGTTTTAGGCGTTTTAAAAACATGCAACAGTTCTTTTTCTATCTGATACATAAACTGGATCTGGTATTATCCAACGCCAACAAGATACCAGTGATAGGGTTGTGACTACGATTGATTCATTTGATACATTTTTCTTCCATGAATAGAATATGAGATGAAATATTAATGTCAGGATCTATTGAATAGTAGGTGGTGGTAAAAAACAAAAGAAGGATAAAGGTGGAAATGAAGCACATACTAGAGTTATCTTGTCATTCATCTTCCAATATGGTACATTTTTGGGAATATTTTGGATTTAATGACTTATTAATTAGTTTTATGAAACACTAAACTCCAACGCAAACATTACTGACATGCTGACCAAAGCAGTCAGCACTTTTCAAAACTTCCTCTCCATCTCTGTGTACATAGTCTGTTTCAGGGTAAAGAAGCTGCGCTGTGCAGCCTTCTGGATGTCGATGGCTCAACCCAGTTGCAACATTTCAGCAGACTGTTTTCCACTTCATACTCTCGCACACCTTTTGTGCTTTTTCTGTCAAGTCTGACAACAGCCCGCAACTGTTAACTTGACTGTCAGTTGTGTTTCATTTGCAGTTCAGTGGGCCGACTGTAGCAGTCGATGGTTTAGCACAGAATCAACTGGAGAACAGGCTAAAATAAAGTGCTCTTTTATTAATCAATAATCACTTTGTCACAAATCAACTATGAATCAACTCATTACACAAATAATCAGAATTGAATCGCATGGTGAGATTACAAAAAAATCAGTGTGAAAAACAACAACAACAACAACATAATGTTCAGTTCTCTGAGGAACTGTTGGAAACTGTAAAGTCTGAATCTATTTAACAAAAAAACAAAAACAAAAACAAATTCTAACAATTTAGGTGAGTTTTATTAAACAAAAGAAATAATAGAACTTTTAATCACTACTTAAGGTCAATTCCATCAACTCATTATTTCAGTACTATCAGCACAAATAGAGATCTCCAGTCACCAAAGTTATGTTTGTGCCAATTTCTACATATTCAAATTGTGTTGCTGCTATTGGATAACACGATATCCTGGGGATTAGTTACACCCAGAGCTGCAACAATTAGTTAAGCAACAGAAAATTAATTGTTATTATCTGGAAAAAGCTCAAATTCTCTGATTCCAGCTTCTTAAATGTGAATAGTAGGTTGGGCCTTTCGTCCTCAGTGATAATAAACTGAATATCTTTCGGTTGTGGGCTGTTGATCGCGGCAAAACAAGACATTTCAGGCTCCACCTGGGCCTTTGGGAAACACTAGTTTAAATGTATCACCATTTTCTCACCAAACAACAAAGTGACTAGTTGAGAAAACAATCAACAGATTAATCGATGAGGAAAATAATCCTCAATTGCAGTCCTAGTCACGTACAGACGACACATTTAGAGAGTTCAGTACCGTCAATACAAATTCTGTGTTTTGAATCGTTCGATCATTTACGACCTTTTAAAGAGCTTATAGCAAAAGCAGGGCTGCTTCTTGCTGCTTTAACAAGACTGCTCTATATTGCTCACTCAAAGCCGAGTCTCATATGGGAAAAAGAGTGTAAGGTGTGAGCGGGGGACGCTGTAGGTGAGCTGGTGTCCACTGGTGGGGGTTAGTCCTAGCAAGAACAGAGTGCTCGTCTCAGTGGCGCATGTGGCAGATGCTCAGTAGAGTCAGGTGAAATGTTCCTGGCTTTGTCGAGACAGCCGGACAGCAACAAATAGCTTAGTCAGCACTTGCAACCTGTAAACAGTGATAGAAATGACTGTAGCACTGTTGGGCTCTGTAAATGCTGTTCCCTGACAAAAAAAAAAACAGTCCGATTAACTGAATTATTAGAAGAACAAGAACCCCAAATGACAAAGGACAAATGTCCAATCAGTTAGTCTTGTTTATCAGATTTGTGTGTGTGGTCTTATAGTAAGATTTTAATGGTGCACTAATTTGCTGGTGCTTTTCATTCTGTCAGATGAAAAGCAATATTTCAGCACCACATAGGACAAACTCAAATTCACTCCAGATCTCAATCAACACCTCCGAGACACAGGCAAAACTAAATTGCACACCATAATCTTTGCGATGCTGGCACTTAGGGCAAACTGACATTTTTACACACAGACACAAACTGCTGCAAGAGTGCAAAATCTTTCCAATGTAGCTTTTTGTCTTTTGGGATGATGTGTTTTATAATAAACGCAGGAGTTGCATTATTATGTATCTGCGTCTCGGGTGCTGTGTCTCAGACAGTTGCAAAGTGATCTCTGCAACTGTGCAACGTAATGCAAAAGCACTACAGCAAAAAAAAAAAAACACTCTGTACCAAAGATGATACCACAACAACTGCCGGCTTAATCAATACACATAACATGGGTGTTTTTGAAAAGTATGAAGCAGGTTACTGTGACTGACAAAAAAAGAAAAAAAAAAAGACAGACGCAACCGAATGTGTTCAGTGGGTGAGTATCAAGCATTGTGGTGCAGCCAGGAGCAGAAAGATAAATATGCAGGGCAGAAACTAGACAGTAACCACACCTCTGATGTCTTATCGGAACACATCATTGTCACACAAACAAGCCACTCGCTCCTCACAAGCACACAAACTCTCTGAATGTGAGGGCGGATGAGAGTGACTCACTCTCCCTTCTGGCCATGAAAAAAAAAATTGAACAAAAATACAGCAATCTGTGGCAGCGACTGGGCCTTAATAAATTTGCTTTAAATACATCTTGCCTGAAATTTATTTGAAATGCACCTATTAATGGATTCATTAATTAAAGCAAAAGTCTTTGGTTTTCAGTGGAAAACAAAGCAGGTAAACCACAAACATGTCTTGAGGGTAATATAACATTAGTAGTTAGACTGAACATCAAAGCATTCTGCTGGCCATAAAACTAACTCCTATACCGAAACTCTCCACTTTACCAGCAACTACGACAGAGGAAAGAAGACATGGCAGCGAGAGACAGAGTCTCTTTCCAGCTCTGAATCTAGCAGCTGAAATCTAATGAATCATCGTTCTGTGAGGAGCTGATACCTGGACTGTCAGCTAAGACCATGTCCACACTTAGCCTGGTAAGGTTGGAAGAGAAGCCTTTAGCGCTTTTCACCTGCACTGAGACGGATATTTTCACACTCATCATGGCACTTTTTGAAAGTAATCTCCAGACTGAACAGATCTCAAAATACCTCAGTCAATGTCACTGTGGTGTGAATAGGAAAAACAAAGTACCATGTGAAAGTAATAGGAAGGAGCAACCTTCGGTTACATCCAGGTCTGTGTGGTCTCTCCTTTTAAATGCTGGCAAAATCTATTACACGGTACTGATGTTCACAATAAACTACATTTATGTTTTTGGAGTCCACAATGTGAGCATCAAACAGTGATTTATTCAAAGGTCTAAATGCTGCAATGCAGGAATCGGTGTTTGTATTGGTTATAGGATAAAGCTGGACATATTTAACAATCTGAAAGGCACACTAACAATTAATTGATGATGCAAGCACGTGTTGTCTGCAAATGTAGATATAGCCTAGGCCACCGTGCGTCAGAAGTCTTATTAAAATGATAAATGCTAATAGAAGAACAATACTGTTGTGCTGGCTGATATGTTTTTTGAATACATAAATGGCCTGTGGCTTTATTCTCAAACACCTCTGCATTTTCAATAGTTATGTGTAATGCAGATGCCAGTAGGCCTGCTCCAGGACACAGGTTAGTGTTTAGATTCATTTGCTAGCTTCAAAAGCTGAGAGATATAAACTAGTTGATGCCATAAGTGAAACATGTGGGCATGTATGGAATTTCATGGAAGCAAGTGATGATTTTGTGCCATTTTAAAAGGGCAAATACATCAATTGTTTTAATGAAAATGAAATGTATACAGGAGATCATTCCTGCCCACTGCAATAAGACTGTACAATAACTCACCTCTGGCAAAATCAATCACACAACAATAACACCATTGTCTGTTGTTCTTGGTTGTTTGAATATATATAAAAAAAACAAAAACACAAAACAACAACTTTGCACTGTTGTTTAGTTAGTTTTAATTTAATTATTATATTTTATTGTATATACTGTGCATTTTTATATTGAAATTTTTTTTTTTACTGTTATTTGATTTCTTTCCTGTATCTATAAATGCTGCTGTAGCGAAAGAATTTCCCCTTGGGGATTAATAAAGTAACTATCTATCCATCTATCAGCAGAGATGGGTGTTAAACTAAGAGATTGAAGGAGAGGGAGACAGACAGCAAGGGACAACTGAGACAACAGATGAGGATGGGACAAGGGAGCTGACATAACAACTGGCAGGACAGGAGTGATTAAGACCGACGCTTGTTGTTCATCATTTTTTAGATGCCATGAGCAGCAATTCACTGAAGCCAAAAGGAGGGGGCCGCTGATTAGCTTTGGTACATGCCGAGTGTCGGTTTCCCCAACAACACTTCTAAATATAACCCTAACAACTGGAGCAAATGTTGAATAATGAAGTGTAAGACATTGCTGGAAAAATTAAGCCAGCAAATTTAAACAAAATAATCCACTTTTTTCCTGCAAGGCTCACAGACAAACACAGTGCGAACATTAAATACGCCACGAGACATCCTTACAACTTATTTGGAGTCCTTGTTTGTTCATCTTTACATTTTTCAAGTCCTGCTATCCAATCTCAGCTGGTAGAAGACAGTCAACACAAGAAATAATAGCACAAAAAACAGAGTGAGATCACAAAAGTAAATGACATGTCAGAGATAAGAATTTTAATGTGACGTTTCTCAAGTAAGTCTTCTGGGTCTCTACAACTACATTAATATGCACAACCCAAAGGCACTGAGGGTTTCTTCACAGAAACGCAGTTCTTGCATTCTTGGCTTCTCCGAGGGCCTTTCAGTGGAGGTGGTGTCAGAGCTGGCAAACACTGTCCAACACAGGTGCTGCAGTAGCCTGGCAGGTATCAGTACGGTGGAAACTCTACTTCATCTCCAAATGCTGCAACACCGCCACATATACACACCCCTGAGTCTTAAGTCAAAGACTGTTGAAGGTCATGTACTGGCCTCAGATGTGCCAAGAGGGGAAACAAGCCAGATGACTCAGGTGCGATGAATCATCTGCTATTTTTAAAGAAGAAGAGACAATACATCAAACTCACGGTTCAGCTCCACATGGGGCTTCTGATATGTGGAGTACAAGCAACTATCAATAAAACCCCACAACACAAAAACATTCATGAAAGACGGAACATGTCAAGGATGATCATACCTAATTAACTTTCTGATGCCCAGTTGAAATGTTGACAGACATTGTGCCCAGGTATTCCCAGATGAAACTGAAGTATTAGCATATTCGTGGTCATATAGATCTTCCATCCCACCATTGTACAGTGCAGCGTCAATTTGTTGTTGACAAAGTGTGAACAGTCACACTTTTCCTTAAAATCCAGGGTAGAGCTATTTATGTTTTACACTTAGTATGGAAACGAGACCAAGGAATTGGCCTGTTTGAGGTTCAATTCTCAGTCCAAGTGGGAGATTGTTGAGAGTGTGAAGCTTGTGAGGCAAGTCAATGCAGCGCCAATAAGTTTTGACCAAAGGTCACAAAAGAGGCCAAATCTGATCTGAACTGAAAGAGGGCCAAAATAAGAAGCAAGAGATGAACACAGTTCTCATGACCGCTACGCAAAAGCAGCAGAACACAGTCATTCCCAGGGTGTCAGCTGGTGTCAGTAGAAGAATATGATAAGGGACAGAAACCAGAGGAGGGAAAACTTAATTAGCTGACTCACAAAAATCCTGAATACTTCTCTCAGAGGTCAGCTCCAGGAAAACCCCGTCTTCCCATCCCCCACTCACCTCCTCATAAAACACCCACAACAACAGACTTGATACTTTTTTCTTTTTTTTTAAACAAAAGATGCCCATCAATGCTCCTCCCTTTTGGCCCTTTCCTGCTCTCCTTCTGTTATGGTTATCTACATCTCTGAGAACAATGAGGCAGAGGCAGTGAAGCCCAGAGAGGGCTGGAGAGGACCACAGATGTCTGCCCTGCCACCCACTCCCATATTCAGCTCTCAGGTCTATTGGTAGACTTGGGAGGGGGAGGGGGGACTAAAGCTATTGTTATCATGTAGCAATAGATTATAACATTTCACTGGCCCACATCTGCTCTCTGGAACAGAAAAGCCAGTATGTTATGATGAAACAAGAATAGAAAGCTAGTATATGTCTTCCTTAACAACATGATGGATGGCTGAGTATAAAAATAGACCAACCTGCCCAACCAATCTAACATGGGAAAAAAGATGGTATGAGCACAGTCTATAAAAAAAAAAATAAAAAAATAAAATGCATATCTTTCACACACTGAGCTTCCCTCCTCATCAACAGGCAGACTTGGTATTGATCTTCCCTTGGGGTTTTCTATTTACAGTCCACTGGTTAGCACAGAGAGCAGAGAGGGTTTCTTCCAGAAACTTTACTCAGCAACCATTGATTTGCAACACCGGACCCTGCATTCCTCCACTAAATCCGTGACTCCCAAAGGCCTCAGACAGAGGACATGCAATGCACATCATATTTCCATGTGATTATCGTGTCTGAAACGGTACTAACCGCCAAAACAAAACGGTACCTGGTAAAATTTAGGATTTCTAATCTAAATACCAAAAACAAAACATAAGTATGTAGAAAAAAGTTAGGAGGATTCATACAAGTAGTTAAGAGAGTCAGAGGTTTGAGGACAACCAATGTTTCTTTTGTGTCATCATGTCATTGCAGACAGACAGGATACTGTAATGTATTCCTTTATGACGCTGTATGTATGTTTATTGTTTTTATAATTGGCTGCATAATGGATAAGAATCTATCTAATCTAATTTTTGTACAGTAATGCCAGTGTGTATACAGTGTTTTACGTTAACACCTGGAAAGCCACGTAACAAAGCATTCAGACATCTGGTAGTATTTTGAATTTAGTTTTTGATTGTTAGTTTAATTAATTTTATGACAATGATTTGTTTTGTGCAAGTCTGATTTGGACAAATGTGTGCTTAATTAGTTATTATTACAAAATAGAGGGTATTGTTTGTTTTGTTTTTGTACCTGTTTTTTTTTACTATTTTGACAGTATTTGTGTTGACGTGCTTTCCCCATAGCAAATGATAAAAGTTGCATGTTTTCCACTGGCTGGCGAGTAACTGTGGCAAAATCTATAAATGGTAACGTCACTTTCAAACCAGCTATTGCTCATGCTCATGGACAGACTAGCCAGGAAGGCTATACACCGAGCTGAGCAGCCTGGTCAAAATCACACCACTTCTGAGAACATGAGTAGCACTACATACTAGTCAACTGTGCTGTGTATAGTGATGGATGTCTGTCTGTGGCAATTGTTTTTTATGACTTAAGTAAGCACCATAATTCAGGTAAAAGCTGAAAGTCAGAGAAAGTAGGAGATTGTGTGTCTAAGGCAGTCAGAAGACAGCTAGTGGATCTCGCAAGATGTGATGACTTCATATCCCGGAAAAGGCACACATTCCCAGGACAAACAAGCAAAGTGGTGGTTTGGCCGGGAGAGCAGACAACAGAGTGCACCAAAGGGGGGAAAGAGCTGGAGAGAGACAGCAGAGAGCCAGAGCAGACGGGGAGCTCCAATATGGAGGCAGGAGTCATACATTAGCACGGTTCAGGACACGCCGGGTCTGGAAGCAAAAGTCTGCTGAAGTGAGGTCTCTCACTCTCTCTGGTTTATGTCCATCTTCTGTGTTTGGTAGTACTAGCATAAATGTACGTCCCATCCCCCCCCCCCCCCCACACACACACACAGCCACTCTGCTGCCTTCCTTGTACTCTGCAGAGGCGTGCAGGCTGGAAGGGGCCCGGAGGATGAAGTGGCGTGGGAAGGGTTAAGTCCAAACAGATCCATCTGCTTCCTCGTCTGTCCTCCTAGCTGGCTACTGGCCCCAGCCCAGCTTTTACACAGCCTGCAGCCTGACGCAAAGCAAACACAGACACAACTGGACTGTACACATCAAAACCACAATGCTGACAGGTTTGAGTATTTTTGCAAAGCCTTTTGTTATATAAAAAGGGAAAGAGCTTCCAGATGGCACTCAACAAGATAGTCATGACCTGGGCCAAAGATCTGGTCGATACATTTAGGAGAACATCTGAAAATGTCTTTAAAACTTTACTACCTTCACACCGAACAAACTATGAGCAAAAGAACATTCAGCATTTTCCTCCTTGGAAATGATTTTTCACAATTTCAGGAAGAAGTAGATCACAATATGGTATATTTCAAACTGTTTGTTTACCTATATAGAAAAAAAAAGCCTCATAACTCCTGACAGAAAAGGGTTAAACTTTGATTAAAGCATCCATAATATTCACTGTAACTCATCAGAGCTTTCCTGAGTTGGTTAATGGTATGCAACAACACGTTTTTCTTTGGTTATATTATACAGATATGCTCTATGAAACTGGAAGAACTTTTTTGCTTTGATGAAAATGCATCTGTATCATCTGCGGTTATTGTCATGAGGCTAACAGCACCTGCAAGAAAGGAGTCTGCAACTTGGACAGACGGACGGAGCACTTTTTCTTTCTAGTTATCGTCACCTCATATACATTCATAAAGACTTCTCTTGTGTTTCAGCTTGGCTTGCTAAACGAGCTAGCAAACAATCACTCCCCAGGGAAAGAACATTCAATAACAAGCTTACAGGACAGCTAGTTGGAAAGTCTGCTGTAGCATTTTGAACAGCTTAAAAGGAAAATTTGACGCTTTCCATGTGGATGTTAGATCAGTGTTGATGGTAAACAGTCAACCGAAGCGAAACATTCTCTGTGTCTTGGAAGCAGCTGCGAAATCTGTATTTCTTCCGGCACAATCAGAATAGTTTGTCTTAAACAGGGACATCGTTGGTGGCCCGATAAACTACAAGCTAATTGTTTTTTCCGTTGAGCACATGCTATAAGCAGAGACTTGGCAAAGGTAGACAAAGAATTTGGGGGTGATGCGTCAGAAGCTCACACGTAATGCATCCTGGTACATGTAGGAATTGCCAGCACGCCTCCACGTGCAAACACTCTGGTTTCTCAGCCAATACAGCACATACTGAGGAATTGATTGCTTAAATTCACTACATTTACCGTCAACATTGGATAGACATCTCCATAAAAGGTGCCTACAAAACTAAATGTTATAAAGTTTTGATGATCAGCTTTAATATATGTCCTTGGCGGGCAAGTTACAGTTACCAGGGCCAGTTTGTTTACATTGTGTGTCTGTGCTATTGCAGGCTAAGCTGTCAATCAAATATCGCTGTGGTCCGCCCACTCAGGAGCCTTGAGCCATAATAAACACTTCTGCTAGATCTCCAACGACATTTTTGAGCCGTTCAGTGATTGTAAAGGGCACTGTAAAGTTACAGAGGTCAATACGAAAGCAGGAGAAAACAGCATTCACTGTACTGCTGTGTCAGCGCTAATTTACCCTACAACTGTGACACTAAAACATTTCAAATTGACCAAGAAAGCTCTAACATAAGAGATGAGCTTAATTGAATGGATAGAAAAACAACCTCTTCCAATGAAAACTATTTAATCTGTGGGCCTTTGATGAAATGGATATACACGCCTGTACCCATCCAGTACTGTGCCCGGTAGGACAGCTGCAGGAAATCAAAGGAAAGGGCATAAAGGAAGACATCAGTGTGCACTACTGCACACACCCTCAAAAAAAGAGCATGTTGTCACCAAGAGGACAAGTTGTCTGATGAAGGAGCACCTGGTTAGGGAGAGGCCCCAACCTCCTGAACCTTTGTATTGAAACCAGACAACAAAGAGATCTGCTCCTATACACATACGTACCACATTTGCAATGGTGAAGTTAACACAGATGGACTAGTTTAGGCCACTGATGTTGAGGTGTGTGAGTGAATAAGAGGGATACAGAGAGAGAGAGACAGAGAGGGGCGTGCAGACTTACAGTGTGTCAGACAACAAGGTCAGCCCATCCCCAGAGAGGTGTTGGCTTTCTAACAGAGTATAGCTACTTGAAACCAAGGTCACTGCTCTGTGGCTGTGAGAGGGACAGGAGAGTAGGGCCAGACAGGGACAGCTTTGCCCCATGTGTTGGTGCAGGCTCAATGAGTGTGTAACCGGGTATTTTGGAGGTTTTGTTGTGTGTGTGTGTGTGTGTGTGTGTGTGTGCCTTCAAATTGATGGAATTCAGATCACTGACAGAAAATAAATAAATAAAAGAACAAATGACATGTCCACACCCATTCAGGGCCAAATTTCCTGAAACCAGATGCCTCTCTGACATAAACAAATCAGAACAGAGTCCATTATCGCAGCCATTATGGCTAGAAACTGTAGAGTACAGATCCCAGCCGCTCTCTGCACTCATTCAACATTTATTAGCCCTTTGCTTAGTTATGACTGCCTTCCTAGAAGCACTCTGACACAGCACAGATTTTCTCATAGAAAGTCAGTCAAACACATGGTTACGTTTCAGAATTCAACTAAACTGCCAATACAGGATGAGCTAAAACACACCAATGTCTAGATATAAACCTATACAAGACAGTACGAGTCCCTGTGTTGTACCTGTCTGTCTTTACTTTTAGTCATGGAGAATCAGTCAAGCAAACAAGAAAGGATGAGACACTTAGCTGTCATAACAATATACAACTACATATGCCTATATTTAAAAATATGCTTATCTTCATCCCACTAGTCTTCTTAATTATTTTTTTCATCACACACTTCACGTGATATTACATGTGCCAATAGTACAAAAAACTATTTATTCTAGTAAACTATGTTGACAGGTCTGAACAAATGTGTCATTGCTTGTGCAATTTTCAGTGAGATCCAAGATCCGTCGAGAGCTAGAAAACATGAATAAGATTTGTATTTGTACACACCAACAACACTAAACATTTTTATTTGTACACAACATCAACAACACCAAACATTTTTATTTGTGCACAACATCCACAGGGGCTGAATGAGGGTTATTGGATGGACAAACAAAACCAAACTGTGTAAGGAGGGAGGGCTACTTCAATGTTATCTTATCCTCCCCCACGTTGGACAAGGGCCTAGCAGCTCTAAAATTAGCCGTCCCATCTAAACAGTCTTTGGTGTAGCAGCTACTCTTTGATGGGAACTTGGCTCATGGCTGATGCACTGAAAGCACACTCAAGCCCATCTCCCAACGCGGAGATGAAGCCAAGATAGTACACAAATGCAAACCAGAGACACACAGTCCTCGACTGTCAACATTTTTTACATTTAAGCGACAAGATTTTGGATGAAGCTCTTATCCAAAGGGATCTTTTTTTTTTTTTTTAGGTATTTTCATGTTTCCGTATTTTGATACTGCATACAGAAAAAATATCCAAACCATATTTCATTACTAATTAAAGGTAAACAAAAACTAAAGTGCCATGACAAGATTTTTGTGACGATAAAGGAAATACACAAAATCAGATAGAAAGGAGGATTTGCTGTAAATATACAGAAGTAATGTTTAACAATAATTAGAACTCTAAGAAGAGAGGGAAGCAGATATAACTCAGCAAGGAGACTGCAACATGTCAAGCTACCCTTTAAAATGCAGGGTTCCAGCTCCGGATGGAAGTAGCTCGTAGAATAAATGGCAATCCATAGACCACCAACATTATAAAGCAGCAGTGAACCTAAATCAGTCTAACCATCAGGTAGGGCTCCTGTTTGTGCGTGCGTGTATTAACATGTACTTAAGCTTGTGGAAAACAGTGCCTGGGAAGCAACCATGACCTCCCAGCAAGAGCAAAGGAAAAGTCTCGGGGAAAGCAAACCAACATCCTGTCCTCACGGTTTTCCATGCATTTCTTTGTATGAGGATAGCAGGAGGGGCTTAATTGTAAACAAAATGTTTATTCTTCAAACCTTGCTTTTTCTCTCTAAAACATCGTCAAAAGATTTCACAGTAACATTTTATTTATTTTTTTCACCACTTGCATAATATAATATACAAAACAGAAATGCCAAACCAAACAGACAGTGTACATATACAATATAATGTACATTATTTGTTGTTGTCATCAGTCCACACAGACAGAATTCAAGAGATAAAAGCTATACAACTGATTATAGACATCATTAAAATATCTGAAGAACTTGTCTGAACACATTATTCACTGAATACAGTAACCGGAAACATCGATCATACTCCTAACAGAAAATGTTGTGCGGTGCCACGTTACTTTCCCTTGCTACTGAAGTCATTTGTCTTCTATCCCGACTCCATGGATGGAAAAATTTAGAAATCAGGAGCAGGCCGAGAACCCAATGCTTCAAGATATTAAACATAAATCTGTTGTCAAGCAATGCTGTTCAACCTTTTTCTCACACCTACCTTTCATACTTCAGCTCACTCACATTGCTTATTGGTCTGAACCTCCATTACACAGAGCACACTGGCCTCACACTCCCACCCTACTAACAGTGGCACACTGCCAGGTGGGGATGAGTGTGTGTGTGTGTGTGTGTGTGTGTGTGTGTGTGTGTGTGTGTGTGTGTGTGTGTGTGTGTGTGTGTGTGTGTGTGTGTGTGTGTGTGTGTGTGTGTGTGTGTGTGTGTGTGTGTGTGTGTGTGTGTGTGTGTGTGTGTGCGCGCATGTGACACAAAAACACTGAATGGGGGAATACTTACAAACTATCTCACAGCCTGTCAACCTAAAGAAATTTTACACAGAACTCCACAACTCCTCCAATGACCCCTAACCTTCTGTGTAATCACTGGACATGCTGACATTGAACCCCCGAGGCTGGCAGCAAAGCACACTACTTCACTCCTTTGCTTCCCATCTCTATGAAACTGTACCACCTATGGCAGACCCCAAATTCCTCTGCCTAAGATGTGAGCTCTCTGCCATTCAGCTCGCTATTAGAGTATTTCTCCACACTCCATGCCACAGTGCCTCGCCTGTTCCCTGCAAACAGACTCCTTCTATACGGCATCAGTATGCAGTCTGCCTCAAGGGGAGGAGGAGGAGCAGCACAGGGGAGGAAAAAGGGAAGGTTGGGAAAACAAAGCCTCTATGGTCGTCTCTCCAGCCGGGCCAGGCCGAGCCGCAGTAGCGGGGGCGAGTTATGTAATGTGACTGGCAGGGCCCACTTCTCTGTTCAGAGCTGCTGCTCACACTAATCCCCACTGAGGAACAAGCCCTGCTTTGGAGAAAGAGGAGGAGATAGAAGGGGAGCTGTGAGGGAACCAGTGGAGGAGGTGTGATTACAAGAATGTTAGCCTTTCATCTGCACCAAAATCGAACACAGACACCTCCCCTCTCAGCTCCTCTGCTGAAAGATAACAGTCAGAATGATATCAGCAATGCTGATGACTGGGTACAGTCTAGAGAGGAGACACCGCTTCGACACAAACAGCCCGTCTACAGCATGCCATAATGCAACACATTCAAAACACTTTGGCTCCTCATACTGTACATCGAAGACTATTTTCAACAGGTAAATAACAGGTGGTTATAGATCATAAATGTCCCAGATATGCGTAGAAAAGAAAAGCAAAGAGTCCGTTGGTCCATAACTCAAGTTTCAGAAACATCTCTAAAATATACACATTAGGTCTTTCCATGTGCTAAACATGGCTATGATTTCTTTGCAGTGTTGATATTATTCAATAAAGCAGACAGTGCAAAAACTCTGGTCTCGTGTGGAAGGATGTCTTCCTTCAGTCATGTTATAAAAACTTTGTGCAACAGATTCTGTTACATAATAATCACAACCTTGTTCAAGTGTCTCTACAACAGACCCCAGAAGAATGTACTGTATGTGAGAAATGGCTCCTATTCCAACGCTAATGTCTGCTGCATTTCTGCGTTACAGTGGCTCTACATTTACACTTTCATACAAAAGCAATTCTCAGGTAAGCCGAAAAGAAACCGGGGTACAGAGAATGTGGACAGGCAGGGCAGGAGCTTCATGTGAACAACACTTTTTTTTGAAGAAACACAGAGAGAGGAGAAAGGGATAAGCAATCACCAGGAACCTCGGGAGGTTCTGCTAACCACACAGACCAGGTGGAGGATTTAAAGCAGTTAAAAATAAAAGTCTGATTCTGATTTACTGAGCTGCTTGCCTGGAAGCCATGTGACTGGCATCACATGAGGTGAGGGAGGAGGTGTGTGTGTGTGTGTGTGTGTGTGTGTGTGTGTGTGTGTGTGTGTGTGTGTGTGTGTGTGTGTGTGTGTGTGTGTGTGTGTGTGTGTGTGTGTGTGTGTGTGTGTGTGTGTGTGTGTGTGTGTGTGTGTGTGTGTGTGTGTGCGTGCGCGTGTGTGTCCAGCTCGCACCGACTCGCACACAGCATGTACTCCACTCCTGGCACCATAATAAGTTTTGTGATCAGTTTCCTTGGTTTCCACTGACAGTAAGCAGATATAGGCAGCTTGGAGAGGTAAACAGAAGCAGCTCTTGCTGGTGCAAGGCCGAAGGCACACAGACACGAGAGAGCAGGATGGGAGGAGTAAGAGAGTCAGTGACAGAGGGAGAGAGATGGGCAGGGAAAAAAAGGGGGATAAGCCAATCTTGCAGCTGTTGGGTGTCGGGGAGCACAGGCAGTCCAGACTCTGGTCACTATGCAGCCTGTTTTTTGTAAAGCATATTCAGTGGTTTTGTAATTTCCTGGATGGAAAACCAGATGTTTTTACCAGATCACGTTTCTTCTTGGAAAATGTCCCTCTCAATGTGACTTGCCATATTTTGTACAACACCTGGTCTGTGAGCAAATAGGTGATGGTAACTTTCATTATCACTCCTTTAAATTCTGAGTATATGCTCCTATTTTGTACTATCCCTTTAAGACTTTGAGGCATTGAATGAAATCCATGATACTATTGAATTCTATCTTATCAGTGAATTAAGTTTTACCACTGCCGAGTTCATTTCCTCCCCTGATAGCAGGCAGTGTGTTTGTTGACAGCCCTTGGAACCACTACGTCCTCCATCAAGCTGTGGCTTGTATACAACGGCAGTTGTTGGATCTGTGCGAGCTTTGCTTGCACAGCAATGAACCCTGATTTCTGTGAAATTAAGATGTACAACCAAAAGGGGCTTGTGCACTTATAGGCTCAAAAATTTACATGAGCCGGACTTTCAGCTACAGTCGGACATTAACAAACAGGAATATATATTTGTGCGTGTGTGAGTGAGACAGATTGGTAATGGATGGCTTTTGATTGACACATGCTAGTTCTGCACTAGAGAAGCTGTGACCTACTTTTTATAGTCTCTAACACACACACACACACACACACACACACACACACACACGCACACGCACACGCACACACACACACACACACACACACACACACACGCACACGCACACACACGCACACACGCACACACACGCAGCCTCTGACAAAGGGACAGGAAAGCAGAGGTTAGGCATGCACTAAGCCCCATTCTTAATACATGCATTCCAGTGGCTAGAGCTCAATGCTGCTGTGCTTTCAGTCTGCCTGTTGGTACAAGCATCTCCTGCACACAGTCTCCTTCCTACATGCCTAAGAATAATGGGTAGAGCCTGATACTTGTAGTATGTAAGCACTTATGTATAAAAGTACACACACTGAAAGTCTTTCTTTTCCACTTGTTTAAAAGTTTTTTTTTTTTTTTTTTTTAAATAAGAGATAGTTCACCTCGCTGTTGTCCCATTATTATAATGTTATTTCCCAACCTAAAGAAAATATAGATATAAGAATGAAAATTAAATCTTCACGTGTTTGACGATACCTTCCGTGCAAATTATGACATTTCATTCCTGTGCTCTCCTGTACTCAAGTTACTGTTTGCAATGAATGCCAACACACACGCCTTATAATGTCCCGCATTCCATGTCATAAAAAAAGAAGCAAATAGACCAAAAAAACAACAACAACAACATATTTTTAAGAAACAAGTATTTGCTAACAGTGCTTCAGTCAAAGTGGGTTTAAAAAGGGCCAAGTATTAAGCTTTATGGTTATGTTTTGTAAAAGATGTTTATTTATCAACATACCGATTCCATGACTGTGGGAGAATGTCAGTGGGCTAAAATCCAACCAGAAAAACACCTGCTGCTGCAGAGTCCACAGAATCCTGAAAAACAAGATGAAAACAAAACCAAGCATTAATTACAAGGACAGCACAAGCAGTTCACATTCACGGCGACGGATGGGTAATGGGGTGGATGCAGAGGGTCATGTTTCTCCTCCCAGGATCGGCTCTCGGGCAAACTGAGAAAGGTCTATGGAACAACAGGGTACAGATACACCAACATACAGTGAGGCATTTGGTCCTCTCTTTTTGCCCTTAATTTAACACTGGGCACTCCAAACCATGTCTTCACAACCAAGAGCTTTTTTTCAAAGCAACAAAAACATTGCATATTTTGTTTTTGTTTATTCTGCTGTACCAAAAACATACCAAATCTTAAAATTTGAGTACCATCACAACCCAACAAGTTATAGTTTTAGTGCAGGACAGGAGTTTAAATCTACAGGTGTAGTGTGCAGAATTTCTTTCACCCGTACTGACTCAAAACTTTTTGACATTGAGTACTTACTGGTAAAGAGTACCAATTTGATGACATTGCTCTTTTTGCAAATCTAAAATAAGTAAAACTTCCTGTGCAGACTGCTTACGCTTATTCTTACACTTGTATGTTCATACAGGGCTGTAACCACATAAATATGAACTTTTGACTATATTTGGAGACGTTTGTTCAACCATAACAGGGGGATGACAGTGTTCAGAAATTCTGCCGTTACATTCATCAAGCTTATAAAAAAACACAGCGATAGGATGTGATGTATATTCATCTGTGTCATTGCATCTAATCAACTGTAAAAGCATAATACCACAGAGAAATCCTAAAGTCAGTGAATTGATGATGGCCCTTCACCCAGTCCCCTCCACAACTATACAAGGACAAGGGTTTATCAGGATTTAGGCTGCAGGACATAGGAGGGTATTTAACAGAGGCCCTTGTGTTGGGGTGACATTCCAGCGATTATGGGACACACCCCGTCCACCCCAGTCTGAACCCACATTTGTTTCATCAACCTGGTTTTAAGGCATCATAAAGGGACTGAAAGCTATTAGTCGGTAGCATACAGTTGTCAGCTTTGTCCCAGGCAGGGTGACAGGTGGGAAGGCGAGACCGGATTAAGGCCATACCTCCTATGGTTGGCCTGAGTAGTAAGTAGGATGATAGTTAGATGCGCATTTGTATTTGTTCTGTTGTGGAACCTGCGGGGCTTTCCCAGCGGGAAGCACAGGATTGAAGGATTGTAATAATCCAACCAGGAAGAACAACACTACCCTTCCAGTAGAGCATAATGACAATCCCCATTGATGCTCACCTAAAATACTGACAAAGAATGACTGGACCAACGAATGTGACACTGAAAGCTGATCCAGAAACCTTGGGAGACAAAGGTTAGTCTCTAAATCAGGGTTGATAGCTAGACAAGAAGGAGACAAGGCAATATGCTACAGCTTCCTGACAAAGTGCCATACTATGGTGTACAATTTCCTGACATCAAGTCACTGTAGGAGGCAAAATATTGAAGTTAAGAGACAAAAAAACCAAAACAATAACAGTCAGTGATATTGTATTGCCATAGACCCAGACTGCAACATATTTTTTTGTTTTACTTCCTTATACCATATAAGGCACACGAACACCAATTCAACACATTTCAGAAAACACTCCTTTACACACAGGAGACACGCAACATGAATTAAGATGCTGTTGATAACATTGCTGATAGCCAAAGGAAAGAAATTCCCGTCAGGATCCAGTTCCACCAGCTCTTTGCCAGGCCTCAACTTAATCTAGTTCAAATGTAAGTGTTTATTAGGGCTGTACTCAACGCAGAATTTTGGCTGTCAAATCAAATTTGGCTTTTCAATAAAATAATTTGACTATTTGTTCCGTCTTTTCATATAGATTAACAAACGGAGATTATGAGGCGTGTTTCATGTCTCACGCCACCGCCTGAGCAACGTCACCACCGTCCACAGACCTCCCCTGGTGGAGACTGCGGCTGGCGGGGAACGCTTGCCCTTGCGAAACAGGTCAACAATAGAGTTTGAACTTCTCCCTTTCTTTTTACATTGAAGTCACTTTTCATGTATACAACTCAGTGCAACACCATGAATGCCTTTCAGAAGAGACTCTATGAAAATGTGTTCTCTTATGGCCATTTTAAAACAGTATGACATTTACCCCTGGTTAGTAACGGCGCTGGTAAAAACAGAGGAAAAAAAGGAAAAATGAAAATCGCATACACTAATCGATTTTGGAGATTAAAATGAATATTCAGAATTCGGGACTCATCCCTAATATAGACTAAATCAAATATCACAATAGTTTAGACCAAACACCTCAATATCAACATTGCAACAATTGGTGCATTCACCAAGTATTTACTGAATGAGATCTTTGATAAACAATCATCAGTAATGTGGCTATAATGACTAATTAGGTAAAGGAAAATAATGGCACAGCTACAATAAGTTCAGAAAAGTGCACACCTTTACAGTAAAACAGCCTTTAAAACCAGGAAAAGACAAAACCTATGCCATATCACGATATCCAAAATCTCAGACAATATCTAGTCCGACATCACGATACACGTCATATCGATATATTGCCCAACTAAAATTCAAAGAGTAAAGATCTCATTGTCTGCTTTATACAAAATGCTTTTGTAATAATGACTGTCATTGTTTGCCTCTGAACATGAATATTTCATTTGCTTCATCTGTGATGGCAGGGCGGTAGGAAACAGAGCTGTGATACAGAAAGAACTAACCCAACATGTTTACAGATCTGGAATGGTTGTGTGCTGGGTGGCATCGACAGGCCTCTTAGTAATGGTTTCTTCCTTGTTAATTACCGTTGACAAAGCTACACCAGCGGAGACTGAGAAGGCAGCACGTATGCTGCGCACACACAAAATCTGAAACTGGCCAAATCATCCAATAATATCTTCCATCACATCAGCCACTAGTGAGACAAAACTTACATGCACAAGTCCGTGCACACTGGCACATATTTTAAATATAATCTATATCAGAGGTGAAAGGTCAAACGCCTGCCTAGAGTTGGCGTTATGTCACAAGCACTGCCTCAGACTATGTGGAGTTGAGGCCAAACATTCATCATTATCATGCATAATTACAGCTAATTTCTAGTTCTGCATCACCATGACAACATGCCTGCAGATTGAATTATTCTGCATGTCCCTGCCATCTAACAACAGCAATATCAGCAGTGTGTGTTTTAGAGGGCTTAACCAAGTCCATCACAGTACTGTAGGTATTACTAGTGAGGAATAAGGTGTGGGGAGCTACAACATATGTGAAGTCAAGGCAGCTGTCCTGCAAGCTCTTCTAAACACTGCTGTAAGTGAGAAAGCAGGTGAGACCAACCCTGGTTTTAACGGTGACTTTCAACAAGAATCAGAGGCTGGCTTTGATGCTGACAGACTATGACTGCAGATAAAGATACATCACACTTGAGTTACTTAAACATTTGGTTGCAGCAAAGCGGGGGCCTATTGCTAGATGGCTTTACTTACCTAACCTTTGCAACATCTGTATCAACACAGCAAATCCACTACCATTTTCACTTACCATCACCAGACCCCTGCGTACACCGATGTCTAAGAGGCAAAGTCATGTTATCAGGCTTATGAGTTCAAGTGACACCCAGGACATTATTATTTAAGTGAAATACTAAGGAAAGGTATAACTTGCACCCTAATGCCTGCAGACAGCTACAAAGATGTCCTGGTGGGAAAAGCCTACTGGCTCCATGTGAATGGCCAAAGACGACAGATGCCATCTGTGTATGTGCCCACAAGAGGAACAACTTTCCTAGGTACTAATGCCGACTTCAAAACACAAGCATCTTTCATCCTGCTTCTGTAGTTCGTCCTCTAATTAGAGCAGATCTTCCTTTTCCACAAACTTGAATCATTGCTGCTTTTATATGGGAAGTCGGGACCATGTAACACAAACACACCAGTGCTAACCCGAGCTACCGAGCACCTCTCGAGTCAGTCCCGTATCTGACTGTCCTATCAGAGAACAGATCAGAGACACCTGAAAGGCAAGCTGGAGAAACAGCACGGACCTTTGTCTGAGTTCATAGTGCATGGAAGAGGCCTCAGACACATCATTCAAGGGTTTTCATTCCAGGGCTACGGAGAGGTTTACTGTTGTACGTAGTCTATGACAAAGTTCTGCAAACATGACAGTACTTGTTACTCTATAGTGCCGTAGGTACTGGAGCCTCTAGACAACAACAACAACAACATGTGAAATGGCGGCTATAAGTGCAGCTGTACCATCAGAAGAAATGTTGCCGCTGAGTCGCATGATCAGCGACATGTTGGAGACAACCAAAAGACAGAATGCGAATGGTGTCGCAGAGCATTTTAAAATTTGTCAACAACTCCAGCTTATTCAAGCAGCTCAAACACAAACAAACACACACACACACACACACACACACACACACACACACACACACACACACACACACACACACACACACACACACACACACACACACACACACACACACACACACAGCTCGATCTGTACACAGGATTCACGGTGAGCGAGTTTCAGTTGTTAAATTTGACATGAAAAAACTGCCTGCAAAATTTTATAGATACCACCATGTCCATGCTGAGGTGATTCCAACCCACAGGGCCCTCACAGAAAAAGGTAGGGACGTCCGGTGTAAAAATCTAACCGCTACAGGACGTTGTTTGGAATGTTTCAGAGCATTGAAATCCTTTCTCATATTATAAATATCTCAGTGTTTTGGTGTCTGATAAACATTCAACCTCATGGATCAATTTGTCAAACGATTATTTTTGGTTGTCTCACCAGTACCTGAAACAACACCCTCTTATGAATTAAAACTAATGGATCAATGTACTTTAATGATTCGTTAGAACACGTCAAGCAGACTTTGACTTCTGATGTTTTCTGAGACCAAACTAGCCAAGAGGAGAAAAAGAAAAGAGCCAATGTGGGAGCATCAGGAGTTGTTGTTTGTAATTAGTTTTTTGTCAAGCAAGTTTAGACAGACTTCCATCTGTAAGAGTACCATCACATTGTAAACTGATGCATACAAAATGAACATGTTATCCTGATGGAGCGGGCAGTGCTTATAGCATCTGGGGGGGATGGATGTCACTAGAGAGCTCAGCGAGGGTCAGTGCAGTGATGTCGATGACAAATCCACCCCTATATTAAGTCTGAGCATGAAACTAAATAAACAATAGGAAGAAACAGCAGCTCAATACAACAGCCGGGGTTCAGCCTACAGTATGTCAAAGCATCAGGTATCGGCCTTATTGTAATATCTTCACTAATTAGATTCCGTCATCTGCTCCTCTATGCGCAAACACTGGAGGGGAAACCTGACACTGGAGGGTGTGGGGAGACAGCTGGGGGGAGGGTGGGATGGGCCAGGGGAGAGAAAAAGAGATACACACCACACCTCTCCTCCCTCAAAAACATCTACATTATTGATCAAGCCTGGTTTCTGCAGGGAGGGACCAGAGCACACCGATCCTCCACATCTCCAGCATGAGCAACTTTATTGTATATAATATATACATATAGATATATACTGTACTGTATATACTGTGCATTTTATATTTATATTTGATAGTTTTTACTGCTATTTTATTGCTTTTCTATTGTTCTATTACTATCTATTGCTTCTGTATGCTGCTGTAGTGAAAAAAAGTCCCCTCGGGGATTAATAAAGTAACTACCTAACCTAACCAACCAACACAGACAGCACAATGGCGGCTCTATCTGAACAAGTTTACCTAAACACCAAATGCACTCATGTGAGATAAAGCATCGGCATAGGGGGATGGCAATGAAAGGCAATACAAAGTAAATGTGGAGGAGAAGTAGGGAAAGCGTGATAGCTAGCAGGGAGTTAGGAGAAACTGTTTAGATAACAAAGATAAAAAGGTGAGTATGTTGGATGGGTGGATACAACATGGACAACAAACCAGCCAAATAAAAGCCTGATATTGCAAGCAGAGCCGTGAGGGATGGAGGAGGAGGGAGGGGAGAAGGGCTGCAATGAGAAGGCAGCAGCAGCAGCAGTACTCGTGACACAGTTAGCGACAGCGCTTGTTTGTTCGCCACAGCCATGCCGCGGCAAGCTCAGCTCACACGCTCACTCGCTCAGCTCCCTTTGCGACGGATCTTCTGCTGTTGTCAAGGTAACAAGCTCTCTGGACTGAGAAAAACAAAAAAAAATCCTCACATTCAAAAGATGTCTTTTCAAATGCTGGCCTCAACCTGAAACTTGCATGTGGTCTCGGTGTACAGCCTGTGCATTTGAAGGTCGGTCTTCAAAAATGAACCCTTTTCCATTTTCCATGGAATTCAATCTGTTCCAGAACATGACACTGTGATTGTTTTCTCTGATGCAGCCAGAATAAAAATATGGGATAGAAATCACAACAGGAGTTGGAACATTACAGCAGTACAGTTGCTTTATAAAATCTTTAACACAAAAAGGGTGCAAGTTTTGCTTATATTTAATGACCAATTAATTTGTAAAGTTGGGGCTGATCTGATTCAATATCGACAAAATGAGGGATAGAAATGACAACACGGATATCAGACCAATCCACACACCACGCCAGATTCAATAATCCAACATTTTGATGTAATGCTTTTCAAGATGACAGCGCATTTGGATGCAGTTCCCTGAAAAGCTCTCCGTTAGCGTTTGTGTGGTGTTAAGTATTGCTTCTTTACAAATATAAAGTTGAGGCTTCGTTAGCCTACAACCGCCATGACCTCCTAAGAATCGGCACTAACGGCAATCACTTCGTGTTTGACTGCAAGCAGATACTAGCAGCAGGTTTCAACATAACCAAGGGCCTGACGGCCCGGGGCCAGTAAAGGTTTACACAGGGCCAGTTAGCTGGCCCTTTGCTGGCCTGTTCGGGCCAGTACCAACCAATCAGAATCTACAGCATAAGCACATTTAAAATGATGTTATTTAAATGCAGTGTGATACGCTGAAATACACGTGGGGAAGTCGAAGCCGAGGCATTTTAGTGTCGCAAGATCATCGAAAATGTTTTGATCATAAGTTGTCACAACCAAATCCAAAATAAACCAAACTATTTATGCAGTCTATTGTGTAAAATAAATCACCAAAAATTTGGAAAAGTGTTATTTTTATTTTTGGGCTGCCGGGCCAGTGAGAATACACAACGGAGTAGAAAAACTCTGACCTACTGGCCAAGTGGGCCAGTGGGGAAACAATGTTACGTTGAACACTGAGCAGAGATCATCAGATCACCCGGACCAGTTTGGGCTACTATTCCATGGAGAAATACACCAGCTGCGATACAGAGAGCAGAACCAGAAGCACGGAAACGAGTGGTTTCTCGAGGCCAAAGGCTACGCTATTCAAACTACCGCTCCCCACCATCCTCTTACAAACGTACAGTAAAGACTGGAATTTAGCCTTAATGTTATCTACAACTAAAGTGTCACCCAAACAATACAACGGTGCACTAGTGTTGCAACGTGTTGAACAGTCAATGTGCAAAAAAAGGATACCAAGTGAATGTATATTGCAGCCTTAGCCCACAGTATGCAAAACATCCTGGCCCTTCCTTTTATTGAGCTCATCACCATACCCACAAATGTATTGAAGCACCCTATTTAATTTTCAAATAGGGCATTCAAACACATGCAAAAACAACTGAAGAAGCAGTGAGAGCAATAACAAATGTCACCTTAGGGGTGGAAGAATCACTGCTGCTTTAATGGTTTCTTGATCAAATGATTAAAACTATATATATTGTGTGTGTGTGTGTGTGTGTGTGTGTGTGTGTGTGTGTGTGTGTGTGTGTGTGTGTGTGTGTGTGTGTGTGTGTGTGTGTGTGTGTGTGTGTCTCTCTCTCTCTCTCTCTCTCAACAATTACAATTACAGTGAGTTGTCTATTTACATACCTTTCCTGATTGTATTAATTTGATTATCTAACCCTCTATTGCTGTGGGACAACACCAACTGATAAAATGCTTGAGATCACTGTTTATTTGAATGTAGTGCTTCGTTTCGGGCCTTTTAAGTCAATATATATAGATGTTGTGTATAAACAGGTAGAACCAGTGTTATAGAAGCGGGTCCTGGCTTGCTGCATTGAGAAAGCAGGAGAATGCAGAGGGGACCAGGCAAAGCTCTGGACATATTATGTCATCAATGTCCACGACTGAATAAACTCCGACATTAAAAAACATTCAAGTCTATATACCAAACCATATCACACCAGTTGATCTATACACAGATCCATTATAACTACTACCACACTTCAAATTATTTATATTTATAAACTATATTCAATACAATTAATCAATTACAGATAAAAACAATGACACAGGCGATTCTGTCAAACTGCTTCCTAGAAAGGCTGTCAAAAAAATAAAAAAAATACAAATAAAACATTATCTATTTACAATGATATGGAAATGAGTGGAGGAAGTAAATCCTCATTTTACATACATAATTAATGAGTTAACAAAAACTACTCTTAGAATGATTAAAAATGCATTTTATGTCAACTGATTACTCTCAAAACACACCAACTGTTTATCTATTGCAATCCAATGCTACCAGACAGTCGGTATAAACTAGTGCTGTTAATGTCATGCATGCCCATTTCACACACTGAACCTGCAAACAGCCGTCTTAACACATTCACGTAAATTCCAACACACACACACACACACACACACACACACACACACACACACACACACACACACACACACACACACACACACACACACACACACACACAAAATAGCCTTTCCTGTTGTTTTCTATAAAAACCTGCACATCGGTGTCAACAAGGCGTGGGTTTGTGCGGGTGGACTTGCTGCCCTGCCACTGTCCTATTTTACAGCATAGATGCTCCAGAAACGCAGTAGTGCTTTTCAGACTCACTCTCTCCATCGGCACATCCCGGCTACGCTACGCTCATTTTTTTCCCCCTCTTGTCAGGTGATATGGAAAATAATATACAGTGGGTAGAAAAGCAATTATTATTTCACACACAGGCTCAAATGATGGATCTTAATACCCATGGGTTGACAAAGCATCTCTTTCTTTTGGTTTGGTGCATGACTATTGAATATTTTCACACTCAGTCTTTTCGTCTCTCCCTCCAAATCTTTCCATTACACACAGATAGAACAGGACTAGGGATCGACCGATTATCGGTCCGGCCAATTATCTGCGCCGATATCTAGCATTTTTCCGATAATTGTTTATATTCAATCGCCGATAAAATGAATTAATTAAAAATGCGCTACTTTGGCTGTGTTGCTAAGTCTCAGTCTGCAGTCACCACTCTGTGGTGTTGAGCAATGTCCCGCCCACAGCTTTATCTGATTGGTTACATCTCATCAGCAATAGCCAATCAACACTGAGAACAGCCACAGAAGAAGCTCACTTTCACTTCAGTAGTAGAGAAGTTCTCAGCAGCTCAGAGAATCTGTGTTTCAGAGGTCAGACAGGAGACACGGCAGAAGTTAAAAACACCAGTCCTCTACGCTGAAGTTGCAAAAACACCTCAATCATGTCATATTTACTATTTAAAAGTTTAACGTTTCATAAAAGTTGGTCTCACACCGTAGCGACTTGTCAGTGTTTCTCCCACCACTGTCTGGGGAGGGCTGGCCCGCCGACGGGACCTCCTGCCCCCCAGAATAAAACAAGTTATTATGTTATTGACTGAGTCTCTGTGCTCCCGCTTCATTTCAGAGCAGTCTGAGAGTCGCTCATGCATTTTTCTGTCACTGAAAGTCGCGCTAATTTCTGTGCTGCTGCTCTTGTGTTCCTCTCTGTGTCAGGAAGACGGCGTGTCGCTCACACACCAGAACAGACGGGACGCAGGTGAACGTTACTCCACTTGATAACAACTACACTCGTTACGTGACGGTAAAAAGAGACCAATAAAAGCCCAAAGTGAAGCTATCAATGATCAAACCCCAAATGCATTTTAAAATAATGTATCAAACATTCTGCTGGTGCTTCAATACATTATTATTATTTTTTTTTTACAATAAATACCCCACATTGCAGTATACCTTCATAATAAGATTACAGAATGGCTGCATTTGTTTACTTAAAGTCATTTGAATTAAGTTTTGTGTTAGAATTTGTTATTACAAATTTTCACACAAAGATTTGCAGTTACTGCAACTGTATAATGGTTTCACATATCAGTTTATCGGTCTCCTTGATTACCAATAATCGTTATCAGCCCTGAAAAAGCCATATCGATCGCTCCCTAAACAGGACACAATTACATCATTCTCTCTTGCTATACCAATGTAATATTAACTGCAAATAGGATTCTGTACTATGAAAATCAGCAGAGATATCTATCTATCTATCTATCTATCTATCTATCTATCTATCTATCTATCTATCTATCTATCTATCTATCTATCTATCTATCTATCTATCTATCTATCTATCTATCTATCTATCTATCTATCTATCTATCTATCTATCTATCTATCTATCTATCTATCTATCTATCTATCTCTGGCCTTCAGCTCTGAACACGTGAGCAAAAAAAGACAAAATAATATCTACTATGGTGGCTTATTTTCAAAAAGCTTCATCTAATGATCCTCCAGCTGAATAGTCAGTGTTTTAAACAACAGTATTATACAGTAAGTGAAGGCCAGCAAGCTTATTCACTGATGTGATTTGATTTTTTTTTTTTTTTTCAAATCAAGAAAGCTCGCCCTGCCATTCATCCTCACACACAACCTGAGCGTTTCCATAGTTCTGCCATTTGTCATTTTCTGTTGCCATGGTTGCAGTGAAAGACAGAGCTCTGTGAATATTGGAAATGGAGGAGTAGCAGCACATGGTACATAAACACCCGCACATGCTCTAACACCACAGAACAAGTCGAGTGTGTTGGTTCTGAATGCCTGCAGCCATCCGTTCACCCACACAATTCTCAGCCAGTTATATCGTAGGCATTTAATAAATATCTCCAGCTGACACACATTGTCTCCACACATATACTAAATCATGTATCTAGCTACAAAGACAGCTCTTCAGTACCACAGAGGGGTGTAAAAATCAGATTTATATCAACACACATTCTGTGTTCATCAAAAAACATTCCTCTAATATTATGCAGCTAAAGTGATCATAACGGTTATCAATCAGTCTGGAGCTGCAGTGTAGATGTGTGATATAGGGGGATGCTGGAGGTTAAGGCTTTTCTTTCTTTTGGTTTGCTTCAACCACACAGACACTGAGTTTCTGTCAGAGATTTCTCATTTTGTCCTCATTGGAAAGCTGTCCAAACACCAGTGGAGGATGTGCAGGCTATGAATGCAAATGTTAAGACAATACAAACCCCGAAAGATTTGTCTCTAAAAACAAAGATGCTGTATGACACCACGGAGTAAATAGGAGAGGGCTGCGTCTTAATTCTAGAAAGAATGTTAGATTGCGTTGTGCAACAGATGCACTTTTTCATTATTATCATTCGCTGAAGAGAAAACAGTCCGGCGACTTTAAGCGAATGTCGAAGAGCACCGTTACAGCAAATCCACTCATTTGACAGGAATCCGCAAGAAAACACAACTTGGGCAAAGTTGGAGAGATATTGGCAGATTCGAACATCCAGAATCAATAACTCATTCACTGAGTGTTGTTAAAACACAATGTTTCATTCCTACCGCAAGAAGGGAGACAACAAGTTACAACCTCATTTTCATCAAAACAAGCAAATAACATTTGTCTCCATGTAAAGCTGCGAGACAAAAATGAAGGGACCAGCTAAAAAGTGCAGTCAATAAACATTGAAAAGAGATACTAAAATATTCAATGACTTCAGTCTTCAAATGACTTCACATATCAGTGATCTCTCTCGTTGGTTAGACTACAGCTCTTAGTTTCCTCGCACTCCTAGGAGGGGTAAAGACAGATGACACATGGGCCTGCTGCAGAGGGCTTTGATCTCAGACGAAAACCAAGTGACAAGTCTCCTCTACGGAGATAAGACTGCAACCATGTGCAGAAAAATACGGGACTGATAAACGTACGCACAGTGCATCTTATTCTCGTCTAAAGCCACCAAATGTAACTTACACAACGACACCAGGACGGCAGCGGTGGTTTTACGACCCAGAGCGGCATACATCACAAGATGGTTTGAAAACACGCACGTCTTTTCAGAAATCATGTACGTTTTGGAATTGTTGGAATTTCTCTTTCCTCGCCTCACACAAATATTTCTACCGAGCTGCTTCCTACTTGAATCTCAGAAAATTAATTGTGTTTAAAAAAACAACAACTAAAAAATGCAAGAGAAAGACAATGAGACAGTCAGAAAGAGTCTTCTTTCTCAGCATTAATTCAATTAAAAGTTGAACACACACCGATGCGCAGCACAGCTGTAGAAATAGAACCACAGCTATTCATGACATGGACGACAGATATCTGAAATGCCCCCAGACTCTTAGAAAATACTGGTGAGTGAATTTTTACTGTGATGAATATAAGAGCTCTGTTCACCGACGCACCCCTTGCTGCCCGACACCTTCCGTTTGGACATCAAGATCGACCAGCAGTAAAAAGCTGCTTGCATATTTGCCTGGCAAGAAAATTATCTCGAATTACTTTACATGAAATGCTGCCGACTTTAAGCAGACAAACGCCACGCTGTCAGTGTGTGGGCATAATTTACTATGACTATAGATGGAGGAAACAAGGCAAACAGTTAGGTCCAACGCCCTTAGCTTCCTGCACGCGGTGCTTCCTGAGGAACCAGAGCTACTGCATAGAGGTGGAGATGAGGGAGGAGACTGTCAAGAGAGTGAGGGCAGATGAGCGTGTGAGGATGCGCTGTGTGCAAGCGCATTTCTAGGCTGTGAAATGCGAAGATGAGAAGGAAATGGTGGCAGAGAGAAAGTGGAGGCGAAGGAGAAGAGGGAGCAGAGGGTTGGGGGTGTGGAGGGCGAGAGGACAAGAGGGGAGTCGAGCCAAGTGTGTGAGAGAGCAGCATAACAGTGCACCATAGGGCTGAGTTCAGCAGACAAGATCATCCGTCCAACAATCGCAGAGGGCGAGATTTAACAAACGTGTTGAATATGAGTGAAGCTGCTATGTGGAGAGCATGCGTATGACCACAACCACACCTGCATAAATCAATATCGAGGAACACTTTTCGGAGCTAGCATGACAAAGGAAAAGTGCAAGGGACAATTAACCTTACTGCTTTTTATGTTGATGGACCAAACGCCCAATGGCTCGACCAGCCACTCCAAATTTAGCCCCTTTTTACTAAATTATTAAACAGGAAAAACATTCATAATAGAACAGCTGTAGCTTTAAATAGATTGTAATTCTGTATCCTTCTGCAAAGGATGGTTCTTACTGAAACGTTCAACAGTGGCAACTCGTGACCCAAAAATACAGACACCACTAAGATCAAAAGCAAAATGAGGTATCAATAGCCTCAAAACTAAATTCTTATGGCAAAATATAATCACATTCAAGCTTATAAATGTGTGTTTCCTATATTTAGACCACTTATATATACAGTACAAGACTTGACAAATTGCTACAGAACAGGAAGCAACCCAAACTATGCTGATCGTAACACCGTGGTACATGTCTTCCAGGTGTGATTTCTGGACGACAGAGACCTTTAATATAATACTTTTTGGCAGCTGGCTGATTAAAGACTTGTCAAAAAAAATGTAAAAGCACTTTCCAAGACTCTACAAGTTAATTGTACACTGGGAAATGTCAGAAAAAAACATTGATGTGCTTCAGGGAAAAGAGCCGCAATAACAGATATAGACAATTTGTAGTACATGTGCTAAAACCTAAAAACATTGGTATGATCCTTTAAGTGCTCACCTTTTTCTAAGAAAATGTACATTCAAAATAAGCTAAGCAGTTGATTGTGGGTGAAAACTGGCTTTGCATAAGTAATGAGGAGGAATAAAAGGCTGTCCTACATCCACGCCAGAGATTACACTGCTGGCTGCTGTTTCTATAAAAAGATTCATTGCAGGGAGTATGAGTGACACAGGCGCGCACACACACACACACACACACACACACACACACACACACACACACACACACACACACACACACACACACACACACACACACACACACACACACACACACACACACACACACACACACGGGCAGAAAAACAAGGCAGTGTATTTATAGGAAAGAAGGTTTTTAGTATTAAAAGAACTTAAAAGATCAGTGTCTGGGTAACTGTAGTCACCCAATCACAGATCCGTGACTATTCCAAGCCTTGGAAGACAAACACAGCGAACGCTGGAGAGATTAATGGTTGCTTCAGGCCAACGTAAAATGTCTTCTGTATTTCCTGTTCGCCTACTTTCCACTTCTCATTTAGACCTGCTTCCCTTCTGGGGAAAACAAACAAGTCCGTGAAGTATCTGCATAACGCGCGAGATACAATGCGGATGAACGCGTCTTGATGCAAGAGCTGCTCTGTGCTACCACGTATTCAGGAGGGAAAGTCCCAATGCTGGCTGACTGAAGATGATGTGATTTTCCATTCCCTGCTGACTGCTCTGGTTAAACACACCAGCTACTGGATACTCACTACTTTTGCTGTAAAGCAGCACTTAAGAGGTGGGTGATATAGATTAAAAGTAAATCACAATATTGCGTGCTATATTCATGATAACGATATATCTGATGCAATTGAAATAGTACCATTCAACAACATTTTAGGACAGAAGTCCCGAGTCCATTAATGAAAATGCAAACAGCACTACCCACTGTTCATAAACTAGACACTAATATACTGTGATATCACATATGGCATTTTGAAAAGTTATAAGACCAACAAGTCAAACTAAAAAGTAAGTCAGAATTTAGATTTTACAACATTAGCACTACTGTGCAAATAATTGCTGTCATCCTATTTGTAGCGGAAGGCCTCAGGTGAGCAGAGCTCAGTAGATAACCATCTTCACACATTAGTTTCTCTCCGAATGGCACTTCGGTGTAGCAGTACATTTCTCAATGACACAGCATCAATCCCTCCAATCAAGTTTGTCCATCGGCTCTTTGCGCCCGGTTCACCACCTAATAACACAGCTTTGGATTGGATGAGAGTCAACATGGCTGCCTGCCATTTCATTCAACAAAACACTGGGGAGTTGTCTCTACAGTCAATGCAAGATAAATAGGTACAATTATAGATTTTTTTGAAAGTTTTCAAAAGTAACAGAGTGGCTCCTTGATGGATTAGTAGGTTGTAATGGCTGAAGTGACTTCACCCAACGCAATGTGTCTGAAATGGCCAAAGCATGACGAGCTATTGGAAACAACTTGGGGTTCAGTGTCTGGCCCAAGCACACTTTGACATGTGGACAGGAGGAACCGGGGATTGAACCACCATCTTTATGCTTAGTGGGCAAAATTCTCTGCCATTTAAGCCACAGCTGCTCTGATCCCCTCTGATCCATCGCAGAACCATTTCCAAATGACATAGATTTTAGTATTAACTTTTCCTCACACTCTTCCAACATGCAAGCTTTGGCGTTGGCCATGCTGGTTCTGTTTGTAAGCACACAAGAGTGCACATTTTGGATGCAAACAACTTATCACAAAACTATACAAGTCGATAATGCGGGATGACCAATTCTTGTCAGCGGTATAAGGTATCATGTTGACGATACGATATGACAGAGCCTTCGTGTTATTATTAGGAAGCCACCTCTCACTCTGTCATTACAGATTTATTTATGTCAATATACATGATCACACAGTGCAGATGTTTGAGTTGACAAATCTGTATATTTATGCTTTTAGAGAGCATGAAATACCGGTTCAGTGACATATCTAAATATTTATTAAATAGAAATGACATACAGCCAATCTCACAGTTCCTGTCAACCTGCATTTTGGTTAATTTTACAATGTAGTCATCATAAAATAAGTTTGTCTGCAGAACCAGCTCTGTTCTCAATGGTGATTTCTTCCTCGTCTCTTGGTGGGTGGGTGTGTGTGCGCGTGTGTGTGTGTGTGTGTGTGTGTGTGTGTGTGTGTGTGTGTGTGTGTGTGTGTGTCATGTGTGGCGTACAAACCCTGTGGACACACATAAACACCACTAGAATCAAGCAGCAGCAGCAGGATGTGTGTGGACAATGGATATAGGAGGGTTTATAAGATTGCACAGTGCAAAAGGTGACATAGCAGTTTTATCTATCCACACACCCACATTTCTTACCAGAAGATGGCCAAGATGCCCACATTTGTCATTTACCAACCACAATGAAATTTAAGCAGGGAGAGATTTAATCTTTTTTCTTTTTAAATATTTTGATATGCCAGTGCAGACAGTAAACCTTTAGAGAAGAATCTAAAAAAAAAAGTACAGACCTTCCTCAGGCCAAGAAGACCGCCGGATGGCTGATTTTGCTCAGAATCCATGTGGTAGCAGAATAACTATTTAACCTCAATGTGCCATTGCGGTGTTGCGTGCCCCTTAAAACCGTCCTCTTGTGCATCTGACCTCTTCTGGCTTGTCCCAGATGTTATCTAATGCTTAATATTTTAACAAGCAGCCTTCTGGTGCGAGTCCTGAAACAAGTGTCACTCCAGCCAATGCAAAAAAAAAAAAAAAAAAAAAAAAAAAAATGTTTTTGCTGAATGTGACACGTGTACTAAAAGAACTTGTAGTTAGTGTCTAGTCCAAAATTAGCAGGACAATTTGCAGGCATTCAAATCGTTTACTGCAAGTACCAGTACAGGCTGGTAATTTCAGTTGAAGTGACAAACTCGTTGCACAACTGTGTATAACAATAATTTACTGTCCTTCTCAGTAATCAGAAGTAAACAGATCAACACCAATATTTAAGTCTTCATTCCTGCAATGTGAGTTTTGACGTGTGTGACTGGCCAACACTGTATTTTTGCTAGTTGATGATGCATTGTGTTCACAGGAAAGTTCAGCCAGATTTAAGTTTTCTGTGTTTTCTGCTGCTCAGGCCCATTGAAATGAATGAAAACGCTGCAGTTTTTGAAGCAGTGCCACTGCTGGTCAGAACATGGCTTTAAAACATTCCTCTCAATCACTGCCACATGCACACCTCCGAGGACATCAACGTTATTATCCTGGAAAGCTGGATGAACTCAGGAAAATGACACACTGGCCTCATTTGTCTGAACTAGGGTTTGTGTCTGAAGCCCCTGGCGTCTTCTACCAGTAGCACAGTATGACCTCCATTACAGTGAGCAGGAAACAAGAATGTGAGACCTCCACTGCCCATACAGGATTCCTAAATACACCATGACAAAATAAGTCACACGCATAAATTATTTGTCTGGCAGCTACCCTCAAAATACAAGGAGGCAAAGTACAAAATACAGCATCAACAATAGGTGTATAGGCAGAGTGCTGTGAAAACAATCTGTGGGATGAATCCCGCCTCTTTACAGCCAGTCTGGTGGCTGTAAAGAGAAAATAGCTGAGTGGTGAAAATGCATGTACTTGTCAAAGAGGGTGCTTAGATCCTTTGTGTTAAGTATACTGGCCCATAGCATGCTGGGGGAAACAAAGTATGGCTGCACATATTGGTGAGCAGGGCTATGGGCCCCGACCGGCCCACCTCCTCTCTTTGGTATTTAAGTATGCCTTTACTTTTCATTCACATCCCACCCACCCACACAAGAGCAGAGGCCCATCTCCCCACAGTCGTCCCATCCCCCTTCCTGTTGTTGCATTTCAATGTAAATGGGTGGATGAATGGCTGCAGCTGGCCCATCAAAAGGCCAGCCCTGCTGAAGGGCCTTGGTGATTGAGATTCATCCAGGCCACACCACCTCTACCCTCCCCCACCTTACACTTTGTCCAAACACCCTTACCCCACATCTCAGTTTATAGCTTATTGCCCGACATGGGGGAGGGCGACAGGACACAACAGGGCTTATAGCACAGTGATATAGCAGTTTGCCAAGGAGCACAACTGTAGTTAGCATGAAGCAAGTTCTCAAAGTGGCAATAAATCCCAGAAATATTTGATTTATCTCAGGATGACAAAGGTTGGTTATGGACAAAACACCAAATCCTGTCGCATCCCTGCAAAACAGGAAATAACAGAAAGACAGAACTGCTCTCACATATCTTGTTTACCATCAGTTGACATAATACTTTGGCAGTAGAGTGAATTAAGTACATGTGGTGTTTTATGATGTGTCACTGTCAATACATGCCAGTATGATGCAATGTAGAAAAAGTATTGCCCCAACTGAAAGAAGCACCTGCAACGCATCTGTGTAAAACGGATTTGTCAAAGAATAGTTAAAACATGAATTTAGACTAGATTCTTACCTTAATAACATACAAGAAACCACAGCTATGAATCTGCTTGCAAGAATTTCAAAGGGCACTTCATAATACAAGCCATTTTAAAAGCCAAGTCTATTCAGAGAAGGCTCTGTGAGCAAGTCCAATAAGTGATGAGCAGATAAATGACTCTTTGTAAGCAATATGCATATTAGGAGGTTTAAAAACATATGGATGGGCCATCTCAGCTTATATAGATAGACATGGAGCATTCTTTAAAAGGGCCTTGATACTGAGGAGGAGAAACAGGGAAGGTGAGAGAATCCAGGCAAGCTAGTCTGTCTTATCTTTTTCCCTCAGTGTGAACAGACCAGGACAGTGGTGCCCAGAGGGACACATCACACAGACTGTCTCTGCCATCAGCTCCAAAACCTGGCCGACTAACCTCGGGACATTTCTGATCCCACATGGATGATACAGCATCCCATGCAGCCTCCTGCTCAGCAGCACGTCCAATCAAACACCAACTGTTGTCTGCAGATTTGCAGCCACCCTAATTCATGCCTGCCCAGATGGAGCAATGCAGCCATTTGCCTAACAGTTTTACCTACTCAGGTTTCTCAGCGTGTGGATGCACAAATGAGATGATCATTTTTATAGCTGCACCTATTATCATTCTTCCTTAAGAGTGACGATAAAACTTAGAGTTGTGGAATTCCAATAGTAGCATATCTGTGACATGACAACTAATAAAACTACTAAAAATCTGCAAACTAAACATTAGGCAACTGTGACTCAAACTTAAAGTGGCTAGGTCTCTCTCTCTCTCTCTCTCTCTCGTAATTCCGAATGAAACTAAAAGTGTCATGAAACTAAAAGTGTCATCTAACAGTACCCCACAGGCCTGCACAGATATCTCAGCCAGAAGGCAAACTAACTGAGTTGCAGGTCAGCCCATGTTATGATGTATTTATGGCAGAATAGCTAAATGAATCAAACCCTGGGAGCATAGTGCTGTGTGATACATGTTTTGAAATTTACTGCATGCCTAAAATTATAATTAGGCATATCAGTAAGTTTAAAATAAGAGTGCAAAATATTCCTTTTCCAAGCTTCGATCAGAAAGATCAAAAGCCAAGTCTGTAAAAAGTACATTTCTGGAGAAGCAGCAGCATGCCAGAGCAGAGAACCTTTCCCTTTGATGTGCAAGAGACTCAGGGAAGAGAAAATATTATCAAGAGTGGTGCAGCAGAAAGCTTGCAAGAATGCAGAAACTAACATGAGTTAAAGACGCCATCAACCATCAGGACCTTGTAAACCCTGAAATGAGGCTCTATAGTCCCTGTGGGAAACAGCAGGACTGGGGCCCGCCATTTTGTTCCATTTCGCTGAGAGGATAGAGGAGGGGGCAAAGGACTAGGCTGAATTTCAAAGGGCTTCAGATGCCATTTGAGTATCCGCTGAGATTGTGCTGGTAGAACAGCAGCTATAAAAGATTTACACAACTCGAACAGGGAGGAAGAGAGGACTGTTGACACACAGAGAAAGAAAGGCAGAGGCAGACAGAGAGAGGCAAGAAATAGGAGTAGCCATGCTTGTTTACCTAAAAGGACCACACTCCCAGCACAAGAGGGGGAGGGGAGAGCTGCATAGACAGCAGGCAGGCAGAGTGGGTGCTGGAGTTGCAGCTAAAGGCTTCTTTTCCTTCTTACAACTAGCACAACTGCCTTTTTTATTAGTTCATTTGAAGCTCAAGAAGAAGGTTTCGCAGCAATAATCAAGGAAGAAATTGCATAGCGTACTGTATACTGTGCCAGCCACCTACGCATTTTATTATTATATAACACAGCTTATAATGGGGCATGAGAGCAGGAAAAGTGCCACCAATTTTTTTTTTCCCCCTTAACAAGCACTGATATATAAACAGAACTACAGAGTTTTGTGTCACTGTCACGATTTTGTCATCTTTTCTGCTCATTCTTAGTAATCTCAGTGGTCAGAACTATTGTTTTGCCACCGCTTAAAATATTATGCTAGATAATGGAAGAAAAACAAATGGGCTTTTAATGTATATTACCTACATAATGCATTCAATGCATGTTAAATGGATACACACATATGCATATAAAATTGACGACTAAGAAGTAAATATTCAATGTGCTGATAAGTAAATCACTAGCTTGTGAGATAATGTTTTTGCTGATTGTCTGAATGATGCAGTACTAGCTGGACCTATCTCATCAAGCCACTGTAATGTTATTCGAACCAAATAGAAATCCTTGAATAGGACTGGGAACTGTACAAAAATGTTCTACAACAATACCTTCACTTTGATACCGATCCCCGAACGATCAGCAAAAAGAAAATTACATGTTATTGTACAAATCTTGAGTTCTATTTTTCAGCTCGTCTGCATTTTCACACTCAAAGCAGCTTCACACCATTATTGGCATTACGCCTGATAAAATGAAGTCACACTTTTGATCTCTTCAGAGACATTTTTACACGTATGGGATGCACACTGTAGTCAAGGCTCTAAAAATACAACAACAACAACAACAACACACACACACACACACACACACACACACACACACACACACACACACACACACACACACACACACACACACACACACACACACACACACACACACACACACGAGCTCTGTCTCTGGGCATAACACTGTTTTCCCTGCTTGCCTCTATGACATGCAAAGTTAGACAGCCAGTTACCATCATCATTAGATCTTAGTACAAGCGTGCTGCATGCTTATGGCTCACCGAGGCTGATGACAGCTACTCCTTACGTGTTCAAATTTGGTACCGAATGACACGGTACTTTTCGATACACAATAATATGGAAAAAATGTTGTTCAGCATGTAAATATCAATTCCAAAAATCATCACTGATCACAACTTCTTCCTTCTATAAAAACTCAAAATTCAAACACTATTGATCTCTTAGTTACTATCTTTGCTTTCAAAATGAACAACTGCTGGACGCTCCAATAAAAATCACTTCACACCAATAAATGAATGTGATTTTACGTGACTGCCCCCTTGGCTACCAGATATCTGCTTTTGGTCACATAGGATGACAGATTGATTACCACATTGTAATCACTGTTAACAGAACAGTAATGGTTCTGCTTTGATTGCAAGACAAATACTCAAAAAAACCACAAAAATGTGCTTGCTAATGTGGCTAATGTGCTAATGTGGCTCAGTTGTGGCTCAGAAAGACCAAATGAAAGCGACAGCGAGTTACCACTTCAATAGATTTGCAGGTTCATTTAGTAAACAGACCCAGTAATTTACTCTGTAGTTAATCACTGTGATCATTTATGAGGATTTAATAAATCATGCTACTGAATAGTATATATTTAGGTATATTCTAATGCATAAAGTATACTGTGCTACTGCTGTAATGTCTCTTTTCACAAATCGTCCCTCTCACGTTTATCATGTTTTTATGACAATTCTACATTTATTTAGGTTCAGTGGTGATGACATTAACACTTTTGCATAGGGGGCTATTCAGTGATTCTGGCAGCTTATGGTCATAATCATCACATGGTTATCAAGTGCAACAGCTACTGTTGAGCCACCAAAACACAACACGATGGTGTCGTTCCCTTGCGGTAACTTCTGTAGTGTTTTTGCCATGATGCATTTACTTGTTGTGGCTTTTATCCCAGCCTTTCAGTCAGTTAAAGGATGTATGGCAGTCTACCCAAGAATCAGATTTAAACATATTTAAAGAGGTCGTCGGATAAAGGAAAGGAAATGGAGAACGGACTAATGTTTATGAAAACACTTCACAACGGGCTGATGTGCGAGCAACCCTGAGGTTGCCTAACTGTGGTACACGCAGGTCGGCCGAGTCCTCGTTTCAGGAAAACATGGCCATTACTGGAGCCTAAAGAGTTGCAAGACACAAGAGCCACTGTTGAGCAGTAGAAAAGCAGAATGGTAGAAATGCTGCCTGCCGGTCTTTCCTGAGCTTATGACCTTTCTAACCCCAGCAGAACTCCATTTCCTGTTGCAGGCTGAGGGTATGCCTCGATTCACTGGTAGCACTTCTCAGAGCCGGGGAAAAAAAAAAAAAAAAATCAAGCCATTACAAGGGAACATACTGTTCACAAGAGTCAAGTATTAAGAGATATATTGGCCTAAAATTGACAATATATTGATTTATTTCAAAGTAACAAATTGATTGATGGTACTGGCGACACAATGACTACGGTTCATCCACAACATAAACACAGTGATTTATGGTAATGTGATAGAGATCAGTTTTGTGTACTATTCTGCAAAAACACAAAGTTCATATTCAAATCCCACACATCACAATCTCCCTGGATAACAGCACAGGGCATATGATAGCAATTGATTTGAGGCTTTTATAGCACAGACAAATAGGACCTACGCAAGCTCAAGGGAGACAGAGATATGCATCACTGCCTCTGCAGTGTAGTCAACATGAACGCCCCAACAAGCTAAAACACTCTGTGTCTTGGTGGAAAACACCACCAGCGGCACTGCAGTGTTTTCCTCAGTACTGGTACTGCACCAAAGAGGCAAGCTTCTCCTCCATATTCCATTTCTGTTACTGCTCAGCTCAAATCCCTCCATGTTGTGCCCCTCCTTTACATGTTATCTAACACAGAAAACACACACTCCACTGAAGCAACTCAGCCAATTGAGACAGTTATCCATCTCCCCTACATCTCCCATACACCCCACTGTTAGGCTGCTAACTACATTCAGACACTTATTGATGAATCCAGATAGCTTGTGGGCATTTCAAAGCACTCTTTAAATAGCCTTACAAAGCACACACAATTCCCTCACTGCTTTTAGTTGTGACAACCCAATTCATTGCTTTCCTTCCTGGACAGGCTTGTGGCACATCCATTTTGCTTTATTGCTGGAATAAACCCACAAATTGTCAAGACATAGTGCTTTCTACGAGGAATTTTTCACTCTGTGCACACTTAACTGGAAAAGCAGGTAGGCTGGTTTCGCTTTAGGTCAGCTGCCAAAAAAGCAATGGCATGTAAAAAAAAAAATAGGTCAACATTTGGACGTTATTAGTGCACTCTCTTGAGAATTGTAATGTTAATTATTGTGTGGGATTCGGAAGTAACCCTCTGTGCCAATCCTGACTTTGCAATATAAGCCAAATATCACTCTAAAATCTGCTCTGGATGGATTGTGTTCATTAATTCGTGTTTGCTTCCAAGATAAGCCTCCAAAAACAATAATGCGTATCTGTGAAGCCGTCGGGATGCAGCTGTATACGCGACCGAGAGCTATTAATGTATGCAGCACTGGTTGCTTGCTTAAAAAAAAAAAAAAAAAGACTTTTAACTTCATTTTCAAAATATCAGCGCAGTCACTGCCAGTCCCCTCACACATGGGCACTGATTTGACACAGCTGAATTGCATCTAACAAGACAATTTATAGATGTGCACGTCACGGCAGCGTGTAACACAAAAATGAATTCATTACATGTCGAAATTATCAGTATTTAGAAAAACAGCTAGAACTTATCATGGGAAAGCTGCGTTACAGACGCAAATCCATGTGCATTTCCACTGGTAATAAGTAAATACGACTGATACAACCTTTTTTTTTTTATTTTTTTTTGAGCATTTTTACATTGTAATGCTAATAAATTACAAGTAAACGAAGATTTGCAAATTGACCTTTGTTGCACACACTTCAAGCCGAGTGAACCACGGGGTTAGGAGGAGTCCGTTTGTTGTTGTTACCATGTTAGCTATGCAGCGCCAGTAAAATGAGGACTTACCTCTCTGGCTGAATTCCCACAACCACAAACAGTTATCTGAATCTTTAATGTTTAGTCTATGCCGCGATGTTTTCGGCCGATGCTGGATGGTCCCATTTGTTGCCGTCGTTTCAACACAGACTGGTCCGGAGACATCCGCATAAACTTGCGACGACCATCGCAGCTCAAAAAGCAGCTCACCGGAGTCGACGCTAGCGCTAGCTTGATTAAAAAAAAAAACAAAAAAAAACAACAACCAACAAAACAGACGTCCGGAGGAGAAATACTAAAATATCCAGGAGAACTCGTCTACAGCGCAGCTATTTCATCTTCACCACAAACTACGAACCTTTAACAGTCCATCTGAGTAACGGTAGGCTTGCTCGGTTAGTCGTAAACCATCAAAATATCATATTTTTGTTTCGGTTTAATCCTCTCCGCCAACCCATTCGAGTGGTTTTCGAGCGGCCTTTGACTTCAGTGTGTGGACGCTCGGGACGGAAACGCATCCGGGATGAAACGAGAGATCTGATTGGCGCTGGCGCAGGAGGCGGGGCAAGCCTTTCCGAGCGGGGTGAAACAGGCGCCATTTTGGATCCACCTGCATCCCACTCTCGTCTCAGATCAAACTGGAGCAGTGCTCCAACGTGGCTGACCATACGTCACAGTTTCAAACGACAGCGACCACACTCCATTATATAGTTGGAGGACCAAGAAAAGGAAATGGAGTACTGTACAGGCATTGGGTGCACTCATTTTCGACTTTTTTTTTTTAATTTTAGAAACCTTACCCTTTATTTATTCTAAGTTGTTATTTATGTATTTAGATTCTTCACAGGTTAATTACAATACGAAGGTTGATGCGTTCCGCGAAGAACATATTGAATATTTTGTCAGCATTTTGAAAAGCAGCCAAATAAAAGCATTCACACACACGACGGTATGTGTCGGTAATCACAAATTCGCCGCTCATAGCTCGTACATTTTGCATTGGATGGGTGACATGAGGAGTGAAATATAAGGTAGGGGTCAGCGGAAACTAAGAAGGCAAGGAAGCGGAGCGTGCCGGTGAAAAACTTTGACGCACCCATGGTCCAAATGAAACGCCAAAGGATGATACGAGGGCTCCTATTGGCTAAAATAAAATATCCCCTCTCTTATTGGTTTACCTAATATGTCACTCAAACTGACCCGTACACGTCGCTATTCACGACAGTTTCGTCGTGATTATTTACAACAACAAGAGCGGCGGGGATATGAAGCCCAGTAGTCTGCACGTGTTTTAATTACTAATGACTCCAACAACTGATTTAACGGACTGGTGCTCCTTCAGGTAAAGAGGAGGGAGTCTAATTAAAATACCGTGTGGTTATTTTTGAGCAGACTGTGGGCCCCGCAGGAAATATTTGATTCTCAGACCTGGTGACAGCAGTTTACAGGTTCGTTTATATTGCCAACAAAGTGTGTTTATATGTATTACTTTTGCTGAACCTTACTGGACTAAGCTCTGCTGAATCGAGAGCACCACGCAGTCAACTTAACCAATACCACCCTCTGCTGGTGTACGTACCCACAAAAGAACAAAAACAAACATCCTACTCGTATTTTATACTTCCCTCAGAGGTTTCAGAGACTACTAGAAATGTCAGAAAACAGAGAATCATTTGAAACATAGATTTTTTATTATTATTTTTTTTACTGCTATTATCTTTACAAATAATCAATCAAAAGAGGTTTTATTTGTCTATTTCGTTCTTCAGCTATCAAGGGCAATTATTATTATTTCATTTGTGTTTCTAACTAATTATTAAGGTTTTAGTCTTATTTAAATAGATTTTCAGTGTAACTATACCGTGTTTTGTTGCATGTTCGTTGTGGTTCACTTTGAAAAATGTCTAAATATATCTGCTTCTATGTTTTATGCGTTTGTTAATACTCAGTATGACAAGACAAACACATCTGCCCTATAAAACTGCTACCTGATACAAGACAAATATTAGTTGGCTCCCAAAATGTCACGAGTATTAAGGACAATTGTATAAACAGAACCAATCCTTTGGGGCATATGCACATTTAATGTTGGCTTAATAAAGTGACCATAATTTATCATTAATAAAAGCCTTTAAATTGAACTCAGCTCGCTGTATAATGGTCTGAAAATGCCACTAGAGTTTGCAGCGGTCAGTCTATGGTTGGATTGTGTACATCTTGCGCAAACATCTGCGCAGCACGCAGGTCCTTGAAGATCAACAAGAAAGGTTGAAGTTTAAAGTTCAAGTTACGAGATGCATTAAACTGCGTTGGTCAATGTTCGACGCATATTAAACACGGTCTATATAATAATAATTACTCTGAAATAAATTTCAGAGTAAATACATATCATCTTTGCTTTCTTTTTCGTGCGCAGAAAGAGAGCAATTTTTGTTTTATGCAAGGGTATGACCCGCCCTATTGTGCCTTACTCTGCGTCTGATTGGCTAATACGTGTTGTCGTCATTGGTTGGGGCTGTTACCTTCAGGCATGCGGAGTAGTGATTGGTTAGAATTAGAGTAGGAAATTCAGAGTAAGCCAATCAGAGGCAGCATAGGGCGGGACATGACTCCGATATTGTGCTGACGTTTTTGCTCGGCTGCGAGGTTGAATAAGATAGCAAAGCTAGCTCCGATCGAGGCGGAGGTAAACAAATGCCTTTCAAAAGGCAGTTTCAGCGTCATATGCGATCGATCGCTATGGCTTTGCAGCTGTCTAGTTAGTGTTCAGTTTAACTGGTAATTGACAGGCACTATGTCAGCTTTGTTGAGGCAGCACAGTGCTGGCGTCTGTAGAAGGTACAGCAGAGGTTTAATGTGGACACAGCCAAGGCGAAACTCTCACGTATTAGAAAACAAGTTGGTGTCGTGCCACAGTGTTAAAAATGTGCTGTCGAGGGGAACTAATGTCAGACAGACCTTTCTCTCAACATCAGGGCGGACACTTACAAGTCAGCCGCAGAAAGTCCTTCAGGTAAGCCAAACCCACCAGATAATACACATGACAGGAAAGGCTGCTATTCAGAGTTAAACCCCACATGTTGGCTTGCATTCATGGTTTGAAGTGGTAACTGTGAAATTATATAATTAGTGAATAATATGGGGAAAGAAACTAAAAGAAGCAAGACCGCTGATACCATTAATACGTTGGAATACACTGTACATTTTGAAGACAGTGAATTGACAGGATATTTTGAATAAATATGATTGTTAAAGTGTTACTCTATTGTAGAAGTTCTTTAATTTTGACATGAGATAATTATTTACTATTTCTGCTAAAATGTTAACGTATTGTATTCTGATCAGGGCAGCAAATAACAATGGGTTTTTTTTATTATTTTTTTTATTATTATTGTTGATTGATCTGTCGATTATTTTCTCATTCAATCAATTTGCTGTTCAGTCTTGTTTTGTTCCAATCCACATTCAAAAGATATTCAGTTTATTATCATGGAGGATTAAAGGCACCAGAACAGAGTCACCTTTGGGAAGCTGGGACCTGGAGACTCAACAATTACACAGAACAATGAATCGGTTATCAAAATGTTTAGAGATTAATTTTTCAAACAAGGAATTTATCGACTAATCGTTGGAGCTCAAATTTGACTCATGTTTTAATGTGCAGGCTTCTGTTTTAACTCGCTCTATGTCTTATTATTCTGACTTTGTCCCAACGTTCCCATTTCAGAGTCTTCTCCACAGACCTTTGGGTCCTGGCCTGGTGGGACTTAGTAAAGAGTTAATTAGGAGCAACCTGCTGAAGAACCCTGTCGGTCTGTTAAATCTATTAGGTAAGAACTCAATTCACCTCACTATCATGAGGTCCTGTTTCTTTATGTTTTACTTACTTGTAGCTACTTATGTTGACTTCAGGGGCAACAAACTTCTTCAGTACGTCGCAATCGAAACAAGAAAAAAATAAAAGTAATGGACCAAAGGGGAAAACTCCAGAGGAAGATGAAGGTTGGTCATTAATTGCTTTGGATGCATTAAACATGCCTGTCGGATAACAACACCACATCTGGCCGTGAATTTAATTTCTTTCTCGGGTCCTTTTTAATTTTGTGCCTCACCTTTCAGAGGAGAAGAAGCGTCGTGAGCAGGAGGATCAGATGTACCGGGAGCGCCTGCGGACCCTCTTCATCATAGCGCTCATCATGAGCCTGCTGAACTCCATCAATACCAGTGGTGGTAACATCTCTTGGAGTGATTTTGTCCATGAGATGTTGGCCAAGGGAGAGGTGTCACGTGTGCAAGTCGTCCCCGAGAGTGACATTGTGGAAATCTACCTCCATCCCGGAGCAGTTATCTTTGGAAGGCCTGTATGTTGTGCAGAATTTCGTGCAAACACACAGTCAGCATCTGAGATTTAAGGGTAAACGTGCTGAGCTTCATGTCCTGCCATGGTTCTTTCTCTGCAGAGGCTGGCGCTCATGTACAGAATGCAGGTGGCCAACATCGACAAATTTGAGGAGAAGCTGAGAGCTGCTGAAGAAGAGCTGAATATTGACGCGAAGGACAGAATACCGGTGTCCTACAAACGCACTGGATTCTTTGGAAAGTAAGAACATTATTTGTCTCAGCGCACACTTAAAATGAAATTCATCTGAGTATTAAGATGTGTCGTCCACAAAAAAACCCCATTGTGATTATTTGGAGTTATTCGTCTGTTTAGTAATTTAGCAAAGAACCAGCCGGTCCCACAACTGTGTTTAATAGCCAAAGTGGTTTCTTAAAACAGAAGGGTATGTTTGAGGCTGGTATGTGCATTTAAAGGGTGAGACTTATCGATATTTTTCATGTCCTGAACCCTGAAGTAGAACCGAACATGTTTATATCATTTTCTAAGCCCGGTGTGACGTGTTTTGGTCTGTTCACTTCACAGTGCAGTGTATGCTCTGGGGATGGCTGCTATCGGTGTGGCGATTCTCTGGTACATCTTTCGACTAGCAGGCATGGGGGGCAGAGAAGGCGGCTTCAGTGCTTTTGTAAGTGACAAACATAAGAAATTTGGTGTGTGTACTTGTTATGTTGCACTGATTTGAACTGTGTTCTAATAAACTTTTACAACATACTCAACAGAATCAGCTTAAGATGGCCAAGTTCACCATTGTGGATGGCAAATCGGGTAAAGGTGTGAGTTTCAAAGATGTAGCAGGCCTGCATGAAGCTAAGATGGAAGTAAAGGAATTTGTGGACTACCTCAAGGTAAGAAACCAGACTCACACTAATATAAACACATTTTTGTGTAGTATTTTAGCCATTTAAAGCACACAATATATTTTTTTATTTATCTACCATCCAAACCTTCATCTCCCCATTGTAGTCTGTTACTTACCATGCTGGTGTTATTGACAGAATCCAGAACGGTACCTCCAGCTGGGGGCCAAGGTTCCCAAGGGTTCATTGCTGCTTGGGCCTCCAGGGTGTGGGAAGACCCTGCTGGCTAAGGCTGTGGCTACAGAAGCCCAGGTGCCTTTTCTGGCTATGGCTGGCTCTGAGTTTGTGGAGGTCATTGGAGGTATGTACGAAAAGCACAAGTGATTAACGCTGAGACTTTCTGGTTGTATGAGACAAAATGTCCTCACACATTACAAATGATTGTTTCTCTGAATTTGGTAGGAGCCGCATCACTTCCATTATTCTGTCATAGCAGAATATTACTGATAAAAAATAGATTGGGATGTTGGATTTTTCTTACGGCATCCTTACAGTATTAAGATGTTTCTTTCCAAAGATGTATTGGCTGCTGTATGTTACCTGTGAGTTTCGATGTGCGTGCAGGCCTTGGTGCTGCCAGGGTCAGGAGTCTGTTCAAGGAGGCTCGTGCCCGAGCGCCCTGCATCGTGTACATCGATGAGATTGATGCTGTGGGAAAGAAGCGCTCCACCAACATGTCAGGTTTCTCCAATACTGAAGAGGAGCAGACCCTCAACCAGCTGCTGGTAGAAATGGATGGTGAGTTGAACACGTTGTTTCAGAGCAGGTTGTTGACTTGCCAGACAAAATAATGAAACTCTGTACTCTCTGACTTTTGCAGGAATGGGAACAACAGACCATGTTATTGTCCTCGCTTCCACTAACAGAGCAGATATCTTGGACAATGCTCTCATGAGACCAGGCAGACTGGACAGGCACATCTTTATAGATCTGCCAACACTGCAGGTAGTATTGAGCACTCACTGACTCAGCGACCTTCATTAAACTGTGATGCAGTTGCTTTACTATACATTTGGTTTGTTAATCACACATTTTGAAGAACGCAGTGTAGTGGTTGAACAACTTGACAGCAGTAACTTATCAACTGAAGCCATATTTTTACATCAACTGAGTTATTACATCCTTGTAGCTGCTCATTTCTTATTGAGCTGTTCCATAATATATTATTAAGTAAACAAACATTGCATTGTGACAATTAAACCCTGTTAAATGTGTATGAAGTTTAAACAGAGTGTCAGTTAAATGTGCTTCATGTTTTTTTAATTTTTTATTGTTGTCTCCCAGGAGAGGAAGGAGATCTTTGAGCAGCACCTGAAGATCCTGAAACTGACCCAACCTGCTAATTTCTACTCTCTGCGTCTGGCTGAGCTCACACCAGGCTTCAGTGGTACATGTTTTTCTGTTTTGTCTGCATGTAAATCTATGAACATCTGTAGCCATGACAAAATAATGTTCTGCCTCGGTAAATAAACACAAGTGGTTCCTAAACACTTACGAAACAACACAACTCTGCTGCTGTTTCCTGAAATTCAGTCCCACATGCTGATGGTGAAATCTTTGTTTTCTGCTCACTTTGTCTCTGCAGGTGCAGACATTGCTAACATCTGTAATGAAGCTGCTCTGCATGCTGCAAGAGAGGGCTTCAAATCCATCGATACTTTTAACTTTGAGTACGCAGTGGAGAGAGTAATAGCAGGTACAATGATGCAAACACTGTTTTGTGGGAAAGCAACACATTTCACATTTCTCAGTTACCACTCCAGCAAAATCAGACAACTCTGTGTTATGTGTGTCTTCAGGAAGTGTAAAGAAGAGTAAGATTCTGTCTAAAGAGGAGCAGAGGGTGGTTGCCTTCCATGAGTCTGGACATGCCTTAGTAGGATGGCTACTTGAGCACACAGAGGCAGTTTTGAAGGTAACGCACATCTCTATTTAAAAGGATTCTACTTGTGTCACATGTCCTTTGGAAGTACAGCCTCTAAGATGTAGGTGAGCATCTGCCAGCACTCACGATCAATATGCCATCAAGGTTGTGTGTATAACTGTAACAGTAAAAGAGTCTAACTGTGAGTGCTTTTGGCAATTTATACAGATGCAGAAACTGTATATTATCTCAAGGTGGCGCAAAAGTACCACTGGCTCATTTTTCTTTCTCTGTTCATCTGCATGCTATAATATTTGCTCTATTGGAGTTTGACTTTTCTGATTATGAGTCAAAGCCAGGCTGACCAGGACATCAAACTAGGATTGATTGTTATTGATCTCTACATGGGCCACCAACAAGCGTACCCTCAGTACTTCTCTAAAAGAGTAGAAACCATTCAGGCAGAATTATGAACAAGGACCACTAAGTTTATAATTCAGAGAAAAAATACAAATCGTAGGAAAGCGTTGAAATCTGTAGGGACAAAATGGATGGAGATAGAAAAAGGCCCTGAAAACAGTCCCGAAACACTTTCCACCTATAATTGTGCTCAATTCACTGAACCTTAATTTGTGATACATCGTGTGGTGTGTTTCCAGGTGTCCATTGCCCCACGGACAAATGCAGCTCTGGGATTTGCTCAGATCTTACCACGGGACCAGTACCTGTTCACCAAGGAGCAGCTGTTTGAGCGGATGTGTATGGCCCTGGGAGGAAGAGCTGCAGAGGCGATCACCTTCAACAAGGTTACTACAGGTACCCTCCATTTACTGTAATCACAGCCTGCTCACATACATATCACTGTCTTCCAATGAACACTTCTTACTTCTCCAGTTGAATGTATTCAAATGGTTTTCTCATACCTCATGAAGCCTCTTTTCTTTCTGTGTCCCCAGGAGCTCAAGACGACTTGCGCAAGGTGACACGTGTAGCCTACTCCATGGTGAAGCAGTACGGTATGTGTGACAGTGTCGGACAGGTCTCGTTCCCAGACACGGAGGAGCAAGGTGCCGCTGGATGCCGTCCTTTCAGCCAGGGCCTGCAGCAGCAGATGGACCAGGTGAGTTCTAAAATTGGATTCGTTCTCTGTTTTCAAATTAGCACAGTGAATGTTCACACAATGAACTTGTTTATGTCCCCAAAGTATTGTTTTTTTAAGCTCTTGCTGCCGTTTAAGTATAGATTACATTTTTCTGTTCTTTCAGGAGGTGAATATGTTGATAGCCCGTGCTTACAGGCACACAGAGAAACTACTCATGGACAACAGAGACAAGCTGACGCTGGTTAGTTGTTTCCAACTTTCACCATAAATGTGACGCATTTTGATCCCAACTTTTTCCTCATTGAGCACAGTACTTCTGTGTTGTATTTCACAACTTGTTTGGTCTGTCTTTCCAGTTGGCCAATACACTGTTAGAGCGTGAGGTGGTGAACTACGACAACATTGAAGCCTTGCTCGGTCCTCCGCCCCACGGGCCCAAGAAGATGATCATCCCACAGACCTGGTTGGAGGCTGAGAGGGACAAACAGGACATCGGAGAAGATGATCCTCAACCACCTCCCCGCAAACGCGGAGACGAGGACATGAATACTCAGTTGGTCTGATTTTACAATGTAGGCCTGAAAGTTCTTTTCCAAGTGCTGTGTTTTGTGGGGTCATCGGGGGCTGGTTGAATTTGTAGAAAACCTTGCAGTGGTTCCGGAATTTGCAGCTTCTAAAACTCTGCAGAGTCTCCGTACAGAGTTTTGTGCAAAGGAACGTTTGCACTTGTTTTCCAGTTAAATGACCCGGTGATAATCTGCATCTGCAAAAATGATTATTTAGGGAGGAATTTAAGCATTTTTCTCATGTGCGTGCTGCCCAGCCACGTTATTATGCCCTGGTAGTTCTAAAGGCAGGTGTATTTAAATAGGGTGTCCCTGACAAGGGACAAGTGACACAGATTGCCTATAGAAGCCCTTTAATCAACAATCAACAATTATTAGCTAGAATTCCCCAACATTTTGTGCTAATACCTGTAATTGATGTGATCATTTTTATGCAAATATACAGCAGCATACAGATTTGGATTCAAATATTTCTTTAGAGAATTTGTAAAAGCACATCTGCGAATGCAATAGCAAAGGAACTTCAATGGATTTCTGAGGTGAGAAACGTATATTTTACAATGTTTCTACGCTGTCAGAGATGCACCCAGTATATTAGCATTTATTCAGGAGATTCACATTTAAACAAATACATTAAGGTCTGCAACACTACAGTAAGCTGCCGTTAAGAATTCTAACAGATTGTAGTAGATTGCTGTGAAGACTTACATCAAACACTGTGCACTTGAGTAACTGCTGAAATGGAGACTGTAAGAAACAATTTTGCTGCTCTTCATCGTTGAGGAAAATACATTTGACTGAAATATCAAAGTGTGTGTCACGCTGGTGATTAAGCAGCCGATATGACTCTGCACTGGTTCCTATCTCACCACCAGCTGTGCAGATTGAGTAAGTAGATGGAAGGTTGAGATGGTATTTCCTTTGTCTTAGGGACTGTTTATTGGTTTGATTGCTACAACTAAATATGAAGTCCCAAAGAATGGCATTGCCAAATATTTGAATAAAGTTTTATTTAAATATTGTGTGTTGCTCTTTATGCAGTATTTAATTGTCCTGGTACCAAATATTTAGTATATGCAAATGTGTGAATTATGAGTAAATCAGTGCAGCCTGCAAAGCGGGTCTTGAATTTTAAGGAACAAAAACCACACTAAATAAAAGATTTTCATTTATTCTGTAGACACCAGTACAATCTAAATTCAATGAAAATATTAGAAAGAAAAAAAAACTTTAAAACTCCAGACAGTTTGATTACAGAATATTTTGCTACTGTATGTTTTTTTGCTGAAATGTCTTCCAAACAGATGAACAGATGCTGGAATGGAGGATTTGTGATCAAAAAGAAAAACAAATTAATATCAAAGCAAATTCATCTTATAAAATATCACATATATATATATATATTTTTATATATATATATATAAAAAAGAAATACATATTGTATGTATCATTACTGAGCCATCCAAGTCTGAGGATAAACAGCACCAGACATGGACACACACTTCAACACACATTCTGCCTGTAGCGTGACCAGCTCTTTTCTTCATAGCTGATCATGTCAACACATGATTTTCCTGTCTCACTTACTTTACCTGAGCCAACCAGAAAACTAAGCAATGAACCATTTTGCCACTTGCGTCCAAACGATCCTCAATAAAACCTAAGGCACATTAGATTTAAGGCCCAGGGTTTTTACATTTCATTTATTTTTCCTAACCTTTCAAGTGTGTCCAGAAAAACACTGGAGGCGTGATTTGTGTCCCTAACAGCTGGTGAACCACACACGTCTTCTGTCTGTGGTGTGCTGTCCACCTTAACGTGGGTCATACATGTTGGCCAGTTTCTGAAAGCGTGGTCCCCAGTTGTTGAGGTAGTCGTAGTCCTGATCTCCATCAGAGCTGCATGAAGCAATAGAGCTGAGGCTGCCTGCCAGTGAGCCGTCCCCCTCGTAGTCATAGATCAGGGCTGTGTCGTACGGAGGCACGTTAGGATCGTTGTCTGCAGCCTCCAGGCCCTGAGAGGAAAATAACACCATTTTTAAGTTAATAAGGGTAAATTCAAATCATCTGGGTATGATCTTTTAATTACAAATGGACCGAGTTTCATTTTGAACGCAAAACTTAGTTTTTATATTATGTTTCTGAAACCTACACATGCAGATAGACTTTATTTATATGCTCCCTTTTTATATAATTGCTCCCAGTAAGAATATAAATTAGTGATTCATGGATATGATAAATTTACAGTGTTTTTTTTGTTGCTTACAAATATCCCTTTAAATCTGCACCTAAATCCCACACATAAAATAAAACTGCATTTCTCTTCTTAAGACCCATCCTGTTTTACAGTTTTGACTGATCCTTTCCTGTTATGTCCCAACCTGGTCCGACTCATCCACATAGATGCACTTAAAGCCAAATAAGTAATTGTTTTTTTTTTTAGTAGTATGTACCCAGGCTCACTGTTGACAGGTTTAAAAAAGGATCAAAATTAAAACAAGACATACTTTTTATTCATGCATTCCTCTTCCTTGTCACATTACCCATAGTGAAACTCAACTGACACCAAAATTTGGGTTTTGGATTTGGGTGTTTCGCTAATAGTCGCTACTGTACCCTTTAGCTGAGATGAGGACCGGCCTGCAAAGCTATAAAGTGTTAGATATGGTTTTACATACATTTTTATACATATGCTGTAGTGCTCTTGAAAAACCTGAAAGTAGACCATCGTGTTTAAAATCGGTGTGGTTCACCCTTAAATAAATTCACATATAACCGAAGAATTTGACTTGGGAAAAAAGGGAGCATTCGGTGTTTTTCTAAACTAATCACCATTAAAAATATAGGCATGCTTTTAAGAATGCAGCTATAATCGTATATGCTTTAACAGCATTAGAAATCATGCAAAATCTGGATTTAGTTGTCTTGTGTTTGCCTGTCTATTAGAAGACCTGCCAGTAATGTTGCCAGTGAGAATAAATTGCTGCATTGTATTTTAGAATTTTGCCGTATATATTTTCCTTTATATATCTTTGGATTATGTTTTTCGCATTAAAAATACATTTTTGATTTGATTATTCAGTGAAACAGTTAGGAGCCTCTCACATCATTGATGTAGTCCTCGATGTCAGTGGGATCCGTAGGAGGCCTCCGCGGGTAGGTGGGGGAGGGCAGGTCATGTGGGGCATCCTTCCTGAGGGGCTGCTTGCCTCGAGGAACACCCGCCCCTGGGTAGAAGGGCCCCGGGGTGCCAGGTGCATCATGGGGATTCCACAGCAGGTCGATGTTAAAGGCATTCTGCAACGTGAGAAGAGGCCGCAGGTTGATTCTGTACGTGCTTTAATGATATAGTATTAACAGACAAACCAGAAAACAAACAAAAACACTCACATCATCAAATACAATTAAATACCACAGCTTAAAGAAAGCTTAAAGATACCTATACTTCTTCTCCTCTTCCAAACCATGTGAGCCTCACCTCATCCTCCTCACCCCCTCCTTGTTCATCATAGTTGAAGACATTGTCACGTATGTCGTCTTCTGACTCCCCGACAAGCAGACCTGTTCCTTTCTTGATATGGTGGCGTCTTCCACAGGTGGTCATCGCCACAGCCAGGAGCAGCAGCACTGCAAGTATTAATTCATTATTGTTTATCTGATTACATGATGGGACAGTTTTCTCCATCATAATTTTTTTTATTAAAATGAATGTATTCATAGTTTAATCTATAATATCTCAGAGCAGAATATTGGCTGAAACAACGTTTTTTATTTATATTTTACATGAGACATGAATGACTCATGATCAATCAATGAATTAAATCCTTGCAGGTCTTTCTTTTTAATACATGAAAAATTAGAAAGATTTTTGAGTTATTTGATGACTTATGCAATGGATTTGTGTCAAGCCCCACTACATGTTTTTTTTTTTACTGGTGATAGAGTTATAAATGTTTTATATATATATACTAAAACAGCAGGTCTTCTGTCATTTATTGTTGTTGAAAATGTAATACTACTGTGTGAATCATTTTTTATAAAAGCAACAATGTTATAAGATGGATCACTCACCTCTAAAGAATATGAAATGTGTCACATATTTTAAAATTGTTTGTGATTTTGTTTGGACACAAATGAAACTATTTGAAATCTCGGGACAAGTTTGTTCTATTTTTGTTAAAAGAAAATATATTCTATTAAAGATGACACTTACACAGCAGGAGTGTAATACTGGCCATGATGATAACGAGAGCGATGAAGCTGATCCCCACACTGGAGCCTAAGAGAGCTCCCGCCTCGGACTTACAGTCTCCGAAGGAGTCACAGGGACACACAGTGACGTTGACCTGAGCGTAAGCATCCAAAACAGGGCTGCCAGAGTCTGACACCAGCACAGTAACGGCATACTCTCCAGCCTCCAGCTCTACAAGGGGCTGAAGCACAGCATGAGTATCTGAAGCAATAAAAAAAAAAAAAAAAAAAAAAAGGAGAAAGAGAGGAAATGAGAATGGTGTTGTTAGGAGAACCATCTTTTATGTATATCCATCCTCTCTCTTGTTGCTCTTTTCTTACCGTTGACTTGAATAATAGTCCAGTTGACTGACAGATCGTCAGATATTTCAAAGAAGAAGGGGGCAGCATGCGGAGAAAGGTCTTCATCCACAGCAGTCAGAACCAGACCAGAACGCGTCCGGCTGGCACCCCTGCATACAGAACCACTCAGAGGAAAGAGATGCGGAGGGAAGTCGTTGGTCTCCGTCAGTATGATGGCCACTGTGGCAGTAGTTGACACACCACCAGCATCTACACAAGTGAACACACATGCACAATAATGTCACGAGTTTATTCAGTATTAGTTTCCACCAAAAAAAGGTACCACAACAATCATCTATGTCCGTTAATCTCTCTTAAAGTGATAACCAAATTAATTCAAATTTGTATCCTGGCCCTTACTTGCCTCGACGAGACGGAAACTAAGTTGTGGTGCCAAAGTTTCACATTTTTAATGTAAATCAGATTTCTGGATTGTTTTTGAATCAGTGAAATTAATATCAGTGTAGTGGCCTCCCTGAATAACCCTCATAAATTGAACAAAAAAAAACACTTCAATTCCATTGTAGGGCTAATATTGCAGTTTCTCAAGACGCCCAGTAGGGGGTGGTAAGCGTCCGCAGAAACAGTCCGTGAAGGTCTAAGCGGGAAAAAAACGGAAGTAAAGCAACCAAGCTAGCTGCTGTGAGAGGACTAAGTTGTTAAAAGTTGACGTTAAAGTTATTCGAGACCATAATTCAAGATAGAGGAGCGGTGTGGCGGTATTTTGTTGTTCAACAGCAGGTTTCGGTGGATTATAGCTTGGTGTGTTTCGAAGATAAATCTCAGGTGAGCGTGTTTTGTTTTCTGCGCTGGCTTAAAGTTGATGTAGCTCGTGATCAAGTTTATGAACAAGTGAAAAACAACAACAACAACAACAACAACAACAACTCGAGAGGCAAGTAGCCTGTAATAGAAAGCCAGCCCAGAATGACTGTGTAGTAGTTAGTTGTTACAAATAAAATGTTTTTTTTTTTTTCTCTTTCCGTGGCATTTTAGTTTACCCGTCACAAAGTTTTGTGTTTTGGTTTTTGAACATTTATATTAGTTAGAGAGACCGTGGACCACGTGATAACTACAAACTTTAATAAACAAAATAAAAAAAAAAAGATTTTATTTGAAATTTAAACTGTTCATTATGCAGGTTTTTTTTTTTTTTTTTTTTGCACTGCCGATTTCTGAGAAGGCAGTGAGGGGCACCGACGCCTGTGGAGAGCCGCTCTGTGAATCTGGATGCACCGGACGCTCCCCTTGGATCACAGGTACGCTTAAATAGGAGGCCACTAACTAAACTGAAACTAGGTAGTTAATTGGGGAAAAAAAACAAAACAAAAAAAACCCCGCATTTGACTGAACCAAACTAAACTTCTTCAATAAATAATGAAACTTGCATCCGAAGAGGAAATTAACAAGGACCAAAGAAAACGTTTTGAACTCATTATGTAAAACCTCTCGGGTGATAATAGAAACTGAAGGACATCAGACCAGATTAGAAAACCTGCTGGATTTAAGCATATTACTAAGAAACCAACGAGCAATCCAATTTCTTTCTCTTAATTATCTGAAAAAGTACTCTGAATGAAAGAGACAAATCAAAATGAAATGTGTGAATGGGGGATTTTTTAAATTTTTTTTTTTTTTATTTGGATTAATTTATTGTGTCTGTTCTCTCAAATTAGTATTTATGTTTTATCAGCCTCCTTGCAGGGGCTGCACTTAAGATGATGCAAGCTTTTACCATCCCATTGTAACAAGTAGCTGGATCTATTTTAAAATATTACATTGACATTAGAAACAACAAGGGATTAAGCAGTCTTGGCTTTGTCCAGTTTTTCATTCTTTTTCTCTTTAATTAATCTTCATCTAAAGTCAGTTTGCTAATGGCTCAAACTTTTGAAAATCTTAAATGTTATATCATTAAATAGTTTAGGATTCATTACTACAAGAACCAAATAATAGTAAGTGGATGAACTGACCTATAACCTTGACAACAGCGGTGTAGATGTTGTTTTTAACATGTGGAGATCGCATGTTAAAGGATCTTCTTGCGCTTATGTCTCCTGTATCTTTGTTGATGTCCAGCCACCTGTCGGGATCTCTGCTGATCTCATACCTGCCATACAGACAGCAGAGGAAAACATTATCCAAAAGTTTTCTAGCCTTTTTAGAAACAGGAAAATAGTCTTTTTATTCTGCTGCTGCGTCATACCTCAGGTCAGAATTGTCAGGATCAAAGGCAATATTGGTTTGCAGCAGTGTCCCAGGAAGCACAGACTCAGGGACCACAATCTTTATGGGGTCCTCTCTGAAATGTGGAGCCTCATTCTCGTTCACAACAGTGATCACCACTGTGGCGGTGCTCAGTGGCAGGTTGGGAGCCTTGTTGCTCAGAGGATTGACGTTTTCTACAGTCAAAATCAGGATGTGCTCACTCTGTACCTCATAATCCAGGGGCTGCAATACAGGACAGACAGGACAGTTTGTGGAAGTAAACATTTGCACTGCATTTGGATAGTAAAGGAAATGAGAAATCTAAAATAAATGTTAACAGTGGCCATAAATTCAGTCATTTAATGTCATTTCAAACCGAATTTACTATCTGACAAAAAATGCAGGAAAAGCCAAATGAGCACTTTTTCCTGAGCACCTTGTAGCTTTAAATTGACCCACTAGATGGTGGTGTTTAACTGTGTCTGACAACCTCAATGTTCATTTTGATTGAGGGGAAACACCAACCATTGTAAAGATATGTTATTTAACTTAAGAAGTCTGGGATATAAAACACTGACTGAAAAGTTCTGGAGAATAACTTTGTTTGTTTTACAATAAGATTCTACAACATTGTACTTTGCAGGTCTATAATAAAAATGTTTTTCTTCAAATTTCCTAAAATGTTCCTATTTAATAGTTCCCAACAACATTCCTGAAAATAACGGTTTAATTCGGTAGGGAAAACTAAAACAATGTCCAATTGTTAATTTATTTGTAATAAATGCTAATGTGGGTCAGCTGAACACAACAAAATATCAGATTTTTACACAGACAAGAATACATTTCAACATATATGAAGAATAAAGCTTCCAAAAATGAATACATATTTTTTGGGGGATTGAATAGAGCATAAAAAAAACATAAAACCACATGATTTGTCAAAGTTTTCTCGCATTTAATCACAGACCAAACATTGTCCCAACTCCTCCCAACCGTACCTCCAGCACTGTCAGGACGCCCTGGTTGGTGTCGGGATCCGTCCTGATGGCAAAGTGACTGTGAGGGTCGTTGGAAATGGAGTATTTGGCCTCCCAGTTCCTCGTTCCCTGATCATCTCTGTCTGTGACGTTCACTCGACCAATCTCATAGTCGTTTTTGTTCTCCTCCGCGGTCATGCTGTACTACATGCACCACACACATGAGCACAGATCAAAGGATTCAGACCACTGTGATAACGTGTTTGTCATAATATATAATGAAAAGAATCAGTGATTCATATTCCAATTGCTGGAATTAAGCAGTTTGAAGAAGTATTCCTAAATAACCGTTGTGTTTTATTGCCTGACACTCACCGTGGCAGGGCTGAACTGCGGCGCGTGGTTGTTGATATCAGATACATGAATGATGGCCACACCTTCACTAGTTAATCCCATACCCCCCATATCAGCAACCTGCAGTTTTAACCGGAAACTTTTCACCACCTGCGACAGAACACAGGCCACGTTAGTGAAACAAACCGTACTATGATGATCTCCAGAAATCTGCGTCTTATTTACCTCTCTGTCCAGGCCCACATCTCTTGTGTAGATGGCGCCTGTCTGGTTGTTGATACCAAACATCTTCTTGGTGACGGCGTTGGCAGGAATGCTCTCCTGGCCAATGATAAAGTAGCTCAGAGCAGCGTTTTCTGTCATTGGGTCATCTGCGTCTGTGGCTGACACTGACATCACTGATGTGCCTGTCAGAAATAATTGAAAGCTTTGGTCAACTGGAAAGATCAGCCGATCAGTCGCATGTGTTTGTGTTATTAGTGCTGAGGCTGCTAAACTTCACTGAAAAATTGCCCAACTTTACAAAACGTGTTCTTAAAATTATATTTACTTGGTATCATACTGGTATTGTAATGCAGCGGGTGATTGATGGATGTACCTGGGATCGAGAACTCGGAGACAGAGCCAACAAACTGGCTCTTACTGAAGGCAGGCCTGTTGTCGTTTTGATCCAGCACCACTATCTCTATGGTGGTAGGATTCTCTAGTCTCTCTCCACTGGGGGACAGTGCAAAGGCTTTGAGCTGCAACAGAAAACGTGTTTCATCGCAAAATATTGAACTCATGACTTTGTTATTTCTCACAATGAATTACCACAAATCTCAAGCTTTCCATTATGGAAGCATCCAACAGTCCCCTCAGGGTGACTTTAGGTATTAGTGGTGTCTGTACACAACATATGTGAGCAGAAAGAAATGTGCAGGATGTTTGGTTCAGCATTATGAAGTGACATCACACATCATCTGGTTTGAAACATTCTGAAGTTTCTCCCAAGATGCCCATTAAGGCCCTCGGTGACTGACCTCTGGCTGTCTGTAGTAGTGACGGAGACACTGATGTATGCTTTCAGACAGAAACGTGAACCTATGGTTTGAAACACGTGCAAGCTCTTCCATTCATTGAGGCGTGTGTTAAGTACTTCTGCTTTAAAACACCTTTCGAGGGACTTAACATGTTACGGCCATAAACACTCTCTTACCGTGAAGCTGTTGTATTTCTCTCTGTCCAGCGGCCGCTTGCTCCTGATTACTCCGGTTTTATCATCAATCTCAAACAGGTTCTTGGGATCCTGGTCCACCCCCGGTCCCTCTAACTTGTAGATCACCTCACCTGTGAAGATTTTGTCCGATTTGATCTGAACAATGACACAAGTTAAAGCTGATGATCATGGAAACCTCATGAGAAGGTGGGAGGAGGATTGTAAAGTACATATTGCAGCACCAGATGTGAGTTTGTTGACTGCCAGGGACCTTGAGACCTGAGTTTTCAGACTCTGAGAGGTCTTTGACTTATGGCAGGAAGTACGATTCAGAACTAATTATAACCAAGAGTCTATATGTTGTGCACTGTGTATTCACTTCCTTTGACATATTGCTTGTGTTGCATGACCATCACCAGAGAAAAGTGGCTCCATATTTCTCCTTTGTGCACTTACTGTTAGTCTGTTACAACCATGACGCAACATTTATAAATCACATAATCATCTGTGATAAAAATGACACCCAGCAGTACACGGCCTTATAGAAAGATGTTGAGCTGGATTCAGTATTTATCTCTATACATACAGAGTAATATCTAAATGCCCAGTCAGCCAACACCTCCCTAAAACATTTGCATGATGAGGATTTTGTTTCAGAAGAAAGGCAGCTAACTCTTGTTTTAGAGCAGCCTAATCTTCATCACAGTGTAAGTGTTAATTGTTGTAATCATGCATTCTGTTGGGAATAATTTAAGCTTCTGTTAATATTTAATCCCCCTGTTGCTTTGCCACATCAGAGTTGTAAAGCAGAAGGATCTGCCGGTTCTGGCAATGTCGTTCACCCTTCTACGCTTGTATTTCAATTTTGCCATATCTCTGTTTTGTTCTCTTTGTCGGCACCTATGGTATTAAGCAGTAATTGCAGGAGTGTTTTTGGATTTACCCCCAAATTTTTTTTTCGCAGAGGTCCAAATGGTGTCGCCTAAGTGATGTCAGTCAGTTGACAGTTGAAGAGGAAATGAAGAGCGAGCCTGTTGCTGTTTGCTCCTCGTTGCTTCTCTGGAAATTGCTTTGCGAACAATTCGCTGATTGTGATTTTTCTTGGGAATGTCGCCACAGTTATCCAGCTTGTTCAGTTCATAATACAGCAAATGCAAAGTCTTTCCTTAGTCAGCCTCAGGCTAAACCACTATCATGTTACCTGATTTGGTGAGACTTAACAGACATTTATTTAAATGAAAATCTTAAAGATTATTACGATAATGTCACTTGACAAATAAACACAGGACTCACCCAAATATTGTTATAATGAATAACCACCCTTCTGTTTATTTTATGCAAAACCTGCTGCAGGGTTTATTTAGGCACCTTACTAATATTTGAAGACTCAAGAAATTGAGAAATTTTACTTTAAATACCATTTACACGAGAAAGTACAGCAGTTATCCATTGATGAAAACCATTTTATAAACAAAAGCTGTATTTACCTGCACAAGGGCTTCAGGAACCTGCTTGCTATTCTCTGACACTCTGATTGGAGGGATGATCCAGTCCCTCTTCACTCTCACCATCCCCTTGTATTGACCTCTCCATGGGGAAAGGACCTGAGGATGCAGCTCTTCCTCATTGTTGTGAGGTTCTGCAGAGCTCCACACCTGAAGGAAAATAATTATAGCATGATACTCACAGGAAAATTAACGTCACGTTTCACTATTGAGACATGAAGATATATTGGATTGCGGTAGTCACCTTCATGGAAGACACACATTATATCATTCTATATTTGCAGCTGTTTGAAACCATGTCAGTCTCCCTCAGTGCTGTAACGCTCCCCGTGGCCTGAAGGAATGACTGTGTGCTAGCTGTAGTGCTGCGGATGTGTGTAATGTGGAGTCCGTGGGATTTTCCAGGGCAGAAGGGATGCCGGGCCGCGGCCTCAGGTTTCACTCACTAATACACGTATTTATCAGGTTCCTTTGATCTGGGTGCAAATTCATCCCAAGACAAGGAAACACAAACACTCATGCTCATTTCACAAGCCCTCCTTCACCACATTGCTATCTTGGCTGTGTTCGCGCGCGCACACACACACACACACACACACACACACACACACACACACACACACACACACACACACACACACACACACACACACACACACACACACACACACACACACACACACACGTCACATGTGAGAAACCACTCACACAACAGCTGCCGACTATGGATTTAGATGCTGTGCTTTCCCACCCGCATTCCCTCTCACACTCACAAATTCCCCTTTATGCTCAGCTCTGCACCTGACTGGGAGTTTAGGGTCACCTTACGGATCTGCTCCGCTGTTGGAATTCCTCAGACACACTCATATACATGCTTTCTCACACACACACACACACACACACACACACACACACACACACACACACACACACACACACACACACACACACACACACACACACACACACACACACACACACACACACACACACACACACACACACACACACACACAGGCTGACATACATGCATGTGCATCAACAAAACACCCACCCACGCATGTACGCTTATATACACATTTCCGTAAGTTGCTTCCTGCTTCTCTCAGGGATTTCACTGGATTCAGCATTAGTTCTCATATGTTCAACAGCTTAAAGACATCTGTTGAACCAGAAACAAATATTGGTTGATTAACTTTCTGATATGTTTATCTTTATGTTTTTATTTAAATAAAACACAATACTGATGATTATTCTCTTCCATTAGAGTTGTATCTGAGGCATAAATAGACAAGCTAAATAATGGATAAAGAATTTGTGGATATTTATTAATGGCCTTGTGGTCCCTGCCCTGTCTCTGGAGTGGGTGATCGGGTATACTGATCCTCTGGCATGTTGCTGGACAGTGAAGGGGGGGAATGGCAACCATGGCTGGCATTTGCCTCCCGAGTTGGAGGGCAGGCTAATCTTGGTCTGTTCTATATTCTTGACCCCTACCTATTTAACTTTTTGTAGCCACCGTCATCCACTTACTCGCAGAGATGTTTACATTCACATTCCAGCAGTGCATGTCACCCACACACATTCACCCTCAGTCATCTACTGCCATGCTTTATCAACTTCCTTTGATGGGGGTAGCACACATTCTGCATTGTTACTTAATCTTAAAATCAATAACAGCTGCATCACAGTTGAGCATTCAAATATAGCACTTTCTAAGCTTGCCTGAATTGTGCACATTTGGGCAAACGTAACCGCCTTTGTCTAATTTTGAGAATGCACACACAGCAAGTTTCAGACCAGTGAGTCTCAGTGGAAGTTCATCAAATGTAACAACAAATGGCTTCACTCTTCTCCAGTACACCATGCTTTATTCACCAAATACAAAATAAGAAATTTACTTATAGTTAATCCTAGATTGACAAAATGAGGTTGAAAGTTTATTAGATTTTTCACTATGCTAGCACTTCTGTTAGCCTGTACCAAATGCTGACTCAGCTCAGCATGTTAGCACATTAACATTTGCTAATTAGAACTAAACATGGTTCACAGCTGAGGATAATGGGAATATTAATAGTTTGGCATCTATTTTGCCATAAACCGAAGTGGTAAACAGAAAAGTTGGACTTGAAGATGCTAGAAAGGTTAAAAGATCATCAACGTTATTATAATTCATCCCAAGGGGGTCATGAATGTGAGCTTTGTGACAATCCATTGTTTTCTTGGTCAAGACATTTCACTCCAAACCAGAAATGTCAAACTGCCGCTGCCTTCCCAAGAGCAACCTGCTAACATGAATAAAGAGGGAGGTTCAATCATTCCGTCCATTGGTTGTTGAAGAAAGAGGATTTAAAAAGCTGCTTGTAATGCCGTATGTTTATATTTATCATATTCAGTTATTATTTTTGTACTAATTAATTTTACTCCAGTAAATTTCTATTTCTGCTATAAGTTAATGTACTTTGGACAAACTATTTTGATCAAATTATGGTAAAGTTCTGTTATGTATTTAGAGTTGTATTAATTGTGAGCTATACATCACATGAATGATCAGCGAACTAATCTCAGATGCTACAGGGATGCAAACAAGACCTCCGAAAATGTTTGGTGAGAAAAGTTGAGTTGTCTTTTAAACTTTTATGTATTAAAGTAACAACAACAGCAACAAAATGTTTCAGCTTTGCTAAAATCTTAAACATCAGGAGATGATAAGGAAAGCTTACAATCACCACCAGGTTGTACAGAACAGAGTTTTTGTTTTGTTTTGCACACTTCCTTTTCACACAGTCTACATCACGAGATGCCGCTGTGTTTTGGACGGTGGCTCCACCGTGTATCCGGACTGTTATAATGCTTTTACCAGACCAAGATACGGTAACACCAAAGAGTCACGTTACCAATTAGACCGGTAAGTGCCTTTTCTGACAGCCTGAGCGATGACACCACACAGATTAGCTGTTTTAGAGGCTTTTCCCAGATACTTTTACACCTTGGCCTTTCACCTTGGACCCTCACAGAAGTAAGGACAGCTTGTTTGGGGATGGTATGCTCTAACACCAACAACTGCTGCAAACACTCAAGTTTGAGAAATTTGGTTCTACCTCCCTGATGCTGACTTTAGAGAATAGGAGTGATCTTTCACACTGTAATTAGTATTCTCGGTCATTTGACGTACTTTAAGTCCAGAGATGTACATTTGGTAAGTTATATTTGGTGTCATTACCCGTACTAGCTGTTATTAAAGAAAGTTGTATCAACAGAACACTGCTTTGAAAACATATGGAGCATTATGTACTCTGATGAGCGACATCTTAACGTTTTCCAAGAAACGTAATCTCTATTGACAAGAAGAATTCGCTTGTTAAATTTCTAAACCTGTCAGACAGAGAGGAAATGTGTTGGCGTCACATATCAGTTGCACTCAAACATGCACTGTAAGACTATTAAACACACACACACACACACACACACACACACACACACACACACACACACACACACACACACACACACACACACACACACACACACACACACACACACACACACACACACACACACACACATACTAGCATTCACCTTATAGTGATCACTGTAAAACTACTTCCCAAGTGTTGCTGCTGCTGCAAATGCATTAAATTTCTGACGATCATTCACAAAGCCATCAGAACGGTCCATGTTCAAAGTACGGGCACGCATTCATTGAAGTTGTCTTTCCTGGCATGCTTATAAACTACTTTAGTTCCCGTGCTTATAAGCAAGACATTGTAAATGTCTGCCTTAAAAGCAAATATTAACCTCGTGATATTTTTGCTGCTGTTTACAGCCTAAAGAAAAGGTATCTGGAGTGGGGACGGTTTATAGCATTTTACATGGTGGAGAATAATGTGGAGACACGCAGAAGGAAAATGTAACTAACAAATTCTGCCAGTTTGTCAAGCTTACTGTGACTTTCTCAGTGTCACTTTTCACAAAAATGCTGTTTGCTATCTTGTAATATTTTTTAGAAGCCTCCCGCTGAGAGTGTTTATCTCAATACTAACTCTCCATTGGCCCGAGTGTGTCCTCTCCAGAAGTGTGTGAGCGGAACAGTCTTGCAAACAACTCAAGAAAGGACTGAGCAGCAGAGAAGAAATGTCTGCAGCATGCCAGACCGTCTCTTCGTCCACAGGCTAGAGGTCAAACAGGTGTCCCTCTGGTCACTTCTGTTCCTCGTCCTCAGGCACAGACATTCAACCAGTCCGTCTCCAGTAGTACTGCTCCCACACCCCTACTCTTTGCTAAGTCATGACTGCCTGGCATGGGCACGGACATCCTATTTATGGTGACACTACAAGTGTGTCTCCCCCTTTGAGCAGATGTCTGAGCTTTAGGAATGCTGAGCAAGGTTATAACATTAGGCTAAAAGTAGGCCTCAATAGGGGCATAAACATGTTACTGACAAAATATAAATCACTATTATTTAACTACTAGAGTCTCTTTAACTCACTGAAGGTGGATGCGTCTTTATAAACTCATTCTGTTGGGAGAAACATGAATAAAAACCCACAGTGCTTCGTAGAAATTCAAAGTGAATTTGTGTAAATGTGAATTTGCACAAATTATGAAGTCTTGGGTTTGAAAATTCGACACAATGTAGTTGCAACAGCAAATAAACGTAGGAACATAAAGTATTAAAAAGTAAAGAAAAGTAAACAGCAGAACATTTTAAGTGGAAAAAAAAAGTTTAGGAGATTAATAGAGACGAGTGAAAATTCATCAACCAATTGAAATTCAAAAATGAAATCTACCAATTTCAACAAAACTCTAACATTTGTACACGGGTTAATTACCTTATTTAGTAGGGATACAAAATGCCACAAACAGTCAACCCATTATAACATTGCTACTGGCTTATCCTTGTGTATGACCATGTGTCAGTCTGTCAAAAATAATCAGATAACATAAAGGAAAGGAAATTGACTGTTTGATTGACTATTTGTTATGATCTGGAATTGGTCTCTCCACCTTTGCTCCCTCTGAAACTCTAGTCAGTGGAAAACAGCCTGCAAGTATCCACACCCAGCAGGACCTGTGATTCAGACTCTAAATCCTCTGACTGATTGTTTCCGATGAGTGAAACCTCAGCGCCAGCTGGCCGCAGCTACACACTCTTGATTTGTACCCGATTTCATGGTCTAGAAGCGACCCGCTCTTCTGTCCACACGGGGGATTACAGAGCGGGACAAATGGCATCACGTATGCATCTGGGAACAGCTGTGGCTGCTGCCCACTTCTCCCCACAACGTCCACCACAACACGCCCCAACACTTCAAACACCAACTCACTGAAAATTAAAAGAGCACAACTGAAAGCGATCAGCCATAAAAGCCTCTGGATTGGATTGATAGCTGCTGATGGTTGAATTCATTTAATTCTGATTATTTATTTATTGGCACTTGCAAATTATTTCTATTTGTTTTGCCTATGAAACATGTATTAGAATAAAAGCGATGCCCAAAATGTTTGTGTATTTTTCCAAGATGGCCACCTGCCGCTTTTGGGAATCACTAAAAACATAAAATAAGAGTATTTTGTGCATTGTTATAGCAGGTGAAACACTAGCAAAGGTTTGTTTGTAGAAATGAACCAAAAATATTTTTTCCTTGTTTGTGTATTTTATCACATGTAAGGCAGTAGCAACCGTTGCTTAGCACCCTAACAATTCATCGTCTTCATATATGGAGAGATTTACGAACTCAAAACTCCGTAAAAGGCCATTATTAATGTTGAAGATTCGCTCCAACAAAATCTTTTAGGCACTTTGCACCTTTTAAGATTGAAAGACGTACAGCTTGCTCCTTCATGGAGGACAGCAGCTGAAGTCAACTTGTATTCAACATAATTACAATGAAATGATGACTGAAAATGACAACTACAAATTGTTCTAAAACACTTACAGAAAGTTCTCAGTCTTCTTGCAGTATTATGCATTTTGTCATGGTTGGTTGGTATGTTCTATATTTAATGCGCCCAAATACATATAAATAAATATGTTGATTTCCTACAAATTAATTTCCTCATTGGAAGTTCAATTGGCGTTTTATTGGTAAAGTGATGAGTGTTTGGGAAAAGTTGAGCTTTGAAGCTTTTTTTGTTTTTCGCTGTTACGATGAATTGGATTCCATTGTAAATGTTGTGAATCCAGACTTTTGCAGCCACTTGATTAGCTGTAATGAGCTTTTTTAGAGCCTTTACCGTGAGATAAGTATTTGCTAATAAAAACACCATTTCTTTAAATGTACTTTTTTAAATGCATTTTATTTACATTTAGTCAAAGAAACTCTACTTTAAACAAACAGAAGAGACTCTTTTTTATTATTTGGTTATCACCCCTCTGGGACTTGTAACACCTCTGGTATTTGAAGGAGCAATGTAACCTGGTATCAGCCTCACCACACAGAGCTTAAGTAGATATCTGCATCAGACCTGAGGACTGGGATTCTGCACCTTAAAGGTTATGTTTCAGGGTTCACAGGCCTTTCAAACCATCCGTGTTTATATGGAAAGTCATGAAAATAATTTTACAGAGGACCTGAGGATTTGACCAAAATATCACAGAGGCTGAGGCCTCACTGTGACTAACTGGTTTTCCCCATGGCCGGGCCAGCGATCTATCACTCCCCTGTTCAAAAGATACTACATATATTTTCTGTGATTTGCTCCACAATCAATTAGCCATAGAATATAAAAATGAACCACAAAAGATTTTCAACCACGCAGATGATGCAAAGTTGAAGACACATTTAACAATTAGCAGGTCAGAGAAGCTTACTGAGAAGATCTTAAAAATTTTCTTCCACAGCTATTTAGCATCTGCACGATTACCACGAATAAAAGAAAAACCACCACAGTGAGTTCCCTCAAGAATCACTAGAGGCCAACTCACTCGTCCACCCAACCTGGGATGCATTACTACCCCAAACAGAGAGGGAGACTGATGGTGATTGGAAGTGCTGTTGGTAATAAGTCAGTTTACATTGTCATCCATTGTAGATCTCATAATGGCTTCTGCTGACAGGGGCTACTAATGATGCCCTGAGCCCTCTGTGCACATCTGGAGTCTCCTTCTCCTCAAAACACTTCTTCATCCTCTCTCCAACTAGGATGAAGTGTTTAGATCAGCCACAACCTCTGATTGCAGAGCCAGCTTGGAGCCTCTATTGATGAAAATTAGGTGATGTTTGTTTGAGCACATCACTCAGGTAAAAACATAAACTGTATATTTGAAGAGGGCAGCTAAAGGCTGTTCTCTAAACAAGATGATACTGGAGGAGCAGACAGCAGAAAGTCTTTGGCTAACCTTTGGAGGTAGGCTGTGTAGATCAGTAGTATCACACTTCAACTCAAGTGCAACTGGAGTACCTTCACAGCAGTCGATACAAGCCATATGTTCAATTACTTGTTATTGACATTTTTATAGCAATCACCAGGTGGAGAGGGATATATCGACCTCAGACACCTGTGCTCGAAGGTCAATGTTATCTTCAGTTCTTGGCAACCGAAAATAACATTGCCCTCAAAACTACCCTCAGTCCAAGTTGATCATATTTACTTTTTTGTATTTTAAATGTCTTTTTATCCACTGCGTCAGTGACAGACAACACACTACAAATGTATTAGAAAAACAAACTGAAATACTTATAAGCTGAATTAAATCAATCTATTTTGTTCATTATAATCGACAGCAGCTATAAAGAGACAAATATTTGTCTTACCTGTCGAAGCAGAGTACCCATCAGCACACACGCCACCAACATCCGTACCGCCATCCTCAGTACCTGCACTCACAAACTCAGCACGGACAGATCTCGGACCACTGAAAGATCTGCACTAAACACGAAGCTGCTGACGGGCTCTACTGAGCAAAAAGGCCAAACTGTCCGACCTGTCCCTCTCTTTCCTTCCCTCTCTTTCCTTCTCTGTCTTTCCTTCGCTGTCTTTCCTTCCCTCTCTTTCCTTCACTCTCTCCTCCTGCTCTCGCAGTCTCTCTGTCTCGCTCCCTCTGTTCCTCTCCCAGCATCTGTCTCTCACAGCTCCACCCTGTCCATAGCTGGGGTATGTCTCACAGTCGTGGGGTAAGGGGTTAGAATTTCAGCAGTGGGCCTCCCATGTACCCAGCACATGTGCTGTCACTCACAGGGCCGGAGAGGGAGAGAGAGATGAGGAGGGAAGCAGGACAGCTGTTGGTACTGCAGACACAAACAGTGTCTTCACCAGTGAGTACATACACTTTTTTTTAAAAGAGTTTTACAGAGATAAAGGAAAAGAACAAAAAAGGACAAGTTGTGAAACGATGCAAAAATCTTAATATTTTCTTCTTTTTAAATGTGCACTGATTTGGTTCCTCGAGGACTCTGATGGAAGCTGAGTATCTGTGACAGAAACAACAGTCAGAGGCAACACCAGTAATCTGTTCCCCTCAACATCCGCTCATGAAGTCATTCTTCATGGTTTTTTTGGGGCTGTGAAGATTTCTGGCTCCACACTGTTCAACAGCTGAATCTTGTCATTCAAACTACGAGGCACCCAAATCTATTGTCAACACCTCTATTCATCAACTTAAAAATGCATCAAAAGGCATAAAAGGAATAGTTTGACATTTTTGGAAATAGGCTTCTTTTGAAGACTTGGATGCAAAGATCAATACCTCACCAGGATGCATCTGTTCAATATAAACTAGCAACCAGTGAGCTTTACTTTCACCAAAAAGTTGTATGGGGGGACAGATAGCCTGGATCGAAAGACAAGAGGGGTCCGTGTAGACTCTTGTGGACTTTAGCAGATGACCAACTGTATATCACTCTGACCCACTGTAACGACGCACCGCCGTTAGCGATGCTGCGGGCAGTATTTGAGATGTGGTGCGATGAAGGTGCCGAGGACAACACATCGTTTTATTGGATATATTTATTATTTGGAGGGTGGTGGACCTTTGGTGTGGTGTTAGAATGAAAAAAGAAATGTAGCTTCATCTGAAACCCCTCCTGGACAACTTTATTGACACCTGTTGAAGCAGAGGTAAAAATATTTCAGCATTGTACTGGCTCCACTGACAGCACCACGCCCCTCTTTAATCACTTTCCTTTTGTTTTTAAGCCTGTTGTTCTTGTCCGGATCAACCTTTATGTTGCGAGGCTGCATACGTAACCTCCCCGTCTAGTGTGATGTGTGTCGTGCCCTCGCACATTCACAACATTCAGCCTGGACCCTTTGATCTCCTGCTATTTGGAGCACTTTGTCAAAGCAGAAGATGAAGATCTATGGTGCTCTACGGGTGATGTCAAAACAGAGATTGCCATTGCTGTGATGCTTAAAATTTGACTGAAAGGCTGCCATGATCGATTGAGTCCGAGTGTTCCAGGCAGCCGGATCTGTTGCAAGATAGGGTTGTTGTTCTCAGAGTTAGAGGGGAGTGAGAGAAGAAAAAAAAACAGGAAGTTGCAACCAGCATGGGAGAGGTGCAAGTCCAGGTCTCTTCCACGCTATTTTCAACACATATCAACACCCTTTCAGCAAGTCTGTTCACAGGTCAAAGGTCGATACGGATGTTAAGAAAGTAAACAACTTTGGACCATATCTACTTCTCTTTTGCCACAACGACACCTGCACTTGTAGGTCAGACACCTTTTCATGTCAAAAACCAAACGTGAAGTCCAACTGTGACATTAAGGAGGACAAATTAAACTTCATTAATGTTGAGTTACTTTTGAAACGGAGACACTGGTGATACTACAGTCATGAAACTCATGCTAGAAAGTAGAGCAGCAAAATAATTGTGTTGGCAGGCTGACTATTCATGCTGAGTGGGTGCCTGCATGCTTTCATGTATCAGTGTGTTCACGAATGTGTGTGTGTGTGTGTGTGAGAGTTCTGGTATAAAGGGGTGATTTTACAGCACCTGTCTCTGTCATTTCAGGCAGAGGCAGTTGGCAGGAGCCACCCTGATGTTTCACTTCCTTCAACCCCCACACACACTTACAACAGGCGCTCATGCCAGTACACGCAGACATTTCATGTAGTGTTGGAGGAAGGTTGCCGGTCCATCAGGTCGTCACGATCAGTATTTTGAGTAAAAACACTCAGGTGTGGTTCTTATAGATAAGACCGGGTCCAAAAGTGATGCTTAAGTTTAAAAGTTAAACCAATTAAAATTGTGCTCCAAACATTTTCAGATTCAGAAACAGCGCTCTGCTGCCCACTGTTGGCAGGAATAACTGCAGACATCAACACTGTTATCGTTTCTGAGAAGGGGAACCAAACTGACAACACTGGAGACACGGTCCAGGACAAACAGGTGAGCCTTAAGAAGCTGATAAACGGTTACAAAAACTGGCAAAATCGAGGGACCCTTCCGTATTAAAGGGAACAACACGGACACAGGACGATCTAGCAACTGAAAAACGGAGAGTCGGGACTATTATGTATATACAGGGTGGCTAATTGGCTATTGAGGCACAGGTGGGTCTGAAATCTGGGTGAGTGATTAGAAAATAAAGCAAGAAATAAAATGAACTAAAAAGGCAGAACTATGACAAACGTAAAAAGATCAGATAACAATAATGAGACAAGTTGACAAAGTATAAAACTTTTGTTCCGTTACACATCATTTTTATATAACAAAATCTACTAAATTAAAAGTAAGAGTGAATGAAAACAGTTTTTAGAAATCCTAGGTTTGGGACTTACTTGCCGTACAAACAAATGAAATACATATACAATTATAAGAATAATCTTGCTACTTATATGAACTGTTTTTACCACTTGACAGCAGTACAAGCTGTAAACACAACATCGGTATATTATCACAAATACGGTGATAATACGTCACTTTATAAAATGCGAGCAAACAACAGCCTGCAGTCCAAACCATACGTATTTGAACAGTTACACAGTTTGTGTTCTTCATGCTCTGCACCGCATCACATTCAGTCTAAAATTAAATAATAATACGACATTAAAGTGCCAGCTCTCCCCATTTGAATAGGCTGATGTAAATATGCAAAAGTTGTTCCTGAAATATAGTCCCTTTAATGCATAGTGGCCAAAGTTTGTGGGCTCAAAAATACATGGAAAGAGAAACATTAAAATGAAATAATCATATTTAATATTAGGTGGGAAATCCTTTTCAATCAGTGACTATACCTGCTTAGTTATGCAGCTAGCCAGCGCTTCTGTTACTGCTGTTTCAGCTGATGTTCTTGATTACCAAGCTAGTCATGCGGAGAAAAAGATAGACTTTTTCCAGTTACAAATTAAGCCAGAAACGAGAGAGTTTTCCACCGAGTCTGGGAACAGTTCCAAGAAAATGACTCGGTGCCTTCAATTTTTTTTCTTTGGCAGAGGAAGTTTGACATGTTTGGATAATATCACTGCCAAATAATAGATGTAATAACAAGAAATGTGCAAGTCAATTATATAGACAGGGGGATGACATGCAAAACCAGAATCTGTGCACTGCCACATTGCCAACTTTGAATTACTGAAGAATATCTGCCCAATGCAGAACATGATGAAATGACTGAGTTTCAAAGGCTCGCTCATGCTGGGTCCCACTGAGGGTGATAATAGTGGAGAAGGACGGCGGTGCTCTCGAAGCTGGAGTTAGGTCAGGATACAGTATTCGACTGAGCACACAGGTGGCTCGAAGCCCCACTGATCAGGAAATAAGAACCCAAGCTGGTAGCTGTCTGGACCAACTGGAAGTAACACTATTAATGATGAATACTGGAAGGAGGCAGAGGAAACCTGTAATTGGTTTTCACACTACATCACTGACGTCAGTTACGGGTACAACAGTGACACATCTGGAAATCTAAATGTTTTTTTGCATTATTTCTTGCATTGTTGTGTTCATCAATAGCCACCTTTATAAAAGTAAGGACAATTTATTTGAAAAAAAAAAACCCACAAAAAAATGTTTTTACAGTTTGAGTCATTTTTGTTGCCTTATGAGGGACAATCTCAAATAGATAAACCAGTTTTTTTACATTAGCGTTTCACCATTCGCAAGATGAAATCTGTATTGGTCCCATATTTGGTTCCCAAAGCATACTCATAAAAACAGATACTCTGCTGTTTTGCTCCACTTTGTAGCTGCCTCAGCTTGTTTTGTTGACCTTTGTCTGTGAACAAGTGAGTAATGCAATCTTGTTTTGTGATGATAATTTATTAGTTCATGCTAGTCTTCTAATTTTGTTCAATCAGGGCATATATTGAAAAGCCCCCTCGACATTTGTTATTTTAATTTGGGGTATAATTAGGATCATTTTGGCTTGCTGCCTTCTTGACAGGAAGTCAATTCCAAAGTCAACAAAGTATAACCGCCCCTAAGTCAGCGTCCAATTAGACCAAGTCTCCAACACTCTCTAAAGTGCATTGCGAAGCACTAATATCATTTCTGCATGTATAATGTAGAATCTACCATCTTCAGTGTGAGTCATTGATCAGCTGCCAAAACATTTGCCAAAGTTGCAGTTTTGCAAAAAACAAAGTACACTGGTCATTAAATAGATAATAAAGAAACCAATAGTATACAATTTTGTTTTACATCTGCATTTTCTTTAAAAATGCACATCTCCTTTCATTTGTCTTTTCTTATAAGTGTTTACAGAAACTTAAAAAAAGAATAAAATGTAAAAAAGGAAGTTGTGCATTGGACAGTGAGCTGAATAGGACACTGCTTACTGCGCTTCAATCTGGGCATTAGATTGTCAGTTAGACTGCCGGCTGATCTTTGTTAATGTCTTTGTGGCTTTTCCATCCATGCTAAAAAAAAAAACACCAATTGATTAGCCAAAATGTTGTCTTGTTTTGTTTTGATTGCAATTTGTCCTCTTTGTGCAGCCAATGTTTTTCTCTTGTGCACCTGCAGAGGGCAGTGTTAGACCACATAAGCTTTGAGCTGGAGCAGAGAGGAGGAGGGGCGGGAGGGGGGGGGGGGGGGACTTGTAAGACTTAAGATCCATCTAGCCGAAGAATAGAACAAATAATGATCCTGAGGGTGGAGAGCAACATATAAAGCAGACTTACCATCCAACAGTTTGACAGCGAAGTGCAGTCTGCTCATCAAAATAACACAATCACAGACACAAAAGCCTTGTATCATGCACACGGTACACTAAAGTAATCTCTGCATTAAAGTCAGCTAGTCACCTTGTTTTATAGTTATGGCCTGAAAATGAATCTGCATTCATCGCATTCACAAATCTATAATGTATTTTTAATGCAGTGACTCAAAAGCTTCAAACAGCACAATGTAACATTTCAACAGGCAACAGTGAGAAGAGCCGAGTGTGTGAGAGGTGGTCGGGTTGCTGCGGCTCGGCCTTCACCCCCAGTCAGCCTCCACCAGGGTGGGTTGCCAATTAGAGCCAACACATATGACACACTTGACTCCCCCGCTTGAACCATGGCTGGAGATAATAGGCCTCTTCCTGCTGCTCAATCGATGACATACTGTCCCCGGGTGGATGTCTGCCTCACTACACACATACAGGCAACATACGTGCAAACACTTTCTTTCTCTGCCTCTTCTCTATCAGAGAGTAAAATGTCAGCTTCTTGTTTCTTACAAAAAAAAATATACAAGCGACACACACACACACACACACACACACACACACACACACACACACACACACACACACACACACACACACACACACACACACACACACACACACACACACACACACACACACACACACACACACACACACACACACACACACACACTTTCTTTTGCACCATTTTTTCAAACAATAAACATCGACTTCCAACCAGGAAAGCCATATTATCCATGATGAGATAAGACTACTGCAAAAAACACTCAATGCACAGTGAATTTATGCGTACATATATGGCTAATGCATCGGCTAAGTGTGTTCCTAAGTCTAGCTAACCCCACCGGAGGCGTGAGGGCACCTGAGTCACGGGGATTAAAGACATTACGGTAATGGATATATGTTGTGTGCAGTAAAAGGCAGACACCTTGTGTGAACTTGCTCTCATAAGTCATGTCTCGACATTGTTGTTCCTGACTTGCATCTCGATTTGGTTGCTAGACCTCGGCTATCAATATGGCTGGGCCCTAGCTGGCTAAGCAAAAGCACAAACATTGCATCAGTACAAATTCACAAAGCTCAGTGTGATGCAAACCCGCCCGACTAACATCATCCCCCCACCCCCACCAGTGCCGCCTCTGTAGTGTTGGTTTTCTCTGAACAATGTCTGAAAGTGTGTTTCTTTTTGTGTGTTTCTGTACGTGTACAGTAAAGTTGGTGCTGCTCTCCGTATGGCCCGAGGGAGAGGAAGAGGAGAGATGGAGAAGAGTGGGGGAAGGCTCCTGCCTGGCTTTTTTGGATGTGGGCAGATTAGAAGTAAGGAGAGGGGTGGATGGGGATGGGTGGAGGGTAGGCTGTGGTTGACAGTTGAGTGCGTGCGTGAGTTTAGTCTGCCTCCATCAGCTGCCAGAGTTGTGGATGTCAGGCCAACCCGAGGCTCCTGGTCCTCCCTCTTTCTCCCTCTCTCTGTGTCTGTCCCTCCCTCTGCTCACTGGCAATGTCATGTTGTCAGGCCACATATGCTTGTCTGCAGCAGAGTGGAGGAGGGGTGAGGGGTGAGGGGTAGGGGAGGACGTGGGGGGCCGGGGGGGGTGTGGCGGGTGGAGGAGACATAGGCACATGGGCAGCCTCCGTCTTTTTCCTGTCGCCGTTGACACTTGTCTTGCCCGTGTGGTGCTGCCGTTGTTCCCTTTTAACCCCTTCAGCTCCCCCCCGTCCTCTCTGCCTGCTGCTCCCCTCTCCGTCTCTGCGTGGATAACATCAGTTAAGTCGACAATTACGCTCACAGGGCTTTTTGTTTTACTTCCAGCGTGATTTTGTGTCCCTGCCGTTTTCTGTTAACTTAACATCACGACACATTTCGTTGCCACTTTAATTTGGGCAGCAGGGTGGTGTATTGAGTACGGGGGCTTTCCTTGAAAGGGTTTGTATCCAGCAGTGAGGCTGTTCAGCAGAAGTGTTGTTTAACCACCTTCAGGAGGTTTTAAAGAGGATTGCCGAGTATTTTTTTCTTCTTCAGAAAATCTGATATTTCGCTCGCTGACTTAAATGTAATTCTTGTGCTTCGAACATCACAAACAAAATTCCATTCACCTTCAATTTTTTAAGATAGATACAAAAATACAGTATGTGGTTGGCAAGACACAGACATATTTACGTAGGAGTTAATATGCTTTTTTTTAATATTAGGGTCAAGTGCTCCTTTAAGAAGCTTATTTTTACTTTATTATGAATCGAAAATACAATCCTGTCTGCAGTGTTATGTATGCATCATGTAAATCCTTTTACATGATGCAAGGTTTATTTTTTTTAACTGTAACTACAATGTGGTTTTCTTTGTCATTTCATAAGCTCTACCGTACTGTATTTATGTACGTACATTTATTTCTACTCTGCATTCTGTTTGTTGCTGCGTTCTTTTATGTGTCTATGACAGCTGAGTAATAAATGTAGTTTCTATAGAGCCGTTTAACATCTGAACAGACACAACAAATGAAAAACATGTGTTTCCTGCGTTGATCAATATGAACTGTCCCTGGAAAATAAGAGAATAAAGCAGCATTCCTAAATAGCCGCTCCTCTCTATGCAATTCTCTCAACTTTTTTTTACTTATTCCAGTTGAGAAGCCATTCGGCTCATGTGTCCTGTGCAACGAGAGGCTTGTATGAAAACAGCAGTCAGGCGTTTTTATCTGTATGGGTAACAGCGCTCTCGCCCCAGTGACCTGCCCCTGGCACCTGCCACAGGGGGCTTTCTGACTGCCTGTCAATCAACCACCCCCCTCAACCCCCCTTTTTTTTTCCTTCAGACTCATGATGCAAGTCTTGGCAAACTCATTACATCCCATTCTCCATCTCTGACCCCCAGTTTCCACACAAAGATGATATCTCTATACGTGCCCACTGAAGCGCCTCCCTGTCTCAGCATGCACATTGCATGTTAACCATAAATCCCATGTTTTGTATGTCTGCATGAATGAATTATTGTGCTGTAGTACATTCAGCTACAGGCTGTGATTGTGCTTTCTTATTGAGTTGGGTTACAACCCTGTCTGAAGATGTCTAGTCTGTAGAATAACAATGCAGAGCAGCTTTAACCAGGAACAGGTCAAGTCTCACATTAAAGCCTCTACAGACAGCTTGTGAAGAGCGATTTCTATTGAAAAGTTAGTGCCGCGTTCCCTTCTGTGCTTCTAGAAACCATGAAAATGTCCGGATCGGCCTGAGAGGTATTTCCTATTAATGTTAATATTTTGCCTTGGCAATAATATGTATGATTCATAAATTGTGATCGATAGCATGAAGCTTTCATGAGAAACGACTCTGCATCTACATTCAATTTTCACACCTGCATGCAAGCACAGAAAACAGAAATATGCTCAACCAGAACTCTTTAAGTCAACACTGACACACACACACACACACACACACACACACACACACACACACACACACACACACACACACACACACACACACACACACACACACACACACACACACACACACACACACACACACACACACACACACACACACACACACACACACACACACTCCTCCTGGCTATGAGTACCCTTGCCCCGAGTGCTCCCTTGTTGTAGTCTCCATAGCAGGCAGGGAGACTGTCTGAGTGCTTTATGTTTGTTGTAACACAGAGTCATCACCGACAGAGCCATTGATTTGTCAACAACATAGTGATACACTGTAGATGGATAATGGCCCATCTTGTGCACAGTTGCTGCATTTTTCTGGATAGCCGAGGAGCATCTGTTGTTGTGTTTTTTCTTCCTCTCTTTCCTTCCTCCTCCTCCTCCGCCTCTTCTGAAACCTCCCTCTCAACCCCCCCCCACACACACACACACACAGGCACACGCACGCACACACACACCAGCAGTTTGAAAACAATAAAAGAAAAGCAATGTGTCTTGTTCAGCTACTAAATAGCTGTCTGGTTTGTGTCTCGTGAGGAGGTTGCACATCAGTGGTTAGCCCATCTATCAGGCCAATGTACGGCCCTCAAACCTCCAGGTATAAAGATGATAAATACCCCACCTCCTGAAAAGGGCAGGTAAAAAGATGGATGGCCATGGAAAGAGAGAGACAGTTACAGATATTGAAATGGAGTGATTGAGGGAGGAAAAAAGTAGGAGAATTGAAGAAGAAAAATGAGGGGAAATTCAAAATGAAAAAACTAAGGAGCAGGAACTAAAAAGACAAATAAAGTCGAACCAAAATGTCCACAACAGGAGGTGACTGTACCTGCTCTTCACAAGTTTATACTAGGCTAAGTACCCATCACCTAATGCCCCTTTTCCACTGCTGAGCCAGCTCTACTCGCTTATGTTAGCCAATACTTTTCTGGATTTCATTTTCCACTGCAGATAGTTGCCCCTCAGTGTGGCTGATGGTCATAGTGACATCACAGGACACTGATTTACAATAAAGTTGGCTGAGGTGATACTACAAAACGGTACCATCGAGCCAAGCTGTTACCGTGCAGTGGAAAAGGGGCGTAATTGTTTACGAAGTAGAGACTATCACTCCATTAAAATGGCGTACGTCAGATGACCTAGTTCTTTTCTTTACTTTGTTACTAAACATTTAAACCCACAACCTGCCAAGTGTAATCATTACATACTGAAATGACAACAGGAACATTACCTTGTAAACATTGTTAAATAATGAGATGTGGTTGACATATCTGACCTGACAGAAGGTGCTTTAATAAGCTTGTAAAATTGGAAGAATTTAAATTATATTTCACAAAAATATTTGAATAAAAAAAAGAATTTCAAAATGTCAGACTAACTGAATAGCTGAAGAGCGCTGGTGAGGTTACCATAACCAGATATTTTTCCTCTGAGAACTGCCTAATCTCAAACACATACAGTATTTATACAAGTATGTTTATATAAATAAAACATCACACCTACATTTACCAACAACTGGCAGTATATATTTTGGGCCTGTGTGAACAGTTATATTTAGCAGCTATGTTACATCCTGTGATGCTGCAGCTCCCTGTTTATTCATCAATTGCTTCTGATTGGACAGTGCTTCAAAGGTTTCTTGGCCACCAATGTGAAACCCAATTAAAATCCCTAGTTTAAATCTAGGTAGTAGTTTCTAAGAACTTAAGAAGGTCTTTGCACACAAACTTGGTGGTGCAGATTTCTGAAGAGCTGGTAGAACCCATTCCAGGCTCCCTGTGCTCATTCCCCATTCCCTCCACTGTTTGATTAAACACTACTTTCCCCTCTTATCTGAGCTGTCGCTGCATGAAGGAGCTATCTGCTGTGTGACTGGCAGACTGCTGCCTGCCGCCTCTGATAGCATTCCACTTTAGGTAGGTAAATAGGAACTTAACTGAACTGAGACAATTTAAACAGTCTAAATGTAAGGAGATTAAAACTGGTCAAACAGTGGTTGAGCACAGGGGATGCATCACCTGCTAGCAATGCACTGCTGCAAGAATAAGACACACACGTGCAGGGTTGTGCACAGCGCACACACACATATTTCCAAAAGTCAAACAGAAAGACACGACACACAAAATGAGAGGACACAAAGAAGCAGCCCTTTAGTTGTTTTTGATGCCTTGGTGCCCTCTGACCTACAAAATCACTGTCTACTCTGCAAAGTCTCGCACACAAACATACAAATGGCATGAGGCGGGCAAAGCAGGATGGACCCGGGGACAAGTTTCCGCCTGGACGCCCTCACATCCAAGCCAGTCCTGCTCTGCTCTGCCCACAGGCCTTTCCAGACTGGCCAGTCGAGTGAGCGACCCACCCTGACTCTAACACTGTGTGGCAGGGGGACCTAGAGACAGATGTTGCCTGCCACTGGCATGGCGCTGAAGAGGAGATGGTATCCCATGTGCACACATATGTGTCGATGAAGACAGACAGAGAAAGTGAACGCTTGAATGGCGACGTTGGGAAGACGAAGAAGGAGCAGCGGTGGGTGGGTGGTGAAGGTGGTGAGGGGGGTTGTAAAAGGAGAAATAAATCAAGTCACAGCAATTCGTGGCAATGGCTGCTGCAGTGTCATTAGGAATCCCGTCACGCAGCAGCTCCTCTGAGCAGTCAGCAGACGCAGGTTGACAGCAGGCCAAAGAGGAATTTTAATTTTACCCCCTGTCTCACAACCTCCCACCTCAGATACATTTCCTAACTACCAGCCCACCCTGCCAATAGTAGCCTTCTAGCTCATCCCCTAATCCCAGTGCTTTGTGCATTAAACGCACTGGCAATATTCCACCTATGTGACAATTATATTCCTTATATGTCACTGAAAAGTCACACAAAGCTTCTTGATTGTTAATTGTCAAATATGTATTCATTAATAACTGTTTTTAGTTAATTTGATATTTAGTTAGATTGACACGTGAACATTTGTGCTGTATGTTCAGGTCCATTTAGCTGTAAATGGACCTGCGACTGGAAAAAACATTAAGAACAAGAACGTAATTTCTTGTAGACAGGACTGAGACGTGGCACAGAGCTCCTGTTATCTGCTGATGAAGTGGAATTTTACAGTTTATATTCTCATTTTGTTGCAGCCAGCCTCCTCCAACCCTACGCGAGTGTGCAAAATGATTTCCAACACTACCCAAAATGGTTGCTGATATCGTCAGAATTGTATGAAGTTCCCTTTTTGAGATGTGAAATGTTACAGATAACAATGTAATATAATGCCTCCATGATGAAGAACAGAAGTCTTTACAACTGGGAGAAATGTGTGGGAGGCAGCGTGTGACAGAATACAGGTCCTTATATGAAAAGTAATCTCACAAATTGTTACCGGCATATACGTGGGGAAATGACATTTCTTATAGAAGCTGCGTACCAGATAAGAGTAAAACATAGATTACTGATACTGATACAAGTCTGTGTTATGAGAGGATAAGCAGCACAAACACACACCAACATGTGTTGTGTTCCTAACGTGAGAAGAAGACGACGTGGTAATAATGCTGCTGGAGCAGAGCAGGGCAGAGTAATGCTGCTCATTTCTCCTCTCAGCTGCCACTTTAATGAGCAGACAAAATGGCCACTGTTGAATAATTAATATGTGGGCCCATTAACACGACATTAGAATGCATTCTATCTCTCATTGATTTTTTCTTATCTTTTTTTTTTTTTTTTTTTTTTTTTTTTTTTTTGGTCGAAAACTTTTACTCCATCCGTAGACCACTCTGCGTCCGGTGCTGGCAAGAGTGAAATATGGCTGCTGCTGTTTAAATGTCAGCTTTGTAATTACACAAGGAGCCACGAGTTGGGCAATCCCACGGCCCGGGGGCCTCTGATTTATGGTCAGCCACTGATGGCAACAGCACAGACACATGGAGACCAAATTCATTCACATCTTTTCCACTCACACATTAAACCTAACTCAGATAGCACCTTTTTATTTACTGTACAGAGTTCATCTAGTAAGTTTATGCTTTCGTGAATTCGTAGCAAACAAAATTGGAAGAAGTCAATCTACCCTCATTTATGGAGGACAAATTGCATAAATTGTTTGTTCCATATTTCAACAGCAAATGGCCCCCTGTCTGAAATGATTTATATTCATTTTTTGTAATTATTGTTGACTGTTGATTATGTCATAAACTCTGCTCAACAAATGCCACGAAACTTTGAAAACCCTGACCTTCAATAAAGCTGAGGAGAAGCATGTCTTCAGCTCCCTCTTTGAGATACGGGCCATTGTTTGCTCGTCTAACATCAGACTTCTGGTTACAACGATTGTTGATCTGTGGTTGGACCGTCTGCTCGGTGCTTTGCTTTCACACCATGCACACTTATGATATGCTGACTTGCAGAGTTTGCACTGCACCTCATTTTCGTTTATTTTTGAAGAAGCTCCACAAAGAACTTTTTGACAGTTGTAGTCGTCTTTGTATTTTTCCTCTGATTATCGTGTAGCATCTAATCTCAGAGACACGTTTTACCTTCTCCTTCTCCTCCCGTTGTTGTTCAACGGCAGTTGGCAAACAGCTTTTAGGGACATTACCGCCACCTACTGGCGCTAGTAACACATTACTAGCAGGTGCCGGTAAAAGTGGGGTTACAGTGCTGTCTGTTACAATAGATCAGGTATGTACACCTGAAGATACGTTTACTGTAACAAGCAGGGCATCGCATTTTTCCAATCCTAAGTGGCAGGAAAAAGGTCATTTTAATTAGAAGCATGTTTTCGGCAGTTTATTGTTGTAATACTGTTTTCTGATAAGTTTACGGCAGTATTAGCAATGTATCGACTCTCTTATGACCTGATGTCTGAACTACTGTAATGTCTAGTGCTGAAACAATGAACCTATAGATTATTATTTCTTTGACGATTTAGATAAACCATTAATAGTTCAAATCAATTTATCAAGCAAAACATTTAAGGGTTTGCTGTTTTCTGGTTAATCACATTGTAAATTAAATATGTTTTAAATTTGCTTTGTTTGTGGGACGAAACAATGCGAAGAAGTCAGCTTTTTGACATTTTATGGACTAAACAATCAATAGATATCAATAAATCAAAAAGTAGCCACCAGCTGAATTGATGATGAAAAAAAATGATCATTGGAGGCCTGCACACCTTAATCTTTACCACTGCATGGATTCACAAACTGATAAGAGTGTCGCTTCTCTGCACATCGGGAACAAGTGTCTGCTCCCTGGGCTTTTTGCTCAGTGGTCTAAAACACTCTAGTGGCATGTGGGACCCTGGTTCAATACAACCTCCTTTCCTCCAGCCATCAGTCAGATTCTAGGCACAGATACCTGCTGGGAAAACCAATCTATATCTGAATGAATGGAGGAGGAGAAGCAAGGCCAGATCAATGTACAGATATTGATACACGCAGCCATGCAAGGAGACTGTACTCCTTCTGAACTCATTCTCTCTCTCTCTCTCTCTCTGAAAAGATTAGAAATCGAGATGAACTGCTGAGTAAGGTGTGTGGTGTGTGTGTGTGTGTGTGTGTGTGTGTGTGTGTGTGTGTGTGTGTGTGTGTGTGTGTGTGTGTGTGTGTGTAGATGACAAAAGAGACACTGTAACTTACTGGCAGATAGTGCTGATAGAGCAGGGAGAGAGGGGAGAAGAAGGGAGTGGAGATATGTAGGAGAGACACAGATTACCACCACAGAGCTCAGTAATGGTGTGAGGGGAGCATGTCAATAATAAATACCTCCCATTACACCACAGTGGACCGCTGCAGCAGCCTGTACAGCACGACACCCGCTGACTCCCTGATCTACCTGAAATTACACTGATGCTCTCACACTGAGCTTGTGTGGACTACAGACTGCATCAAACACAGACAGATCCACAACACCGCCATGCATGGATACGTGCATAAAATCCCACATGCTGCTGAATTCATTTTCCAGCACAGTACAGAGGCCGGGTGTCAGGGTTTGATCCCCTCTGACGACTCCCTGTTGGGGTCTGGATTTTTTTTTTTTTTTTTTTTTAAGGCTCCCTCCCTCTCCTCAAAGAGACGAGACTTGACATCCAGGTGTTTTATAGTATTTGTGGCTCTGATCATCCATCAAGCCGATCGATCACTCTCCCAGCAGCTTTTATTAATGATCTTGTCAGCCAGCCCGCTCTCGGGTGCAGCCGCTTGTCCAGAATGATAGATCATTAGCTAGTCTGCCTGCTATTTATTCTCTCATGACCTTGTCTCTCTCCATTGTTGAGTGGGCCGAGTTATGAGCGCTAGAACATGATAATTCACTATTGATTCTGTTTTGGTTTTTTTTCTAAAAAGTTTTTTAAGCTGTGTTCAACTACAGAAATACAGAGGCGGTGGAGCAAACCGTCTAATATGCATAAAACAAAGGCGACATCAATACTACATTATGCTAACATCAGCATGCTAACATGCATACAATGACAATGCTAACGTGCCAAGCAGGTAGAATGTTTACAAGGTTCAAAATCATAGTTTAGCATGTTGCCATACACATTTTTGCTAACTGGGAACAAACACAAATTACAAACCTTCCAGCAAAAACACATGAATTTAAAATGTCCAAAACTGCGATCACATGTGACCACATACACATTGTGATTGTGCACATTACCAGTCTTACAGAGGAGGCTACAGATGGCGATGGAAATTCATCCAGTGCTTGTCGAGACGTTTCACTTAAACCCATACATGTTGATTTCATGATGACGCAAGATGCAATGTCAGGGATTCACCACAGTCAGTAGGGGTTTTATCAGGGATTTATGGAGACAATTTGCTGCCAATTTATCTGGTAGTCGTTAAAATACTTCAAAGGTTTGGTAAAAAAACCAATTCTTTAACTCGTGGTGTTGGAAAAGTCAGAGAATCATCTAAATCAATAGGATGTATCTTCTGGTGATCACAAATGTCTAAACAAAACTTCATGGCAATCCATCACACAGTTGAGATATTTCAGTCTGTGGTGAAGTGATGTACTGACCATCAACCCAACATTGCCAGCGTTGGAGTCATGCTGCTATCATGGCCAAAAACATGTTGTGGAACATCACATTGAGATCAGGGGCATAGAAGAAAAGAAAGGGAGGAGACAGTAATAAGAAAGAGGGAAAAATGTCAACAGAGAGAAAAGGCAAAGAGAAAACGGAGAAGGAGTCAGGAGGTGTTTCACAGGAATGAATCCCGAGGCCGAGGCAGTGAGGTGGAAGTAGCTTTAGAATAAACATGAGCTCCATGTAAACAACAACCTGCCACTACAAGCGTCGGTTACGCACCCACACAGGCCCAGTGGGGTTCTGGATTCACTGGTGTGTGTTTGTATGTGTGTGTACTGTATACTCGGGGATCCCTGGGGCCGAAGAGCCTTGCCTGTCATCCTCCCATCACTCGTCTCTCCACCCACTTACATCCACGAAGTCTGTCATGTTGATCAACTCGCCGCTGGCCCAGAGCCTTTTGTGATTTGCAAAAGCGTGCATGTGAATGTTAGACTGTTTGATTAGAGGCGGATTTTCTGTTTGTGTCTGAAATGTATAAAAGGTCAGCAAGTGCTCTGCAATTATTTCAGAGGCTGTTGTGTTTCTGCGGCTCACTACTTCAGTCGGACATGTTTATTATTCAGTCAGAGTTTAAAGAGAAGAGGGGAGGAACTTCTCTCTCCTCCCGAATCATTCATGATGGATGGCTTTCATGTTCAGGGGAGAATGATGGGCTCACACTTCTGTGACAGACGATGAGCTGTATGCACAAGTCCACATGCAAATCTTCAGAGCTCAGAGAGCCTCTTTCTCCTGTTGACCTCCATGTTGTCTTCAGTGTGAATCAGGCACTACATCGTGAAGCCCCTGAGTGCATTTCTGAATTGTTTTGTCAATATAGTAACTTAAAACTCTCAACTGCCACGCTGGAGTCCAATTATTTTAGATACAGAGCTTAATGCACACTTACTATTAAACCATCCCATTTTAACAATATTAAAAAGGTCAATTCTGAAGACTGACAGATATTCATGTGCTCCTCGTTACTGATGCTTTTAATTTTCTGTTTGAAGAAATAGTTTAATACTTTTGAGAATGTGCTTAGTTGCCTTTTGGCTGATGTTTAGATGATTGGTACTACTCTCATGTCTGTGCAGCAAATATGAAGTTGAACAGAAAACAGTCAGCTCAGTTGAGCACAAAGACTGGAAACGGGGAAAAAGGCTCGTTCGGTTCTGTCCAAAGGTAACAACATCCAACTGTATTGGATTTTATATGATGTTATCATGTGTGGTTTAATCTGTACAAAAATCCAAAACGTAAAAACATTAAGTGGGGGTTGTACAAGGAGTTTTATATGCTGGATTATTTCAGGGCCCTTAAGCAGCTTCCAGGCCACCTACTACCTAACCATTATTAAATGGCCGTGATCACTTGTTATCACTCCTGTAATTATGGTTCAGGCTGGGAAAACTACACCGAACTATGTGATCTCTAGGTCCTCAGGTGAATTTCACTCAGGCCACCACTGCTAGTGTCTGGTGTGAAACCAAAAGTAAACATTAGCTATTAAGTCACTCACCCAGGTTAACATACCAAAGTTAACGTACAGAAAATGTTTATTTAAAGCGAAACCATGACCTTTTCCTAAACCTAACCAAACTGTGACCAATGTTAACCAAGTGCTTATTTTTGTTATCATGATGATGAAACGGAAACGAGGTGAAAGAGTGCCCTATTAATGACAACTGATGACGCAATGTCATTTAATGACCTGATAATATTCGAAGCAGGTGTCCAGGCAAGCTGTTTCCTTCTGCTTCCAGTCTTTATGGTAAGTTAACTGAGTGCTGCTTAAGGACTAAATACCACTTTGAGAGGCAATGTTTCACTCCCTCTTGAAAGTTTCAAGAGATCAGCTGGTGTTTAGTTTGTCATTAATTGCTTTTGTTCTGAAGCACCTCATGACTCTTGATTAAAGAATTTCCATATTAATAACCCACTCAAATGCGACTCAACTGACTGACCGCAGCCTCTGTCCAGCCTGTGACAAAGCTGCAAGCCGCCTGCCTTCAACCAGGTGTATGCTGGGATAGGATTCTGAAAAGCGGGTAGAGAAAATGAATCAATGATTGAATGAACTGGCACTTGATCAGTGAGCCTGATGTAATAAAAGAAACCTCTTTTTGAAATGAATACGGTTTCAATTCTTTGTTAGCTTGTGATGCCACCTGGTTCCTGCATAAATTAATCCGCCCATCGTCTGAACAGGAACCTAAATTTGTCTAGAAAAGTAAATATCACCTTGCAGGCAGGTTTACATAAGAACTATAACAGAGGAAAAATACCCAAACAAAATAAACTCTTTCTTCATCTCTTTGTAACATCTCCTGTTTCTTAAATCTTTGCAACTCTATCCAAACTCTCTGTTTCTCAAACACATAAACAACCTCACCGGTGTCCCCCATAACCCACCCTCCAGGACCCTGGGGCCCAATAAGCAGCCATCTGCAGACAACCTCTTCCACCACGCTCGAGCAAACATAGGCAGAGTGTGTTTGAATGTTTGTGTTTGAGAGCGAGACAAAAAGAGGAGGTGGAGACAGTTCAAGGGCACGAGTACTCCATCGAGCTGGAGTCCAGGGAATATCCACCAGCTTCCCCCTCCCCCTTGTATGCACCAGGCGAGCACTGTAACCTATCCTGAGTGCCCTCCTGAACACACACACGCCTACAGTACACTGCACCTATTACTGTACACCAGCCCCACGCTCTTCAGTTGGGATTTTGACCCTCTGCTGCTGGCTGCGGTGTCAGTGTGGCAGCCCCAGCCTTCTTGCCCGTGGCCCTGGCCGACTCTCAGCTCAGGCGTGGGTGGTTGGGTGGGGTGGCGGGGGGATTTGGGGGCACTGAAGCTGTCCTCTGGTGCTCCTGCAGCCCTGCCTGCTCATCCATCCTAGCCTGCCAGCCCACAGATCGATAGCTCTGCTCTCTTAATCAGGTCTCTGGTGACTGTGGGCGGACGTGTGTGTGTGTGTGTGTGTGTGTGTGTGTGTGTGTGTGTGTGTGTGTGTGTGTGTGTGTGTGTGTGTGTGTGTGTGTGTGGACAGGAGGTTGTATCAGCTGCGGGTTGCACTTGTATTTCTTTCCATCTTCACTTCTCTGGCTGTTCATCAAGACTGTTTATCTCCACTGTATGTTTGCGCCTCCCTCTCGCTTTTCCCTTCTTCTTTATCACCAAATCCATTGCATATCACTCACCCAGAACCCTGACTTTTTTTTTGTGCATCTTCATTTCTTTCATCCCCCTCTCTTCTATCAACTTTCTCAAGCCAGCTCTTGTTAAGGCTCCAATCTGTCTGACAGTCCTGCTTTATATTTTTCCTCCTCTCTGCGGCTTCCCTTTCATCTCTGCATGCACTCTCTGCCTATTCTGGCAGCGTGCCAGGGCTCATTCAAAAGGAGTCTCACAGTCAAGTTTTTCCCAGTGCCGCTGCAATCTGTTGTGACTTGTGATGAAGACAGAGGAGGCGAAATATTGGAGAAATGGAGATGAGAAAGGATGAGAGGTGAGAAGAGCGAGCGGAGCGAGAGGGTTAGTCAGATGGAGAGCGGGGCATCCAGCTGTGGTGTTGTGCCTTGCTAGAGAATCCGCCTTCGGGCTCTCATCACACCTGTGTAACCACAGCTGCAGACACACACATGCACACGGAAAACACGTGTAACAACACTGCGGTCTATGAAAAAGTAGTTCTCTGCAACACTTTTTCATTTAAAGTTTTATAAAACTTTTTAATTTTCAGATAAGCACTGTTATTTAAAGTGAAGCTAATAGACCTGACAGTGTTTTCAAAGTTGATCAATTCTTCTGTTCTACCACCACATTATCTTTTATTTTGTTTAATGCAGGTGTAATTAACCATGATCTTTGATTGCGGTCACACCCGTCTACCATTAACACTATATTCTCTAATCACACCATTTCCATCAATGAAACATCAAATTACACCAACAGGAGTTCTCAAGGCTGCGTTTAAACATTCTTATCAGAACAATTTGAAATCCTGTTTGTGGTGCGTGTGATTATTTATCAGAAGCCAAAACTATTTGTTCCCATCTGATGCCACAGTTTTGCTGGGTGGAAACACTACGGAAACAAGGATATGGACTTCAAAGGAACAATATCACGTTTCACCCCAGTCCTTTAGTACATACTCATTTTATACAGTACACACTATAATCTTTTGTTTCTGCAGTTAGTAAACAAGATATCAACAAACTGTGGCAGAAGAGTCACAGTCAACACTAAAGAAAATCACCTGAGAAATCGAATAACATTTTCAATTTTGTTCCAGTTTTGTCAACTCTCCATTCACATCCCACTGTGGGACAAAGGTGTCATATTTTTACTGTGTATGCGGGCTGTTTTGACTACTTACTTTTGCCATGGTCCAGTGTGAACATACTGCAGACACTAAACAGGCTAAGAATTCCCACAGTATGTCGTACTAAACTGGGACTTCAGCTAATTTGGATATTTTGTTGATAAATTGATTTGCAGCTCAGTTGAGCACAAACTTTCTGTCCTCTTGATGGAGCTCTGTCAGATTGCTTCAAACTAATTACATATCAAAGTGATCATTTCCAGAACTCTCTTATACAGTTATCAATGAAACAATGCTTGGAATAATTGGCGTTCAAAGTAATAGAATTACCTTTATAGCTGTGTTTGCAGTCGAGATTAAGCTACCTCAGAGTTTGATTCACTTTCCATACGGTATTTATCTATACATTTGAATTCCCTGCGCATACTTGTCTGCAACGTTTGTCTGATTTACTGGAAGAACCAGATCGGGACAGCCAGGAAGTGACCTGCAGTTCTTTAAACAGGAATCTGTACGTTGTCACACATATCAAAATTGTCCAATCATGGAAAAAAGTGTCGCAGGAGGTCCTTCTTGTTGACCTTTCCCATCTGATTCCTCGGTATCTCCTCCACCAGCACCAGGCCGGTAGGAATGATGTAGGGCGCCATGTGTTTTCTGCAAGAAACACCGGTGTTAATACACTGTAGACTGTTTAGAAGGAGAAACACAAAGGCTAAATAGACACAGACATGCACAAGGACACGTAACACAACAACAACAAAAAAGGAAACAAAAACAGACAACAATTGCAAAACAAAGGCAAGCCCTGTGGCAGAGTAGTCGAGATAAGAAATGTCCTTCATACACTCTGCGACTCTCCTCCCTAATATCCACAATTCGCCTTCCAGACACAGACAATTCCGTTCGCACAAAACAATATAATCACTGTGAGATGAAATTAAAAAAATAATAATAATAATAATAAAAGGGAAAACAGAAGGCTGGGATAATTAAAAGTGTTTTATTTTTTCCGTTTTGAGTGCCTGGTTGTTACGTCAAGTCTTACAGCCTGGAGCTTTTTTTATTATCTTCTAACCTAGTTTGTTTGTTTGCTTGTGGATAAGTGTGCGTGTGTGCGTTCCTGTAGCGCGACTGAGCATAATGACTCATGCGGTTGCCATCAAACACTCTTTTCAGCAGATGTCTCCGTCTCTCTGACTCAGTGAAGTAAAGTGTGAGTGAGTATATGTGCATACATACACGTCTCTGTAACGGGACTCGCCTCGTGTCACCAATTTCTCCCGGGCAGTGTGTGTGTGTGTGTGTGTGTGTGTGTGTGTGTGTGTGTGTGTGTGTGTGTGTGTGTGTGTGTGTGTGTGTGTGTGTGTGTGTGTGTGTGTGTGTGTGTGTGTGTGTGTGTGTGTTTGTGTTCAAGGCAATGTGGGGGCACGGAGGGTGTGATAGAGATTCAGACTGACAGCTGAAGCCAGGGCACTGAAGAGTGAGCATCCATCTACTTGTTTATGTCTCATTTTATCCCCCCCTACCCCCTTCTTACACCCCGGCCTCGGCAGCGGGCACTGCCTGTCCGCTGGCAGCACCGCTGGCTGCAAACACTGTACATGCGTGTGTATGTGTTAACCTGAGTCACGGGCAGCAGCAGTTATCTACCATACTGAGCCAGCAGGCCACAGAAACGAACATCCTTACGCCATATGGAGCCTACAGCCCTGACACGCTGTGGCGGGGTTCAATCACAGCCCTCAGATCACGAAAAAACATGGTGTCGTCGTAGGTAGAGTGATGGTGACATTTGTTGTGATCGTCTCCCAGAAGTGTAGATTGGCAGAAAAAAAAAAATATTTACAAGTAGAAAAATGGTACCAACAAACAACAAAAATGTGTGCAAAAAAGTTACAAAAATCAACGGTGTCTCAACAAAGTGGCAGAAAACAAAACAGAAAAAAGTATGTTTTTCCTTCGCTGAGCCCAACAAATAGCTCGCTGTGTCTTTTATGATTAAATGTTTTTATTTTTAATAACGGGGACCATCACATACGGATGACGTCACAACACTGCGCACCGTTACGAGGCGTATTAAACAGCTGATTGGCTTCTGCCTCAGTTTGAACAGGAAGCTCCGGGAACCGGCTGAGAAGAGAGTCGACCTACAGGAAGTGACCAGCGGTGTGAAGTTACACTAAAACTATCAAGTGTGCACCCTTGATTACTTACACACACACACACACACACACACACACACACACACACACACACACACACACACACACACACACACACACACACACACACACACACACACACACACACACACACAACATTTCACAGAATTCAGGGATGTGAACAAATGCCAGTGGTGGGTTGTAGAAAGGATAGTGTGCAGTACAAAACCAGATGGCAGGAAAGTAAAGAGAAGGAGGAGGGAACAGAGGAATGTTGTGTCACTGCAGTGTGGAGGGTTGCATGTCACCAGTAACTGTCTGCACTAGACAAAATAAACTCCACTGACATTTAGAAAACGAGGGGAAAAAACGGATAGCTCGTAAGACAAAGCCCTCCGTAACAATTATTTGTTTGCTTCCCCCACATCTTCCTCTTTTTCATCCCCTGTCTTCCTTTCTGCTCTCCTCATTAGTCCATCACTGGCCTCTCTCTCTCTCACATCCTTTCTTATTGATCTGAGGTCTTCAGGGCCAGTCACTGGGGATATGTGTGGCAAACTGTTCGGAGATAGTTTGACTTACGAGCATCCATTTGGTTGCCACAGGACAGACAAAGAGCCGATTGTCTTTTTGAATCAGCATAATAAGATTTCCCTAAGACAGGGTCAGACCTTTTTTGCAATAATGGGATATGGTATCTTTTTGTGTTTTGTTTTTGTGAATTCAGGATGATGGATGGTGGTTTTAAGTTATTCAGGTCACAGTCTCGCTGGTGGTACGAGTTTGGAGTCCACCTGCGTTTGCGAAGCACTTTTAAAGGTGGCAGGTGGTCCAGTGGTTGGCGGTGTTACCCTTTGTGCTTATTCAGTAAAAAAAAAAAAAAAAAGCCCAAAAACTGCTTAAACAAGAACAGGTCAAAATGTAGTATATAGTTGGACTGTGCATGAAACACGAGAAAGCTTTTAATTTGAAACAAAGGTGTTTATGAGGGTGTGTTGTTATACTTGTAAGATGATTAAATGATATTTGAGGGAAACACCAGTTCACAGTAATTTTCCATGAGTTTTATGCCTTACTCAACACCAAAACATTGCAACTGTGGGAAATAATTTTATAACCCTGAAAACTTATCACAGATACATATAAGGCTAGAAATAATGATTATTTTTAATATCCATATTAATCTATTACCTGTTTGGTCTTTGAAATGTCAGAAAATAATGAACAATGTTGAGCACTGTTTCCTAAAGCCCGGGCCGTAGACTAAAACGTCTTGTTTTGTCCCAACCAACAGTCCTCAACTAAAAAATATTCAGTTTATTATCAAGGAGGACTAAAGGAACCAGAAAAGGTTTTTCATTTAAGAAACTGGAATATTTTAATTTTTCTTAAAAAAATGACTCAAAACAATCGATTACAAAATAATTAGCAACTAATTTTCTGTCACTTGACTAATTGATTAATTGACTAATAGTTGCAGTTCTATTATCATGTTATCCTCCATTTTGACAAGTACAAAGTAAATGATCAAATTGCGATATTAACATTGCAAATCCAAGTAATCATCAATTATTCTTCCACCAGGAATAAGGACTATGTATTTGCTTGTCATGTAGTGCTGCGATCTAGATCAACACATTGTTAGACTGAAGAATGCAGGTTTATATGCGTGTGTTTAAAGCTTATTCCCTACTTAAGTGCTTGTGTGCAAAACACTGTAACCCATCAACCTATCTATATTAAACTGGCATAATATTAGCATCATTTGGGAAGCATATACACACACAACAACACTCATTTCATTGGAGAGTAAACCAACTAGCAGTGTCTACAAAGGAAAGATGATCTACCTTGCCCAGGTCTTCAATTGTGGCAAGGTCATACTCTGACCCTTCCTCAGCTGCACCACGGCCGTGACTTTCTGACCCCATGTGGCGTCGGGGGCCCCGATCACAGCCACATCTAAAAATGAAACACCACAACAATCAGACACTCTGTTGTTCAGATTCAGCCACTTTCATTCTTCCATCTTGCATTTTTGTTGTTGTGTTGCTGCCTTCGATGGCGTTCACGTGCATAGAAAGTAAACTGTAGGACATCTTCCCCGTATTACATCAATTTAAGGGGACTGTCAAGAGCAGTCATAAAAAAAACATCATCTGCCTTGTCTGTACGTTTAGGATCATTGTCCTCTGCAGCGATGTTTTGGAGTCGGGAGATTCTAAGCTGTACTGAAAGTGATGTATGTTACTGTGTCGACCAAAAATTGACCTGCCACTTAAAGCGCACTCTTACCGATAATGTCTGGATGAGCCAGAAGGTGACGCTCCACCTCGAGGGCACTGATCTTGTAGCCACCACTCTTGATGATGTCAACACTGCTGCGGCCCATAAGCCAATACACTCCGTCCTTATAGACCGCCGTGTCCCCTAAAACATGCCCAGACAAAGAGTTGGGGGATGATCAATAATGAGAAAAAAAATCATATTGTTCATGCCACATGACTTTTGTTCATGAGGAAGGTAAAAGATGGATGGGTTGATTTAAAAAACTGGGAATTTATTTTAGTTCTTTAACACAACCCATCTCCTCTAAACTACAGCTTTTTAGTATTTTCTTCACATACATTTTCGATTACATGAAGCATATCCTGAACTCTGCTTGCCACAAGACAACATGGAGCGTTAACTGTTAGCAGCTATTAATGGTCTCTTTGGGATCTGGGGGAAAATCAATAAACAAAACCAAAAAACCTGCCAGCATTTGTAAGTAAATTCCCTTTATGACTAGATACAAGGAATATAGGTTAAACTTGGTTGAACATTAGGTGTGTGTATGTGTGTGTGTGTGTGTGTGTGTGTGACAGCGAAAGTGCAGTGGATGGATGAGTGTTTAAGATCCACCACACACACACACACACACACACACACACACACACACACACACACACACACACACACACACACACACACACACACACACACACACACACACACACACACACACACACACACATAGGTGTCTGGGGGACAGGTGTGGGGGAGGATGAGTACAGTATGTGGGATGAGGGGCGCAGCTGGGCTTGGGGATGACGAGCAGAGGAAATGGGTCACTATGGATGAGTGGAGAGAGACAGAGGGGGAGAAAAATGGACAGAAGAGGGAAGAAAAGAAGGAACAGGAAGATGTCCTTTTGGATTATTACAGGTGGTGCGTCCACAGCTGGTACCGAGAGTGTGTGTGTGTGTGTGTGTGTGTGTGTGTGTGTGTGTGTGTGTGTGTGTGTGTGTGTGCGTGCGTGCGTGTCTGTGTGTCTGTGTGTGTGTGTGTGTGTGTGTGTGTGTGTGCGTGCGTGCGTGTGTGTGAGAGACACCGTGATGAAGTTAAGCGAGGTGTTGTAGTTTGAGACGGAGGGTTGGACTGAGAGGTCAGTGAAGGACAGGAACAGAGGCCATGGTTGTACCTACAGTATCAGAGGTGGAAGACAATTTATCTGCAATGTCTTGGTAAATTAGGGGGTTTTAGTTATATGAGGAGATTTCACAATTGCATACAAATAGACAGTAAGCTCTTTTAAACATAATTGTGTTTCGTCTGACTCTCTCTGGGCTCCTGGCATCTTCTCCAACCTACTATATCCTCCTCTGTCTGTTGGACCTTCTCCACCATACAACATGCATAGAACCATATCTATGCTTATCCATACGTTACTTCTCCACTACTTATACATCGTTTTACTATTTTGATTCAATAAATTACTTTTTGTATCATATTTCTGTTTTTCGGCTTCTTTTTAAATTAGTACTACATTTTCCTGCAACAAAGCACTACATCGTAGAGGGGCAGTCTAACTATTTGTTACTACCTGGGTAAAACACGTAACAAAAAAATAGGCCACATAAAAAAATATGATAAAGAATTAATTTGTTGAACCATATAACCAAAATGATTCATTATTTTCCAACCAGAATTAAAAACAATGTAAGGATGTTTTGACCGCTGTACACGTATCCGATTTTTTTTGAAATTATAATTTAATAGTTAAATTAACACGCATGTAATTTTAAAAGTTATTGTTTAAGAGCTTTTCTTTTTGTTGTTACTGTGACATTGCCAGGCAACCGGCGGGAAAGTCCAGGAAATTACAGCTTTTCTTGCCATCCATAAACCCCGTAAACAAAAAAATTGGTCGATTTCACACTTTGGTTTTTGTTTAAAACAAACAAGGTGCAACATGTTAGTCAGTGAGTGTTAGCTGGTGAACAGATTTTGTTGCCTTTGTCTGTCCCTGCTTAGCAAACGGTTTGCTGGCTGTAGCTTCAAATTGACGAGAGAGTGGTATTAGTGCTATCAATCTTATCATCCACATCTCAACGACAAAAGTAAAGTGTATTTCCTAAAATGTTGAACTCTTCCTTTATTTCGTCGTTGCACTCATTACCTCAACATTTCTAAAATGCCTGGTACAGCTCTGTTAGGAGCGTTTAAGGTGAAGCTGTGCGTCCACAGCGGGAAACACCTGAAATATGGAGTCAATAAAAGAAAACAACCGCCCGCCTCACCGGGAATCAACACGGTGAAGCGTTGTAGGAGAGGGATTATATTTTGATGGTGGTCTGTTTTTACTGCCATCTTCCATCTGTCCTCTATTCCATCATTTAATCTCATTTGTTCTCCATACTCTAGCCCTGCATCCCTTCATCTATCTTACCTATATGCCCACTGTTTTAGTTTCTCCTGCTTCAGTGTCAGCCAAACACAAACAACTGTTTTTTTTTTTTAGGCCTATCTTTTTTCCCCTTACTACCTCTCAAACATCTCTCATCATATCTCCTGTTTCCTTCTCTCCACCTATCTCCCTGTCTCCTCTTCCCCCTCTTGCTTCTCCACCTCAGCATCAATAGAGGGCCCATCTGTTCCCATACATCATGCACTTCATTTCAGTTTATTAGCTGGGATAAATCATAAATATTTCATTATACATCACGGGCGGCTGTCGCCTGCACACCGACAATTTATCACCGCTGCCCTCTCTGCCGGCTTGCCACGCCGGCTATAAGCTTTCCAGTCTATTAAACAAGATTGATACAGTGTGTAAATTTAGATATTGGGAATTTCTTCACAGACCACTGCTCTGCACTGATAGGCCGGGGTAACGGGGGGAGGAGAGGGAGGATGGAGGGAGAGGGGGAGAGAGCAGAGGAGGGAGTAGAGGAGCTCAGATGGTTGTTAACACCACTATCAGGGTACTTACAGTTCCCTCTCTTCTCCCCCTCTTTTGGATGAGGGGTAAAAGAAAAAAAAAAAAAGAAGTGCCGGAATAATTTGGTGACAACCATGTAGCGCTCTCATCTTATGCAAATAGATCTGAGAAAATAGCCATTACATGCACATTGATAAGCTGTTAGTGTGTCCTGCGTGTGTACGTACGAGCTAAAACAGATAAAAATACCATAAAATCCGTCCATCTGGCTGCAAATGTTTAAGCGTAAAGGATGGAAACCGCATTAATGAAGCAATCTTTGACAAAAGGGTTGAAAAGAAACACTCAGTCAACACAGTTGAATTGAGTTTGCAGTACTTATACAGGACTCTTTGACCTTGTCTCTTTGAGGAGAAGGCAATAACGAGGGATGGAACAGCATGTTTGGAGAGACGCACAAGTGGGAATAGTGATTGGAGAACTCAGACTGATAAAAGAGGAAAGAAGGGTGGGAGAGAGATTGTCAAGAACTGTGTTACTAGGACGTACATACACACACATATACTGTATGTACTCACACACAACACATGCATACACACACAATCACTACTTCAGGCATCAGAGACTCTCTACCATTATGTGTTATGGCGTCTGAGGCAGATATGGCCGAATGGCTTTCTTAATTAAAACGATAAGAAGCCTAATTGCACTGGGCTTTCATCTCATTCTGAGGCATTAAAGAAAGTGAAGGCACACAGTGTGGAAAAAAAAAGAAGAAAGAAAGAAAGAAATAGGAACAGATCAAGAATTTAACTGAGGATGGAGGGCAGAGAAAACTTCTGTGATGTCTTTCAGAAAACAAGAAAATGACATTACTTGGTTCTGCAGAACACATCCTCTTTACAGGCTAACTGAAACAGCAGAAAATTAACACCAAATTATTTTAATCCATTAATTATTATTTTTTTAATGGAAAAAAAAAACATTGTGCAGAGAAGTCTGTTATCAGCGGCTTTAATAATCCTAGCGAGAGTGATTTGCAAACCGTAAAGCAAAAAGTGCCTTAAGAATAATTTTTGTTATAAAAAAGGATTGACCTTCATCCATGCAGTCATTTTTTTGTAAAATCAAACAGGTCTGCACAGTGACATGGCATTGTATACAGACTCCGCAGTATATTGAATAATCTGAAGGAAAAAAAATAAGAAAAGTGGTTCAACCAGCTGTGAAGCCAACTCAAAACATTTTAAAGTGACATTCATATAACATGGCTTTCTAATACAGCCATGAACATAAACAGCTATATAATCCTTTACAGTAACAGGTAACCACATCTCTAAACACTGTTTAACAAAAACCAAAAAAAATTAAAAACACATATATGCCAGGATGTAAACACAGTTCTAAACATGTAACATCTATTTGATATTTAGTTGCTAGACTATATGCGATGTACTAAATTTAGCCCAGAAAAGACAGGTAAGATCCTCCAGGCTGCAGCGGGCTGGTGGCTCGTTACCCGTCAAACAAACTGTTTGCCTCTCTCCCCGAGTACCCACTCAACAAACACTCAAGAGTTGGCAGGGAAGCAGAACGGGGGGCTCCACACTGATGCTACCATTTCCGTTACCTCAGGAAAATATAATATCTGATTTGACAAGATTAAAAAGTAACTGTGGGGTATTTTTAAAGATTTTCATAAATCATTAATTGCTGTAATTAATGCTGTCTGTGCCTTGGCAAAAATGTAACTGTGTAGAGGACTTGTTCCACACCTATTTAAAACTGCACTCAGGCACACAGACGGAGTCTGGACATGCTGCTTTTCTGAGACAAAAAGCGAGTGAAAGAAAAGGGCAGACTGTGACATATGACAAAGGCCAACATCACAAAAACATTTCAGCCTGCTGCCACTAGCATCACTGCAAGAGGTGTCAGGGAAGGAGAGAGGCAACTAAAAATTCACCAAAACAGCTTGTGTGGAGGTGACAGAAGTCATCTATTAGTTTACCAGGACCTTCAAGCTTGACAACAGATTTCTGCTGTTATGGAAATAGACAGAAATAAGTGTTTGTAATTCAACGTGATTTGAGTGCGACCTTGATCGAAGTACCGTGTGCTTGTTTTTGTATGCACACCCCATTCAACCCTGGAGATGTGGCTGGCATTTACCTTCCCGTAAAGTTCACACTTTGAGTGATAAAATGAAAAGGTGTCCACATTCACGTTATTATCTCACTCTGGCTCGCACTTAATAGGTAAAAAAAAAAGAAAAGAAGTAAGAAACACACTTTCATCTGTGCGTAGGGTGTGGCAAAGAAATACATAATAATAATAATATTAATTTCAATTTCAGGCTACACAAAGATACACAAACACATATTGACACACCTGTCTCAGTCTCCCTTCATTATTACGTTGAAAAAAGAAAAGTATGGAATGAATACATGTAATAAATTACTTTAAATTAGAGTTTATGAAATATTAATCTATTCACAACTAAACTGCCACGCTGTTCTTTCCCTAAACTAAGACTGTAGATTATTTTCACAGTTGTATTTTTTTTTTTTTTGGGAAGAATTCAGTTGTGTCATTAAATGTTTGTGAACTCTTCTGTTCTTTTCAACAACATTTGACAAAACTGACCAAAAAAAATTGGATCTTTAAAGCCACTTAATTGTCGAGCTGTTGCCATAGCTACACTCGACACTGCAGAAGTCAGGACTGCTTTTCATAATATAACATTACATACGATGTTGTTAGGATTTTACAGGTCAAAGTTAGCAGTAAAGCTCTAAATCCTCTAAAAACAAAACTAAATCTGCTGAAAATAATTTGCCTACATAGTAGCGAGTGATTTATTCTCCATCTATTAATATATCTGTATATATTTGTCATATATCTGCTGTAAAACCAGTTTCCAGGCTAATGGTTAGGGGGATGATCCAAATCCATAAAATCAAAGTCACCTTGCTGTCCTCAAAGCGTCAAGTTGCACATGTTGTAAAGGTAATAGCAGCACATAGCCCCTCTTTGACCTGCTACCGCTGTCTTCACTGCTGAAGACAGACAGGCAGGCTGCTGTGAAGCTGATAGCTGTATTTCAATTTTTAAATAAGTGCCCTTGAGCGACAGTGTAGCCCGGTCCTCTGAATACACCTCAGCATTGCAATACAAAGTTTTTAAAACCCAAAGAGTCAGCCAAAAACTCTGAAAGTGTTTTTCCTTCTGCAAAGTTCACATTTTAGAGATGCCGTATGACACGTGTTTGGTGATGCCTCCACACAAGCATCGCTGAAGTGTTGGACCGCGAGCGCGATGAGGAGACGCTTCACCTCTGAGAAGTGGAGTCACGGTCTTTCATCACATTCAGCATAACCTGAACTGTCACACAGCAGGTTAAAACTGAGCGCCCTCCTCTCACTGCGGAAAGGAGAGCCTTATCTAACAAAGATGAGAGAGGTCTGAGGGCGAGTCATGCTTCCTCTCAGAGTGACTGTAAACACTTAGCATATATGAATATTAATGTTCCACATTAAAGCCCCGATGTCGAGATGGAAGAGTTAATGAGGATGAATAACAGACAGCCAAGCAGTGAAATCTCAGCTCTGACATTATTTATCATCCTTAACTTTTGTCATGGCTCCTTTTTTTAGTAATTAATACGGTACAAGAAAGCACTTTGCACTTGGATGAGTGATCTAATTTGTTTAATATAATGCAATTAAAGGAGCTTGAATTGCTTTATGTTAATGTTACTGATTATATTCCTTGCTAGGTTGCCTTTCCCACAGCAGATAACAGGCTGAACTCGAGGATTGATGTCTGTCTCAGATCTGCCATGTTCATCAAGGACACTATTTAACGGCTGTTTACATGCACCTACTCGGCACTGAATCACACCAATCTGATCTCAACCGAGACACTCCAGAAAACACAAGATGATTGTGATATGTCTGAGTGAAGCACATTTCAAAACTTGCTCTTGCTTTTATTTTGGAGTCACAGCACCTTTAGTCTCTTTGCTTTTCACCACAACAGATGACTGAACTATAGAAGAAAGGAATAAAAGAAGGAAGGGTAATTGGAAGTGTTTGAGACTTAACTTTTTAATGTTTGAAAATAAACACAGGAAAGTGCCGGCTGCTCCAACAGTTGGCCAACAACTCCTGGAGTTTTGTGGCTCAGAGGAAGCGGTGTTTAACTAGATTTACCTGCAACTGGTGTTCGTAAAACAAGCCCCACCACGTGCTGACATCTCGGCTGTAAATGTTATAGGGATGGCTGGTTTGAACAAAGTGCTGCGGGGGGTTGGGGGGGGTGGTGTTGACTGAATCCCACAGGGAGCTCTGACATTGGCGTTAGGAGGACACAATGTAACTTGGGGTGAAATATGACATTGGGAACACAGAGAGGGACGGAGGCGGGGAAGAGGAGAGCACAGCTGGGAGCAAAAGAGCGATGTGCAAATAACTAGTGATGGCTCTGCAGGATATGAGCCACACTTCTCTCTGTCTGCTGACAATCTACCCTGCAGACCTGAAGCTCACCTTTACAGCCGGGGTTACAGCTCTCCGGGTCACACACACACTCAATGGGATGTACTACAACACTCACGCTGTGCCAAATGAAACTGTTTGATTCTGAAATGTGTAAAACATAAACCTCAACAATGCATCAACATACAGTATGTTCATAATATGATTCTGGCAGATGACCAACAACAAACTAAATCAAAATACATTTTGCCACACTGACTGCTAATTCCAGCTCTTAGAGGATTCATTTGGCTCACATTAATAGGTTCTGGGGGAATACGCCATTAGGAGTGTGAAACTGAGGCAAAACGACAAACATTTAACCCTCTTGTTAACATTTCTGCCCCTGAGTCTCTCCCAGCCAATTAAATAAATAATTAATCCTCTGATAAGGCAGGGATAATAGTCAGCCCCCAAGCACAAGTTCCTCCACACAGCCTCCTACAAGCAACACTCCTCAGTCGCCACTGAAATGCAAAATTTGGAGACTGCTAATGCCTAAGCTTCCCTCTCTTCCCACAAGTCCTTACTAATTTATGTATTCATAAATATCATTAATCTTCTGAACATCATAATCCGCTCTAGGAGGAGTACAGGGCTCTCCTGGTTTGGTCGGCACAAACTAAATCCAAATCTGCTGCACCACCTTCACTCTGTGTCTTGCTCTTTTCTCACCTCTGCTGACCGCGACTTGCTTGTTCTACATCACATCCAACAACAAAAGCTTTTACAATCTTGTCAACTCAAGCTGAACCCAGATTGTACCGCAGAGAACAGAAAGGGGATTAAAAAAAAGTGAGAGGGGGGTGGGGGGATCGTTGTGCTCAGAGATCTTTGTGAAGATGAGTGGAAAGAATGCTGCGGTGACAGCTTCCCGATAGAGCTGCCAATCATCCTGCACAGCACCTGCTCGCACTAGAAGACACCTTTGGCCAGCTGAGAACGTATTGATCCAAACTCTCACATATTCTCCACTTCTTAAACTTCACTTTTCTTTGCCCGTCTCTCCTTTGCCTCCTCTTCCTATTGGCCTGTCAGTCTCCTTTATGAGCTATATTTTCTTCTCAGACTTCATCTTCCTCTTTGTGTCAGCCACACAGAGCAAAGTCTTTAAAAAAAAAAAAAACGAAAAAAAAACTAACATCCTCATCTGCAAAAGATTTGAAAGAATTTTGTTTCATCCACCTCAAAGCAATGCTGCCGGCTCATCTCGCAAAATGTAAAAGTTAAGGTGGTGGATGTAGTGGCCTGAGGTACTTATTGAATAAAGTAAAAACTGCAGATCATTTCAGATTTAGCAATTTTTAAAACAATCTTTGTGCTTACATATATTAAAGAAGCAATGAACAAACACTGAACATTTCTTCCATCATACCTTAACTTATTCAGTATATCTTAGATACTGCATGTCTAGATGGGCATATCTGAATTATCATCTTATTGATGTGATAGGTTTGGAATTCATAGGAAAGCTAACATAATAATGTTTAATTCATGTTTAATAATAGTTTTGATAGCAAGAGTCCAAAACAATGTATCTTATTAGGCATCTACCTGAAAAGCAGTAGTCATCTTTCCTCGCTGACCTGACGGTCAAATCCTGGTGAATGTAGAAAAAGTGAGATACGGAAAGCTCAATGGGAAGGTGACGGGAGATTGGCCCGGCGTTAGTAAGTGAAAGCTGGAGTGTGAGAAGGAGACGGTGTCAGAGAAACAGGTGCCGTGTGAAACAGGGAGCAGGTGTGAGGGTAGAAAGGGTACGAGTGTGAGAGAGACGGTAGGAAGGCTAAAAAGAGAGTTAAGTGCAAGGAGTCCCCATCTAACTCTTCTGCCCCTCAGGTATCCACACCGGGAGGGTTTGTGTGGACAGGAGTAACTTGTGTGGGAGTGTATTGTCCACATGAGTATGCGCCTCTATAAGTCATCAGCATGTCACACTGCGTGTGCAGAGTTGTGAAGTGAGATCAGTTGCCGGCTGACAAAACATTTTTTCCCCACTATAAAGTCCCATTTCAAAGTTTTCTTTCACTGATATTCTCAAAGTTTCATGACACAGACTCACGATAATGAAACTGTAGTTGAGGTTTATGCAGTCATCAGTTTAAATGAAATCATATTTTCAGTCACTTGGATAAGGATATTAACCAGATTAAGCTAATGTTAACCAATAATGTGAAATTAAACCAACATAAAAGAACAGTTTGACATATTATTGACTTTGGTTGAGAGTTGTAACCAAAAAGCAGGCACGTGATTTCTGATTAAACTCTTTCAGAGCGAGACACACAGTCAGAGGAGAGAGCACCAGAAGAACGCCTGTTACATTATATAATCAGAGCCGACTTCAGGTTTCTACTATGATCTACATGATGAACTATGTTCGCACCTCTTTTTTCCGGTCTATTTTTGCTGGAAACCGCACACGTGACAAATGGGCATCTCGTCTGTTCTCGAGATGATGCGCCGCAGACTTGAGGAATGACTCGCGCTTGAGATGTGCGCCTCATGCAGGCTGTGTGGATACTCGTCAATAACTTGTCAAGATGTGCACCAAAACGAAACTCGGGACGTTGCGCTACACACCACACAGACACGGTGTGTTCGAGGACCGGTGACACTGGAGCAGAGATGGGAGGAGTTCTGGAAAGCTGATTTCCAATTCTACGCCCACCTATTTTTTTTTTCCCTTTGTAGTCTGCTGACCCAACCAATGCTGACATCGCATAAAGTCATGCAGTTTATCAGATTTCACGTAGCTCTGAAGCCACTACAGGCTTTATAAAGTTTTGAATGTATGCAGTAGTGCTCCCCAACACCTGTAAACTGATTGATTGGTAAGGCTGGTGCTATTTATAAGGACTCCGGCTCGTACCCGAGTTGAGTTTTCAATCCAAAACAACAGATTTACAACTCAGTTGCTCATGTTTGAATCATTGATGCCAACGATAAGAGTTGTATTTTGAAATTGCTTCAATTTCTACCTCACGTTATCAAAGCAAAAAAATAAACAGGTCTTTCACTCCTGGAACCCTGCATGCCCCAAACCTCCTCCCACTTCACACCTGTGTATGTGTGTGTTGAAGCTGGAATTAGGGAACACAGGCAGCTGGGTGGGCAAAGCTCGTGTTTGATAGCTTCCTACCGAGTAGTCCACAGTGTGTGTGTGTGTGTGTGTGTGTGTGTGTGTGTGTGTGTGTGTGTGTGTGTGTGTGTGTGTGTGTGTGTGTGTGTGTGTGTGTGTGTGTGTGTGTGTGTGTGTGTGTGTGTGTGTGTGCGGCTTGAGGGACCGGTCTGTGGGGAGCTGATTGCACAGGCTCTCATTATGTGGCCAGTGGCTGTAATGGAGTGTGACAGCAACGTGCTGTGCTCTGGATCTCTGTCCTTCCAGCCTGCAAAGCCAATTAAACACACTCTGCCCTGCTCTCCCACTGCCTCGCCCTGCTTCGCTCTCCATCACTCGCTCCTTCCTTGCTGCCCCCCTTCCTCCACTCATCCCACTCCACCACCACCAGCTCCCCATCCCTACCTTGTCCGTCCCCACTCTCAGCCTTTGTAGCTGACTCTTTCTAACCCCTCCAGCACCACATCTCCAAGCTCAATACTTCCTCACTCTTTTGCTTCTGGCTCTTATTTCCTGTCGTCTACATGACAATTCAAAGCTCCAATTGCTTCTGCTCTCCCTCCTGAAACCCCTCAGCCTCCCCCATGCAAACCTAATGCCTGTCTCCTGGTGGCTTTGCAGTAAAGCGTGGGGGGGTAAGAGGGAGAGGGGGGGGTAAGGGGCAAACAGAAAAGTGCTGGGCTGCAGGGAGAGAAAGCTTCTGATGACAGCTTCCCTCTGTGCTACCGCGCACGCACACACACACACACACGCACACGCACGCACGCACGCACGCACGCACGCACGCACACACACACACACACACACACACACACACACACACACACACACACACACACACACACACACTAAAGAGGGAGAGGGAGAGGAAGAGCGAGAGAGCAATACTTGGTTCCTCAAGACCCAGAGCAGTCACAACCACTTAGGAGGAAAAATGCCCTGCAGTACCAAAAACACACATAGTCCATTTATCACTCCCTCATAGTCCCCCAAAATGCGCGCGCACACACACACACACACACACACACACACACACACACACACACACACACACACACACACACACAATTTGTAAGTGTGTGTGTGCTTCCAGGACTGGCCGCCTGGTTTTTAAGTGTTTAAATCATGTCCTGAAAGTGCAGTCTGCAACACAGATGAAAAACATCTTTTGACATCTTTCCTCCTCCTGCAAATCCCTACGACAAAAATGTAGTCGCAATTAGTGGCAGAATTTACTCCCAACACATGCACACCGCTGAGATGTGAGTTAGAAGAACAGGAGAAGGAGAATAGGAGGGTTTGGTACCTGTTTTGAACCACCCGTCATCAGTGAAAGACTCTCTGGTCTCCTGAGGTTTGTTCCAGTACTCTTTAAAGACAGATGGACCTCGCACCAGGAGCTCCCCCTCTTTGCCCTCCAGACCTGGACGTACCTGCAGCATATTCAGAGAGAAAGAAAGACAGACCATTTAGGACTATTTAAATTAGCCAGAATAATGCTTTAATGACCATCTAGTTGATTACTGGGTGATGCACAAGCCAAGAACAGCAATAAGACAAATGGTAAAGTGAATCCAGCCTGCATGCAGAAGGCCAAAATACTATTTTCATGAGTAATAAATACATCAGATGGCACAGAAAGCTCCAAAAGTAAAGTAAAGATGCTTTCAAATATAATGACATGAAGAGTTTATACTAACTGCAGTTAACAGGAAAAAAAAAAGCCAAATCAATATTTAGTTGGTGTGACCACTTGTGTTCTGTAAAATAACAGGTCTCGAAGGTACACCTGCACACAGTTCTTCAAGGTACTTGGCTGAAATGTTGTTCCATGTATCTTGGAGAACTTGCTGCAGTTGTTCTGTGGATTTCAGCTGTCTTTGTTGCTTCGGTCTCTTTGTGTATTTCTGCTTTTCTGCTATCCACTGCCTGCAGATAAATGCCCTTACAATTATTAATGTATTGCTTACCTGCGTCTCTTTGTGAGTCCCCTCCACAATCGCGGTGTTGATTGTATTATTCATGACAATCCGAACCTCCACACTGGTAATGGGCAACCCTACGGCCCCTGTCGACATGCAAACGCAAAGAAAGCCTGTGAGCACAAATAGAAGTGAAGTAGGATGGAAGGAGTTTTGGGTCCTTTTACAGAAGTTGAACACTTAATAATAATCAATGAACCATTAATAACTGTTAGTTTAGGATTTCTAGCCGAGCGGGTGTCTTCTTCTCCAAGATGGTGTTAACCTCTGTCTGCAGGCCATAACTGGTCACTAAATGGTTTGCTGAGCTTGTAAAACACTAAAGAGAAAACCATTCGTCTCAGTCACCACAAGTCAGCTTACTTAGACAGTAAAGGGGATTTCTGGCTGAAGCCTGATCCAGCTGTTTTCACGAACATAGACTCAACACCACATACGTTTTTGGACATTTGTCTCAGTTTGCACTTGTTTCATGCTGCTTCTAAAAAGAAAAAAGAAAGGAACTGGATAAAGAATTCAGTCCTTCAGTCTTAACTACTGCTGAGTGCTTGACAAGGTTTTTCCTTTATTGAAGCACAATCGCTTAAAATGTTTCTGACTGAGCTAACAAGTTATAAAATAAATCAAGCACTCAGTGTCAAAAATAGTGTTCATAACTGTGAGCTGCAGTAATATTTAAGTAAAGCTATAAATAAGAAACGAGTAAAGAATGCGTAACAAATTGAAAAATCCCACATGTACTGACATCACCTTCAGTCGCCGTCTTTGTGTGTGTGTGTGTGTGTGTGTGTGTGTGTGTGTGTGTGTGTGTGTGTGTGTGTGTGTGTGTGTGTGTGTGTGTGTGTGTGTGTGTGTGTGTGTGTGTGTGTGTGTGTGTGTGTAAAAGTGTGACCTCCCGAGTTAAGTAATTAAAGCAAAGAGTGCACAGGGGATGCACAGAGAAGGTCTCAGTGGTCATTTCTGTGTGTGTGTGTGTGTGTGTGTGTGTGTGTGTGTGTGTGTGTGTGTGTGTGTGTGTGTGTGTGTGTGTGTGTGTGTGTGTGTGTCTGTGTGCATGCGTGCATGCCTCCCTGCCTGCCTGCCTGAAGGCCATTATGCCATTTCACAGACTACTGCTTTCCCAATAAAGAGCAGGTCAGGTCCTGATTAAAGAAAGATTCTCTCACTTCATATTGATCTAATCAGCTTCAGTCCTGATTGGGAGTCTGGTGCTGATTAGATCAATATGAAAACCAACTGACCACAAAAGTAACTAGACTGTTTCTCAGTGGAGAATCTGGGTAACAAACAGGTTTGAGTCAGGAGGTGAGAAAAGCAGGATCTTGCCAAGTTATAATGACGACTGCATCCCAAACTACGACAAACTGAGGGAAGAAGTTAAGAGAGACATTCAGCATGATGTGGGGCTGGTATATTATACACATCACAGCATAGTAGAAAGGAAAGAGTGACAACACATCATGCATAGTAGCTCTTTTCTACCATGAGTCCTTTTAGATTGATTTCATTATAGTCAATTCCAGGCAGCAGCCAGTACAATTCCAATCAGTTTTATTTGTATAGTGCAACACAAGTATTTTCAGAACACTTAACATACTAAAGGATATAGTACATTGGTTTATTTCTTGTTTATTTCTTGTTTATTACTTGTTTCAGCTGGCAAAGTAAATGAATACCTGCTCATCCATTCACTCTGGAATTGGCAATTTTCACAATCAACTTGATGTCTCGTTAGCTTCGAGAGAGATATTTTGAATGTTGTTGTTAGCTTGATAAACACGAGTTTCTCTGTGGCCTGCCAGCTCAGAGGCTCGACTGGGAAAATGGCAGGTGCAGAGCAAATGTAATCCTGTTGCAGTCAATCACAGCACATGCTATCACTAACACACACAGGATTTCCCCTACGCTCCCCGTCCCCAGGCTGACCTGTCGGTGAGGTTACCCACATAGATCATTGAGGACTCAAGATGCACACACCTATTGCTTACATCCTTTAATGTATATTGTTTAGCCAGATTTGTTAGCCTCCGGCGGGTCACTGAGAAACTTAAAAAACCTGTATCCAGATCATCCGGATCAGGACCATTGTGTCTTTTTTTGGATTATTCTTTATTTAATTGATGAGAACTAGGAACACTGGGAACAAGTGATCAGACAGGTTGCAAACAAGATCAGAGTTTAGCCAGGTCATCTAAGACCCTTCAACTGTAACTTAAATGTCATCATGTAATATAAACCAAGTTGGGGTAATAATTGTGCTGTCCTCTGTCCATCCATCAAACTTCTGATTAGCCATGTTCCCATATTTAAAGATATTAGAATTAATATTGTAAATACAATGAAACTGGCCAAAACTATGAAAACATTTTTTGTTATTATCTTTTGAAGCAAACTTTTGAATAAGAAATTACAAAACTTAAATCTCTCAGTCTATCTATTTTTTTTTCTGGGTAATCTTCCTGGAGTTCTTCACCCTATTGAGCAAAAAAACTGCCATCTACAAAATGACAAAGATAGTCTCCTCTTCCTCAGTGACAAACCCTCTAAAATCCATTTACGGTTCAACTCCTGGAATCTCTTTGTCTCTCAATGCCCTCCTCTGTCATCATTCTTTTCTCCCTCACATCAGTAGCTCAAGAAATTCTGAAGACTTTTAAAATTCTGGTCACAAGGATTCAACAAGATTGAGTGCCATTTTGAGGAGTAAGGGCAGGTTATAACCCCCACATGCTGGTTGAGAGAAGGTCTGTGTGGAGTGCAGACAAAGATCCAGAAAGGATGTTCTGCAGTTGTTCTTCCAAGAAGTTAATAAAAGGCTGCTGTGACATTGTATCTGTTCTCTATGTCTGTGAAAAGAAAAAAAGAGGCTGTAAAGTAGGACAAAAAAGAGAAAGGAAGATGAAAGGAGCCGCAGATAGATAATAATGAGATGAAAAGAACCAGGATGAACTAATCTCACATGTTTACATCTCAGCAAGGGCAATATGACCTAGAAAGGCACACTGCTGTTAATATGGAACCCACCAAACTGTAAGCTGCACAACAAAATCAGGCCAGTTAGATGACCTAAATCCAGAATAAAATTATTAATAAGATTGCTATCAATAAGGTGTAGTAAGTGGTCTTCTACTTAGTTTGGGTGGGTGATGGGGGAGGGGGGGGTCAGAAAGAAGAGAAAGTAGGTGTGTGTAAGAGAGGGAGGGAGAGGAAGGGTGACCCCACTCCGCTGCTCTTCTGCGAGTGTTTCCTGCGGTTGCTATTGATCCATTTTAACCTACTTAAAGACAAGACAGGAACCCACTGACTCAAACAGCCACGAGCTCACACCTACATAAGTGCACATGCACACAAACATTCACACATCTTCCACAAGTGCTGCAGAGGAAACATCAATAGAACCGCAGACCTCTGAAAGCCATTCTTAATCACCACCTGAGAGGAATCAAACACAGGCAGCTCAGTTTATGCCAAACACTCCCTGACAAACAAACAAAACAATACACCAACAAAACAGCAGACAGAGGATTACCCAATCCACTTGCAAGCTAATTAGATTTACCTGTAAGAGGAAGTGTTAGCTGGGGAACAGGAAAAGGAAGGAGGGGGGTCGGGGAGGGGAGAAGCGGGGGAGGGTGAGAAGAAGGGGGGAGGACAGGAGAAGAAAGCAACCAGCACCAGTCTGACCTCATTTCCAAACCTTGCCTTTGTTTTGGCATGTGTGAGGGAGGTGTAGTTGGGATCATGGGGTTTTACCTGACATCACACCAGAGAAAAGTGCCTATGATTAAAACATAACACACAAAGCTGAAGTGCTCAATCAAACTTGTGAGGGAGGAAGAGTAATATCAGAGATATTTGTTTGGAAGATACGTGATGAAGAAGAAGAAATTGGCCGCTAGGGGTTTGCTCCAAAAAGCCTCTAGCTACAAGAGACTCCCTTTCAAAAAAAAAGTGTTAACTTCTCCCATCAAATATTAAGTCCATACATTGTTTCCCACAAGTCAATCGTCATTCGCTAAATGTTCTCCTTGTGCTCATTGTTCTGGTCGTCCTTCCAAAAAGAATCCCATAATTAATTCGATATTACGCCTCAAACGGGCGGTATGTTTGGGGCGGTTTCCTGGAGTGCGGTCGTATTTCCGCGACAGCCGGGTGGTCAGTGGTATCTGCTTCTCAGTGAGATCCAACCCTTGCTCATTCCGAGCTCATCCAAATATGGTCACTTCTGGCTCCAAAAAAACAAGATGGCCACAGCCAAAAATGCCAGACTCGAGGCTTCAAAATGACAGTTCACAAACAAAGTGGGAGACGTTGTGGTGGGTTGCCAATTGGGTCACGCCAACGATTTTGTTTCTCTGGTCAGAATTTGGCTCAATTAAATAAGGTTTCATTACAGAAACTGCATCTCCTTTGCAGCTCTGGGTGATAATGGAGGAAAGATTGTACTTTTTTCTTGTCCATCTGCTGAAACATATCCCAAAAACATCTTAGAATCGGCTACAGATTGAAATAGTGTTGTGAAAAGTATGATGAAACAATGATTATAGTGTCCAGATGAAATACTAGATGTCTAGAAGATTTTTGTCAAATTTTGCAAATGTTGCCTGTGTTTTAGATTCAGATTTTAAAAACAAATATTTTCATTGTAAACACAGTGGGAGAAATCACTGATTACAAGTTCACTGATTGCTAACCATAATCTACCAAATTCTGAAAAGCAATGCCAACTACATGTAGAGCTTAATTACTATGCAGCAACAACAGACATAAGAAGTCACTTTGATGTTATTCTTTCCTCCCACCGCCTACAAATTTCACACTAGCATTTTGAAAGTCAACAACATCCATATTTACCTGTATTCTTTACAGTAATTTACCTTTACTGGTGTCCACACAAGTTTAAAGCACACAAGAAAATGTTTCCCTTGTTAAAAAGGTTTTCAAGCTTAAATAATTGCTGATCAGATGTCAAGCCCTTTCTTTAAAAAGCATTCTTTTCTGGTGTTGATCCAGAAGCTGGCTTGTAACCTCACCACAGTTTGCTTGGAAGAGGACCGAGGCCTGCTCTCTGAGTGGGGTTAGTGTTTTAACATCTGAAGGATTTAGAATAAACAACTCTGAAAAATAGCTGGTGAGAGTGTGACCTTAGTTTACTTTAATCCTCAGTTTACTTGTATGTGCGTGTGGGTGTGGAAGTGTATCCACTTAATCAAACCTAATACCTGGGATGCGTGGGCCCTTCAGAGGGTTGGACAGTGCCATGCCGATCTCAGTCATGCCGTAGCGTTCCAGCAGTGTGTGTCCTGTAATCTCTTCCCAGCGCTGCAGAGTGGGAAGAGGAAGGGCAGCCGAGCCCGAAACCATGAGCCTGAAGAGAGAAGGCAGGATATGAGGGAAACACTCTGGGCTCCAGATAATACATTTCTAGGTTATATTATGCAAAAAGAATTGATGTGAAAATTTTTGTCAGATTACTAGGAATGCAAAAGCTCCACACTTCTGGTTGAATATATTGTCCATAAAAAAAAAAAAAAAATAAAAAAAAAAAACTTTGGTAGTTAAGTTCAGATCTGGTGAATGAGGGCCTTAGCATATGAAGGATAAATATGTTATACTCATTAAAGGAGAAGTTTTCAAACTGTGAGGGAGAGTTGCAGGTGGAGGCGAAGATGCTGCATGAGTTGAAAGGAACAGATGCACGCTGCTTATCTAAAAGCAACAGGAAGTTAGTAATTGTAGTCTGTCCCATTGATTTGGCCCACTTACCCACATGGTCAGCAGTTGGAGCTGCAGCAGTGGCTGTGATACACACTTATTTAGGCAATTAAGGTCCTTTCAAACTCTTAGAGCCTGATTTACTGAAGGTCTGCGTGTGTAAAATCACGTGTAAACTCCACACCGCCCGCAAAATAACTGTCCAAGCAGATCTACTAAGGACGTGCAGCGAGGATTGCGTCTTTCAAAGGTGCAATTTAACACACGTTGTCCATTCTGCATGTTTGCCTGCATCAAATCTAATATTGGGCGTTTCTGCTTGAAGGTGCAAAATATTATCACATTATTATTACATTTCATTTAGCTGACGCTTTTATCCAAAGCGACTTACAACACACCGATGCAATTTTAAGGGTTCAGTGTCTTGCTCAAGGACACTGAATTGATGTGTATTTTAGTCAGACTGAAAGAAACGTATTCATCAGACGAACATCAGGAGAGACGGCTGCTTTTATTGTGGTGAGAAGGAGACGCAGGAAACCAAATAATACGTCGAGAACGTGGTTTTACACCCGTTACAACATTTTTTAGATGACAGAGCGAAAAATTATCTTTTGTCCAGCGATGAAATTTCTGAGTTATTGACTGAACTGAATGATGATTGACAGCCAACAACAAGGAGGAGCCACAAAACACTAGCAAAGTCAAAACTTGTTCCAACTCAGCATTTTGCTGCCTCTGGGTGGTTCCAGCGTGTCTCTGCTTGATATCCCACCAGTCCTGTTATTCAGGTGAGCTGTCACATCCTGAATGAGTCCTGCAGAATTCACAGGTAGCTTCATCAGGTTCACGAGCACTCAGGAGACACTGAATGAAACTAATTCACCTGATTGGTGTTTGTTAGAGGATCTCATCCACCGTCCCTCCTCTTTTATTTGCCGACGTTTTATTATTAAGCCACTTTACCACACGCAAACCCCTCATTTAAATAGAGCGATTTGGACCTCATATCAGTGACGCAATTACTCAGTAAATCACCCGCAAAACGGGTGCAAAATAAATGCAAACTTTTGGAAGGAACACGCAATTTAGTACCTTTTTTTGAGATCTTAGGAAATCAGGCCCTCCTTGTTTTCACTTAAACTCAGACCAATCTGAACACACAGATACACATATTTGTTTGGATTCTGCGTGACTTCACATTCCTCCCATCGACTCTGATGTCGATCACAATTAATGTTTGTAACTCTGTCTGTACATTATTCAGCACACTGCAGACAGGAACTGTTCACAGCTACAACAGTTCACTAACTCCATAACACAGTTGAACTTCCTGTGTGCATCCTCCAAAGATTACAAATTATAGATTATTAAACATAATTATCTCCCATTGAAGTAAGACAAAAAAAAAATTACAAATGCATTAATAATTAATGTTCTCATGTTCCTCTTTATTTAAGCTCCAAATATCCCCTTTGAAATGGAGGTTGGATGGAGAGTGAAAGCCACACATTAACTCTCACCCTGCATTAAAGCATTCAGCGTTCAGGTCCTTTGCGCAACATTTTAATTATGTTTCTTTCAGTATTTATCAAAATGTTTTCCCATAATTGGTCACCTTTCAGCACACATCCATACATATGCACAAATACTTCTGCGTGTGAGGAAAATGTTTGCCATTGATCCCACAACCAGTACCTGATCCTGTCTTTGCAGACTGCTTTGATGAAGTCCTTCACGTGAGGCTGTGTGAAGTGCTGATCATAGTACTGGATGAGCTTAGAGTAAATAGTTGGCACAGCCATGAACACATTAACCATGGGAGCCTTGGAGCGCAGCAGCATCTCCCACACCTGGAGGGTGAGGGGGGATGAGGGGAGAGAGAGAGAGAGAGAGAGAGAGAGAGAGAGAGAGAGAGAGAGAAGCACAACATATAAATAAAAAGGAAAGAAGAGACGGAGATAAGGAGAGGCGTACAAAAAAGGAGAGTATCTAAAGGAGGGCCATTGAAAACTAAATTATTACATCCAGATTCATTCCATTAGTACATGCTATAGAAAAAAAAGGGTATTTTTTTTTTCCCTTTATTTGACGTAAATGGCAGAGTGAAGTCCAGACAGCAGCCTCATATTAAACCTGTCAACTCCACGCCAAAAAAAGATGAGAAAAAAATAGTCCAGATTTGTAAAGGTCAGCGGAGGAGGAAAACAGCGGAGCGCCGCAGGGCAGAGCTGTAACGCTGGCCGGTTAAAAGACCGTCTGTGCAGCTACTTTTTGACAAATGTGCTTTTTGACTGTCACAGAAGGAACCACTCGTGTCCTCTACTGCATCCAGCATGCAGCTTTAAGCACACGCAGGCATTAATGGACATAAACATGCATCGTGAACTCCGACGCACGTATAAAAATACCGTTTGAATATCACATAAACTCACTTGTTCAAGGACAAAGCCATTTTACACGCCCCGCCCACTCCACCTCATCCCTCTTTCTCTCTCACACACAGACACAGACAGACAGACACATACACACACACACACACACACACACACACACACACACACACACACACACACACACACACACACACACACACACACACACACACACACACACACACACACACACACACACACACACACACACACACACACACACACACACACACAGACAGACAGACAGTCAGTCTGGGTACATTGCAGTAGACGATGGGAGGATGGGACGACAGCATGAATTAAGTGAAGGTGAACGACAGCTTCTCTAAGTTGTCGTCACCCCCCCCCCATACAACTCTTCCCCCCCAGGGGAGACAAAATGCTCCTCCCCAGCTGTCTCCCCTTTCAGTCTACTTATCCTCACTTCTTCTTCTTCTTTCATTCTACCTCCATTTCACAAGTGCTCCTTTTTCATTCTCTACTTTCATCTTCGACACTACATCTTCCCTTCATCTTTCTTTTTCCCCTCTCCTCTTCTCTCCCTATCTCACATTCACTTACCTTCTCTCTCCATTTCGTAATTTCCTGCTTCGCTGCCTGTGCAGTCTCTCTCTCTCTCTCTCTCACACACACACACACACACACACACACACACACACACACACACACACACACACACACACACACACACACACACACACACACACACACACACACACACACACACACACACACACACACACACACAGAAAAATGCAGTCTCTCCCATCATCGCTCTCACCTATAGTAACACCACATCCTTCTTAATGTGCAAGCAATTTCTAAACTCTTCCTTCCACTTCTCCTTTGTGTGACCTCATCACAGACTCACCTAATCCATTATCTGCTGAATTATCTTCCTCTCACCTCCTCTGCCTCCAATAAACAAACACAACTGAAATATATAGACAAATAAAACTGAGATGATGAAGATGTGCTAACAGTCTAATCATATTCCAATCTAATATCCCACAATATCATTCAGAGTTGATCAAAGAATTGTGGGCATCTACGGCTCACCTGTACACACATGGCATGAAACTTGGTGCAGAGTGAAGGATTATTAACCGAGTGTGCCCTGACCATTCTGGGTGGTGTCTATCAAGTGCAGTGAAGCGCTTCCACCAAGTCCACTCTAGAGGGGAGAGGAAGGCAATTTATGTCCGTCAAAGAGCCGGCCTCCACCGAGGGGACAGGATGTGGTGAGAACCCAGAGCCACGGCCTGCATCCTAAACAACTTCATGAGCTGCTCAGCCCTGCTCTCAACATGGGACTCCAGTACAATTGCCAATTCTTCCTGAGAAGAACTAGTTGTTGAATGTCAATGTGTCAGCAGCCCTGCTTACTAAAAACTGTCAGGTATAAAAAGTTGACTTTGATGCTCAGTCAGATTTTTAGCACAGTTTACTCATTCTTTGATCAGCTATCATAATTTGTAGTAACATTTAATTTGTCTTTTATATTATGTTAATAGGAATGTTTCTGTACTGTGACTTGTGTCAAAAAGCGTTATGTTTGGGGGCGGGTCTGTTTGATTGACAGGCCTGGGGTCAGTCAGGTTTTTGCAATAGGTGGGCGGGGCCTAGTTTCCTTGGGTTTCCAATCAGATAGAGTCAGATGGCCAAAATACTAAACTCGAGGCTTTGGAACGGCCGTTCACAAACCAATGAGTAACTTCATGGTTTCTTGACGCTTGATTAGTACAGAAACTCATGTATTGTACATTGTAATTGTACATTGCTAACAGTGTTATGAGCATCAGCAGTCTAACAAGCTCACAATATCAATGCTTACATGCTGACTTTTAGCAGGTGTAATATTTCCCATGTTCTTCAGCTTTAGTTTAGTTTAGTGTGCAGTTCTAAGCACAGATCTTAGTTTTGGGCTGATGGGCATCTCATGTTTCGCATGAGAAGTCTAACGATCACCAAAACCAATGGGATTTATCATCTGGGGACCCTGACTGACTGTACCAAATATTATACTAACAAATCAAGTTCAAGTTTAGATATTTTGCAGGATAAAGAAAGATTTTGAGGCCAGTAGGCTTCCTCCTCTGGGGACCATGAATGTCTGCAGAAAATTACAGGGGAATCCATTAAATATTTGCTGAGATCTTTCTGTATGAACCAAAGTGGTGGGTGACTAAGAAATATCAACCTGCTGTATAGAGTGACACTGTCATCCTGCCAAATAATGACAAAACGCTTCACCCTCCAACGTTTTGTCTAACCTCATATTGCAAGATGAAATATTACATTAGAACAGGCAGTTGTGTTTCCAAGCAGTTCTCCCATCAATCAGGCAACTTAATAAAATGCCTTTGCCTGTTATAGCAGAATAAACTGATGCTTTGTCCCTCCCTCTTGAGAAATATCTCAGCAATGATTGTGATATTACGTTCATGTAGTTGCTGTGATGAAGTAGTCAATAGGGATTCAAGTAAATAAAGTAAATCTGATCAGTGCTGCTGCGTGAATCCCAGTAAGACAATCTGCTCCCGTCATCCTGCAACAGCTCACTTGAAATAGACTTATCTGTGATTTACTGGATCACAATTCCTGCACTGAGAATTTTTGTCACTATCTCCAGGCAAAATCGGACAAAAATCAATGCTGGCCTCTGCTGCCTAGGCTACCTTTCAGAGATCTGAGGGGATAGAAGAGACAGACTATCGATCACTTCATCAATGTACTGTAACTTCAGGAGGAAGAGAATAAAGGTTTTTTTCTAAGGGTGAGAGAAGGGGTTTTGTGGTCTGGTACACAAGGTCAGTGATAACCCTTGAATACTGATAGCTCTAACAGTGTAGCAATACCCCTGTTGACAGACACACTACATATGTCCTTTGAGGATCTTTCTTTTGCAACCTTCCTTCACTGCCATGAATTTGTGGAGTTCCTGACGGACAAAGAAAAAAACGCACGTACGTTAGAAAACGTGCATTTACACTTCCATAAAAGCACGCACACGCGCACACGCACACACACACACACACACACACACACACACACACACACACACACACACACACACACACACTTAGCACCCCATCTTCCCCTCCTTTCTCTGGGCCAAACAAGCACTATCATCCTTCAATGTCAGCTCATCGATTGATCTGCTGCTTAAGCCCCTGCCGTGAGTCGGCATTGGTCAGATACAAAGCCACACAGGGCAATTCATCACTGAGCCCCAAACACTTAGTTTGACAGTCAGGGAGGGAAGAGGAGAAGGAGAAGAGAGGGAGAAGACATGAAGCGAGGATAAAGGAGGAAGAAAAAAAAAAAAAAGGGGAAGGGGAAACACTGACAGAGAAAAAGGGGATTGATTTGGAAAGAGCTGAGGGTCTTTTTCAACCCAGCAGGACCTTGTTCATACAAGATCTCTAAATCTGAAATACATTTTAGCTTCACTGTCAAGCTAGCTCCAGAGGCTTCCAGCTGTAAAGGGCCCCTTCAGATGTGTTAATGAAAAGTACACTGAAGGAGAAGAACAAAGAGATAGAGTGCACATTAGACCTTTTGAGGCTGGAATTCAGGAAGCATGACGCAGGTGGCGCCCATCCACAGCGGGCACAGCAGCTTGTTAACGATGCCATGCACGTGGTGGAGCGGCAAGGTGTGGAGGATGACATCATCTCTGGACCACGCCCACTCCAAAACCAGACACTGGACCTGAAGGGGGAGGGAGGGAAAGGACAGAAGGAAGGGTGGCGTTGCCGTCATGTCATATCGTCTTTAATATAAATCACCTCAATCAGCTTCCACTGCTGCACACATTTGTGACAATGATCTCCTCTAAGCCATCATTTGGTCCGCTTCCAGAGGGCACAATTGATTTTTGTGACTTATTTAAATTCTTCGTCATTGTCCTGGTATGCTCTGAAAGCTAAAGAGAGATCAACAACGATAGGGTTTAAATTTAGGGTATTAATGTCTTACAGTTTGTAATGGGAGCACTATAATTTACATGTTTTTATGGATGAATAGAATAAACTTTGATTTTGGTCTGTCACCTCGAGACAGGTGAACTCGTCGGGTCATGTGTGATTTGATTTATCCTATGCTGTTGTGGTGTTGTGATGCAGTTTACTAGTTGAATTTTCTCCTAACGTGCTAGATCCACATCTCAATTCAAATGTCTTGCTTTTGCAAGAATGACGTCGGACCCCAGGGATTACTGAGGCTTCGTACACGCTAATATAGTTTCATTTTAAAACGACATTTTGAAACAAACATAATCTTCATCCATGCAAGCGTTTTAGCGCCGTTTCAGAAATAATCACTTGGTCCGTACTAACACAACGCCGCTGGACATATAAAATGCAGAATTTAACAGCTGCTAGCAGAGACAACAAGGTCAGCAACACATATGATTTGCCAGCCATGTTGAATCAATAGCTGGTTGTCAGGGCTGATGTAGTTTGTTTCATTCCAGGAAAGGGTGAAGTGATATAGGCGTGATGAAGGACAGGTCATAACTGATCAGACCAAATCAGCAAGCTAATGTGAGTGTCCGCATCATCGTTTTCTAAAGTCTCCATTTTCCCCTTTCAGACTAAAACACAATCCCAGAGTTCAAAGCAGCATTTCTAAAAGTGTACATTTCTGGGGTTAAAAAAAACAACCTGTAGTGCGGATGCAGGGTGCGAAGTTCTACATTTTAAAACAACTGTATATTAGCGTGGATGTAGCCTGAATATGGTTGCAGTTGGGGAGCATAATAATAACTGAAATCATCATAATCTCTCCGCATCGTACTCCACTGAGGCTCCTGTTGGAGAAGCAATCTGTATTTGCCTCTTCAACAGTGATTTCTCACTGTGATGTGCAAACTGAGCCTCGATAATATTTAGTACAAAGCACACTAAAATCTAATGTTTATCTATCATCTTTTGAAAAGTAGATTACTGCTATCATTAAAGCTGATCTGAATCAGTGTATCTCAGCATGAAGTCACATCATCATATGTTTTAAGTTACTCACAGGAAGGTGAAAAAAAAAAGAGCACGAAACAATAAAAAGAGCTTAAAAATGCAACATACATCCCTGAAAACAGTTCGACAGCAGTGTTTCAGTTTAGTTTGTGTATTCTGATTTACAACATCCTAATAACATCAGTTATTATCGGTTAATATGAAATTACAAGTGCTGTCATATTGTACAAGTACTGCATTGTAAGTAGAGGACTGCTGAACTATTTCACAGGAATTGAAGCCCCTAGTTATTTCAATAATACAAATAATGAGTTATGAATATTAATTTCTCCTCGGCAAATAAAATCAGTTCTTTTTATAAAGCTCAAAATCACGTATTTCTGAAAGAGACACAAATTTCCCGATAAACTCTATTGAGTTGAAAACAGATGTGGTGATGATGGACGGTTTACACTCTGGACATCATCTCTGCTCTCCCGTGATATTGTTCGAGAGTAAACTGGAATTGTGTCTCTGTTTAAACAATTTCATGTTTTTGGCTGAGTGTAACATTATAGAGGAATATAGAGCAACACTGTCAGTACAGGCTGTTTGAGAAAAGTTGTAAATTTGTTGTAGATTTGTACCTTGGAGTTATATTGAGCGGCATTATACTGCTCTGGTTCTGTGTCCTGCTCGTTGTATGTTTGTGCAAGCAGAGAAAAATGATTCAACAGATCGCAATGTGCTGAAAATACTTGCAGAAAACATGCATAAACGCAGATATCAGACCTCATGTTCATGTTTCTGAGAGTCTGTATTTGAAACCGTAACACAAACCAGTAGCCATGTCGGTGAGTGCGGAGTGCTCTTTCACTACATATGATCACACAGATGGTGTTTAGTTCTCTCATACTATTCATAATGCACAATAACACGGACACAGTGCAGCTCAGTGACTAGATTATAGGCAATGGGTTTTACATGCTTTTTTTCCCCCCCATTTAATTAGAAACACTGCAGCATTACTGTCAGGCATTTCACTGCCCAAAATATCAACATCAAAATGAAAAAACCTTCATTCAAATGAACCTGACAGCAACGCTTTCCAGGAACTCTGACAACCTGATGTTGTTGCCTTCCAGGAAAACACAGACTCACTTAATTATTCACTCACTCATTTCCCCGGTCCAACCAGAGACAAATGAAGATCTGCCTCCTTTCAGAGTGATTTAATTTTCCACACTGTTGAACATGTAGGTCAGTTTCTCTTAAAAATACAAAGGAAAATCTTCAGGAGATCTTTAATGGCATAAATTAATGATTATTCAGGAAGCTTGACTGAAACAAAAGAGGAATGATGCAAATCAGGGACCCGGATATCTGTGTGGGTGTCTAAACACGTCTTGCACGCATTTTACGTGTCTACACGTGTTAGTTTTGTGGAGCTCTGGATAATCACTTCACAACCTCCGTCTGCATCTGTAGAACGACATCACTACAGAAAACTGTGACTCTTATTAAGACATAGAGACTTGTGATTCTTTCTTGTTGGTGATTTCATGAAAACTTTTGACAGGTGATGTTTAAGCATCATTTGCCATAAACCAAAGCCTTCAAAGGGCATGTTTAAGTAAATTAAACTGCAAATTGTAATTTTTGACTAATTTTGTAAACAAAATACATACTAAACATGACAATTTACAGTTGAATGTCTATTTATCATTTGTTCTCTGTTGGACAAACTATGTAATAGAGACACGGTCTGTCTGTCAATATCTTCAAACCTAGTTTAGTATTTCTCTACTGCAATCTCTTGTCACTTATTGAGCCACATATGCACTATACTATATAGTTTCAGCAATATCAGCAAATATCAAAAATATTACTAGTCAGGAATATTGTAAATCTGTAATATATGTAAATTAGGCAAATGATTTAAAACAGGATGACATGGTAACTCCAGTGAACAATTTAGAAACAACATTATGTTCTACTGTCAAAAAGGTTCAGCATACCCTAACAGTTTAAAGAGCCTGTAGCTGGTTCACACATAACTCACACAGCTCTTTATTTTGGGCAGCCACAGCTTTATAGTTCGAGCTGTGCCGTCCTCTGCTATGTCACAGTTGTGACCAACCTTCTTTCGTCGCAGATAAATATTTACTGTTGTCAAACTGGAGACGTACGAGTCTACGTGTTTTTGTTTATGTAATTGTGCTTTAAAAGGCCGTATTTACCATGGCTTGGATGCTGCGGTGTGTATGTAGAACCCCTTTGGGTTGCCCGGTGGTACCACTGGTGTAGATGATCATAGCTGGTCGATCACCCCAGTCTGTGATGGTTAACTCCTTCTCTTGTGCGTCCTCCACATCGACAGCGCCCAGGTCAGAGGTAGCGGGCAGCGTCAGGCATGGCAGGCCCAGCCGCTGAGCCACCGGCTCCAGAGTTTCAGCGTAGGGCTGCGCCGCCACCAGCAGCGAACTCTGGGAATCAGAGATTATGTACTCCAGGTCAGACGGTGGGTGTTTTCGGTAGAGTGGCACCGCCGTGCCACCGCTCATCCAAGCCGCCCACTGTGCCACCGTATAGGAAGCATCATTGCCGCACAGGAAGGAGATTCGTTTCCCTTCCAGACCCCCAAAGTCAGAGTTCAGGGCGGCACTGATTCTACTTGCAAGACCTAAGCTGCTGCAATACAGCTGCTTGTAGCTGTGCCTGCCACTGCTGTCGATGATAGCAAGCTTTTCTCCAAATGCTGGAGCTCTGGCAAACACTGGCTTCTGGTTTACCCTTGATGATGGTGCTGTAGTCCACGTATGAGCCCTTCTCTGTATCACAGATCCACGTATCCACGGGCCTGGCGCTGATGAATACGCTCTGTAAAGAGTGACTTTCCAATGAGGCAAAGTCCACTTCAGAGAGTGGCAGGCAGCAGCAACAAGTCCAGACAGCATGGCTGAGAATGAACTATTCATAACCTGAAGTCAGAAGCTCAAGATGGCTCCATCGTCAGTGTCTTGCATCAGCTCATATCTGTGAGTTGCGAGAAGAAAAAAAAGAAGGTATTTTAGCTTAGTTTTAGTAAGAAGCACACACAAATCAAAATCAAAAGGACAATCTAATTAGCCTCTGGACCTTTCTTTGTGTGCTCCCTCCCATTGAAGAAATTTCCCCTCGGGGATTAATAAAGTGTATAAAAAATAAAAAAAAAAAATCAACTAGCATTGCACTCACTAACTCAAATTCACTACATTTGGTTTAGCTGTATTGGTACCTCTGTAATCTTTGAACAGCATCAGAGGCAGATTGAATAAAAGAGGAAAAAGGCACGATTTGACAGAAAAATTAAGAGTACTTCCAAAAATTGCCACAAACTGGAGAAATTCAAGATGTAGATCTTTAATTCCAGGTAATACAACTCATTACACACAACACCTCCAGTTTACAACCCTCTCTTTCTGTCATCAGAACAGGTGAGTATCTGATTTCCACCACGGTCTATAATCTGTTTATATCATTTTCAAAATCACCTTTTAACCCGTTTCTCAGACCCGTCTGTGAACATTAAGATGGGTTGAGAGTGTGTGTGTGTGTGTGTGTGTGCGCGCATCAGTGGTTTCCAGCAGTGACCACGTGAATCAAACAATGGGGGGCCTGACGATGACGATCCCCGCTGAAACATAACCAGGTGGCTGCTGCTGTTTGTTTGTTGCCGCTGACGCTGTTGCACACAGAGGATGCTGACCGTCACTGACTCTTCACTTTATGTCGGGAACTGACAGGAAGAAGCTCATTAACCAAAACACGGACAATGAACCCCCCGTTTCGACAGCAGACACCCGTATTAATATGTATTTATTAATACCGGTGTTCAGCTGTGCGGACATCCTTTAACTAGTTCACGTTCACCTTACCTACAACAACAGCCGGTACAATTTGTAGTGAAGGACGGTGCAACGGCATTCATTTTCCGGCATGAGACAACAGTCCTTTGAATGGTTCCTACCTGCGTTTCGACAATACAAGCCATAAATCCAGATCTTGGAAGGCAAGTAAGACTTTAAAATACTTGTTAGTGATTTTAATGATTATTCTGAATTATTTTTCACTTCATGAACTTATTAAAATCACTGTAAGAGCATGATTTCATGATCTCATCTCTGCACAGTGTATTGCTTTTAGCCTGTACTAATTTTTTTTATTTTTTTTTTATTTTTTTTTTTAGATCTTTTTTAGTTTTTTCCTATTTTAATATTAGTCACATTTAAATGTTACACATAATCTGATGTGCTACTTAAGACGCAACACAGTAATTGCAATGAGTTCCACGAGTTTTTATTACAGGCCCACAGACAGACAGTGTTAGATAATTGTCTTATTAATTACAGATCTACAACATATCTTGTGTTGTTGTCCGTTATTTTTTAGTTCTTAACTCAGCTTGGTGGTTACTGGCAAATCCACCCCCACCTGCACTCCCTAAGACAGGGGTGTCAAACATACGGCCCGCGGGCCGGATCCGGCCCGCCAGGGGGTCCAGCTCGGCCCGCCGGATGACTTTGCTAAGTGTGAAAATTACAGAAAGACATAAATTGCATTTCTATGAGAATATGGAGGTTTATGAGTACAAACGTTTTGTTATTTATTTTTTTAATCGATCCAGTAATTGCTTCAAAAACAGCGTAAATGCGACGTCTGCTCCGGAGGAAGAAGCGCTCGGTGCCACAGGCAGCCGCGCTCGCTGCTCGCTTTGTGACGCGTTTGACGTCAAACGCGTCACAAAGCGAGGGAATCTGCAGAGGAGAGCCGGGGCAGATAAACAGTGGGCTGATGTCTGAGTTTTTGGTCTTTATGTTTCTAGTTTATTGTAGAAAGACCTTAAAATAGGGATTATCATCCAAAAACCTTCACCAATGATTTAAACAAAGAGAAATATTGCCGTTATGTATGCGTTATTATGCTATGATTTTACTGGTCTGGCCCACTTGAGATCAAAGTGAGCAGTATGTGGCCCCTTAACTAAAATGAGTTTGACACCCCTGCCCTAAGACCTGCAGATTCAGTGGAGAAGCTGCTCACCGGAGATGTGGGCATGATAGGGGAGGGGAGAGTGGGGCAAATACACAGCTACCCCACATGGTGCTGTGTTTGGCTTTAGATCACATGCCTGTCCTAGGACTTAGTGTGCCAACTAGCTTGGCTGGCTTCATCATCACAGTGCAAGTGGGCACATTCAGCCGCCAGCTGGCAGTCGTGGGCCTCAGATAAGAGAATGGTACAGACATGGCACACGTTCAAAAAGTTTTCACTTCCCTCCCCAAACCCCCTACACTGCAAACGAGGATGGCATGTTCCTAACAAAACTGGAGCCTTTGTTTCAGAGAACTCCCCTCCACTCTCAGGAATAGTATCGCCAAAGACCACTCGATCCCATTTGTGGGGAAAACACTATTGAAGGGGATGCTATGCTACCCCTGCAACTATGTAATTTCCAGAGAATCCTTTATTTCTACTGTAGGGCATTTGCACAGTCTTTAGTTCTTTTTTTTTGTGACGCAGATGGCACAGCAACATTTTCTGAGGATTCAATCACAAAATGACCGAATGTCGTCTGTAACGAAATAAGGCACAGACGACCCATGTTTTTGGATTTGTTTCCTGGAAGTTGGCCATATTTTCGACACGCGTTGTGTGGGGACTGGAATCACAGCTAGTGAGTGACTTGTTTACATCTACTGGAGACATGCAGGGATGGCTGAGGAGTGGAGGATAATAAAGAGCAATCATGTATGTGACTGTTTGGCATGAGAGGACAAGACGTGGCTATCGTGTGAGGAGTGATAGTTATGATTATGGCAAAAACATTGTGAGACAGAATGTCTACTGTAGCAAACAGAAGCTGACATTCTGCTACAATGGCCTGCTGCCAGCGCACCATTCAGAAAAGACCACCTGAAAAGGATCTCGGCACTGATGGACAGGGTGGCCGCAAGTAGGCGCCAACTCCCATCTTGGCAAAGGACTGCATCTGAGGAAAAGAAAAAGAGGGGACCCCCCCACAGATCTGTGAGAGAGGCTGAGATGGTAACACAAACCGTGGGGAGTACCCAAGCATGTGTCAGGTTGGCATCAATGTGAGAAAGTCTTGGCAAGCGCTCCGTTCTCTCCCCTCCCACTCCAGCTCACACACAAACACACTGTTGCCCTGCTTGGAACACATGGTACATCAGCAGCGGCATCTGGCCACGCTGACTCCTGGCAGCTGCGCTTCGTCTTCACCAGTTGGGAGTCTTGGCACTGCCACTTCATCAACTACCTGTGGCTCCTCCTGGGTAAAAAGGCGAGCGATGAATTATTCCAAGGCTGCAGCTGCAAACTTGACTTTCATCCAAGAGATTCATGATAAACATATGACTGCCTCACAGAGCACATGCCACACACATACTAATGCACGGTTGACAACATGGGTCGTATCTTGCGCTGAGGGATTTGTGTGTCCTCGTGTGATGGCATGGTTCATTTGAGGTAAAAGATGACGGCTGCTGTGTGATGGTTCTCCACATTAATCCACGTCAAAGACAAGTGCTTTTAAAGTGTCTCAGGGATAAACTCGTCATGGACAACGGGAAGCATTTGACTCAACAAAGACTCAAATATAAGTGGCTGTAGCCCAACATTTAGAACGGCTTCCCACTTCAAGCTTTGTACTCTTCATCCACCTGCATCAGCCTGTCTCTTCATGTTGAAAGATCAAATCAGAAGCCAAGGATTACACTGAAAAGAATATCCCTCCCATTTTTATGACGGACAAATGGATGGGTGACCTTTCAACTCTACAATTACTGCCTCACTTCCCATTTCTAATGGAGGTTTTGACAACCAAGGACATTTGCCTGAAGCACATTGAATACATTTCAGCTGTGACACCATGGATTGCTGACAAAGGTTAGAACAGCTTTGTCTGAAGATTACCTCCCCTCTGGAAGGAGAATATCCAAATGGCATCATTGTGAGAGTTGCTCACAAAGATTTAATTTGCTACTTGTTTTGGAAAGTCTGTGATGATACACAGCTGAACACGATGCTGCTTTGTTTGATGCTCAGTTATTCCAGTGGCAATCAATTTATTTTTAAGCGTTTGTCACAGAACATCCCGTCCGCTGGTCTCAATGATTCCATTTCACTGAGGCGCATTCAATGCCATCTCCTCTCCATCTGTGCAGGAATGTGTTTGGGTTCTCCTGCACTCTTCTATTGATTTTTCTAGTAGCCGTCACATGAAACATTCTCAAGGCAAAAACCCAAAGCTTTCATTTTATCCCAAATGTCAGCTCTTCTGCTGTCCAAGATTAATAGCAGCACTTTAAAATAAATTACTAGTGTTTATCATGAGCAACATTTAGTTTACTTCTAAATGACAATTTTTTTTTCCTGTTTATACATGAAATAAAGTCAAGGGAAGTAAATGGAGAAGAGAAGTTAAAATAAAAAGCCGAGAACTAAGTGAAACAGTAGGAACTCCTGACATCCTCGTACTTTCTGCAGAGTTCATGGTTTGCTTGCGGCTACTTGAGAACTGCCTGACCCAATTTCAATTCAAAACTTGTTGTGTTTTTGCAGCCTTATTTCAAGAGAAATGTTGTTGGCAAGCTGGCAAATCTGTCAAAATTTGAATCCATCTCTCACTTGAACACATACACACACACACACACACACACACACACACACACACACACACACACACACACACACACACACACACACACACACACACACACACACACACACACACACACACACACACACACACACACACACACACATTCTCACTTGTTTTTTTTTTCTTCTGTGGGTGTTCGTCATCTGACAGTGACCCAGTGGGAGTTTTTTTCTCCATCTGTGTCAGTCTGACCCATTTTAGCCCTCGGCCACATCCAACTGTTCCATGTCCCAAACATATGTGGGGTGGCAGGGGGATAAGCGAACCATTGCCGCGTGGGACCTGCAGACACACACACTGCAGATATGACGCTGGACCCTGCTCTCCTGTCTGTCTGCTTCCCACAGCATATGTCATCACTTCTTCTCCTGCTGCCCCTTCTCCTCTGAGTCAAGCATGTCTGTCCATGTTATAAATATGATTATCTGATGAAATGAATTTGCAAAGATTCTACATTATGTCTGTTTTATTTTATTTTTTCTTAAATTATTCCTGTTCATGCGCTGCGTGCGTGTTTACTGTTTATCAATATGCTTGTCCTCACTTCCTCTGTGCTGATTTTCCATTAACATGAGTCTGCATCTCATTGATTGCTTAACCACTTCTATTATACGCGCCTGTATTTCTTCAGTTTCTACTGGCCAGGCCTTCATCGGGCACTTGACTTGGTGGACAGACTGAATACACTATAATTGCAGAACATAACATGGGCCAGTGAGGGCAGAATAGGCCAACCAGAAGAGGGATTGTTTTTTTTTTTCCAAGTGGTCCATGTTGGCAGATGACAAGGTTTCATTGCACGGAGCCGGGACCCACTGGGGACTGAGGGGTGTGAGGCACATATGGGCAAACAGGCTGCTGATGAGCTGCTTATATGAGCCTCTCATCATGGTTTTAGAGAGAGATGTCCCACCAGAGAAGAGGCTATGTGCTGTGGATCTGCATTGTTTTGGTTGGCACCAATTCTTCCATTCATGCTAGTTAGAGAGCAGATTGTCTGCATATATGTTTTCCCTTTAGATTTTTATAAAATATCTAAATCCAAATCCACCAGGGACAAACACTGTATAACATTAAAGAGTCTATAAAAATGCCTGCAACTTGTTATTGTGTTTTACACATTCTCTGAATAACTGAGGCAGATGGTGTGGTCAAATGGACAGAATAAAGTTGATTTAACTGTAGTTTTAAGGTAACTCACCTTAAATAAATGATATCCAACTTCCTGACCTACTCGCTGTTATGAGCTTTAGATCGCTCCAGAATTTTTCGATGGCTTTCCGCTAATGCCTTATTGATTCTTTTCTTTCCCTTTTAACTCCCACATATGGAAATGGAAACTATTCTGCTAGACACACTGTCAGGACCTCCACCCCCCTCTCTAATTCAGCTCACTAACTCTGTCCTGCATCCTCAACAATATGCTACCTCTGAACATTAAAAGTGTTACTGCGTCTTATTCAAACAATCATGCCACATGCGATATTACATTCAAATGTAAACTTAAATATTTAGTTCTTCCATCTCTTTAAAAAAAACAACAACATGTTCACAGTAAGGTTAATGTAGAGTTCACATCAGGAGATGTTTGTTTATGATGTCACCAAAAATCCTGCAAAATGTTTGTCATGTTTGATGTCTGCTGATCATAAATGACAGAGAAAAAAAAAAGTTATATTTCCCATACACCCTCTCTGTACAATTTCCTTTCGATTTATATTTCTACTTGGCAGCCATCTGTCTTTCTCCATCTCCTACAATCATGCACATAGTACAGTGCAAGCAGCCACACACTCACCCTCAAACACATACGAAGACACACACACACACACACACACACACACACACACACACACACACACACACACACACACACACACACACACACACACACACACACACACACACACACACACACACACTCCCAGGAAGGACTGCCAGGCTGCCATTGCACTGTTGTACTGACTGCCATATGCTGTCTAGCCCACTGTAGGACAGAGCCTGCCATTGCACTGTTGTACTGAGACTTAAAACATTTATGTGCATTTGATGTGATTGATTTTTCAACTTGTTAATATCCACACTGAGACTGCCTTTGTAGCGTGTGCACTCAGGGAGACAGTCAATGAATGTTTGTCTTGATAGCTAAAATAAAATTTCTGTTTCAATAAACAAGCCAGATTTGATCCAAAATGGAGAAAAAGCCTTTTATTTATTCATTAATGCAACCTGTAACTACAGGGAGAGACATAGTGAAGGACGAGAACCCTTTTTTCGTGTGTGTGCCCAACTCACAACTTTTCAAATATAAGAAGTGCTAACTGCAGTGTTAACTATGAGCACTTCTGGCAAACTGTAAACAAGTAAAGAGCTGTTAAGAGGAAATCTAAGCAAGATAACCTTGCAGTGAGAGGACCAGTTTATGCCCATCGGCAGATGAGAAGTCTTGAAGATTCATTATAGCCAGGGAAAGTTAAAAAAAAGAAAGCTTTTTTTTTTTTGTCCGTATGTGCCGTGGACTTGTGCTTTCTTCTCTTTTTGAGAGGAGAAGCAGACGGTGGATTCACAGTGTGTTTGGATACCTTTGGTCTGGAGTTCAGTGTGGTGATGGATGTATTTGTTGAAAGAGTGGGTGTAAGAGTGTGTTTGTGCTGTGACTTGAGGGGTAGGGGACGCGTGTTCAGAATTGATCTTATCTGTGTGTTCATTACTACTTTGCATTTCAGGCAGAGAGCTTGGGTGCTCCACTAAATCGCAGGAAGGATTGTTAGACACGCGTGTTATTAATTTTTTCAGGGTCCCTGTGGCGTCTGTATGAATCTTAATGCTGCTGACTGGGCTGCAGCTCTATCGACTTTCTTTAAAATATGAAGAAGCTTTGCTGGAAGCGCCTGGGGTCATTAGCTGAAGAGTAGGCGCAAATCCCTCACCGAGCCTGCTCCGGCTTCGCCATGTTAAATGTGCTCTTAAAATATTCATAATCATACTCTTGCCTGCACTCACACACACACACAGACACGCACACATACACACACACACACACACACACACACACACACACACACACACACACACACACACACACACACACACACACACACACACACACACACACACACACACACACACACACACACACACACACACACACACACACACACACACACACACACACACACACAAGTATGCACACATAAACACACATGTATGCACACAGACAATTCACCAGGGACATAAAGGGATCAATATTAAAATGTATTCCTGTTTTGGTGTGCGGTTAATTAGCTGCGGTTCTTTTAAAGCATGAAGTTTGGAGCAGATTAACAGTATCTTTTTGTACACACGATAATATTTACTTCTGCTCCATCTATGCGGGCACATACGAAATGTGTATCAAAAGATGTTGACATAAGAAAAACAAAGCAAAATACCACAATAATTGAATTCTATACTGGTACTTCTTTCATATTTTACAGAAGCATTTTATTATCACGCGATGACAAATGAAATATGTGGTTTCGCTGAGATACCGTGACTTCTTATGCGGACATTTTCATTGTGGATTTGCATTAGATTTGCATGAAATGTTTACAAACTGACGTTTGATCCACTGGAATTATATGGTGAATTCATGCATTTTCAGTTAGTTCACTATGTTACTATAAATTATTATATATTTTATCTTAAAGTAGCAGTTTAGAAATACGAGACTCAGGTATTTTTTTTAATTACTTTATCAAGATAAAAATATTGAAATAAAGTCATGATGTCAATAATATTACAGCTTGAAACAAGTATACTTATGACAGTGTGTATTGATTATTCTGTCTTGACCTTTGATTGGTGGGAGTTCATGCGAAAGCTGGTGTCATTTCAATGTGACGCCAAAATAAGGATCCTTTTGAAACCTTGTTAGGAACACTGTGACCCTAAGTATCCATGACGACGCTGTAGGTCAAAGACTGGTTTAAAAAACTCGCATGGATTAGGGTATTTATGATTGTTTCATGTGTACATACTATATGAGTGTCTCATTTCTCTTTGGGAACACTTGTGACATACAAGAGAGATCCATGCAGGACAATTTCTTAAACTGGTCATTTTATCAGAAAAGCAAGTCGTACAATGAACACATTTAGATGTTTTTGAAAGCCATCGCTGACATTTGAGCCAATATTCAGCTTCTTTACATACACAAAAACAACAACAGTATGTCAATAGTGTAACAACACTGTATCCTTTGAAACATCATTAAGACTTAATTAAACTTCTCCACCGAATTCCCCAATGCATTTTAGGCAGTGGCTAGGAGAGTACTAAAAGTACTGTCTCTTTATTGAGATTTATCTTGATTACAATCAAATCTACTAAACAAAAATAAATAGTAAATTAAGCTTTGGTAAAGTCTGTGGAGAAAGGCACTGACCATGAATTGTAATTTCCCTGATTTCCTGTCATTTATCTACTGGAGGCTCTCTAATAAAGGCATAAAAGAAAAGAAAATATTGCCTTTTGTCCTTTGCACATTCTTGAAAGGTTGAGAAGCAATGTTTAAAGTATGGCGTTTAAACAGTTTAGACATGAACAAATTAAGTCCAGTTTCTTCTTTGCTGTCTGACGTCTCACCGGGAGTTAAAATGACACATGCATACAGAGCACGTCTCACGATGACTGTTGTCTAATGACACACGCATACAGTACTCAGACTCTCACTCACAGCAGCAGGATGGAAATCAGTCACTTTAAACCTTCTGCAGGTTCGATCAAAATTCATCTTCACTCTTCTAAACTTAAAAAAAAAAAACGGTACAAATTAATGAATAGATTATGTTTCAACAAGGGAATAAAGTTGAATTACTTACAGATTGTATTTTGAAGTTTTGCTCATTTACTGGTTTACAGTATATCTAATGTAAACCTGGTGTAACTTGATGGTTTCCATTTAGCACCACCACCAATCATTGTCAAGTCAAGTTACATCCACAAGGACTGACTTTAATACTCTAAAAGCCCTTGAAACACCTTCAGTTTGCCCAGTATTGATCAATATATGAGTATGCCTTTAATATGTGGAAATGAATATGCACCTGAATGAAAAACAGCGCTTGTAATCATACCCAGTAATAATTTGTGCAGTAAAGAGATCGTAAATGAACTAGTCATTAGCTGAACATGACCTGTGTGGCACATGCTATATTTACCCCTGTGTAATTTGAACAGGGGTCAAGTTACGGCTCATCAAAGGACTCCAACGTGTGTGTGTGTGTGTGTGTGTGTGTGTGTGTGTGTGTGTGTGTGTGTGTGTGTGTGTGTGTGTGTGTGTGTGTGTGTGTGTGTGAGACAGGTGCTGCAATGGAGACCAGGCCAAAACAATCATGTTGCTACAGAAAGGGACAGCTTGCCTAATTGATGCCTGTTTGTGTGGCACGCTGCTGGACAATAGATGAGGGCTGGCAGATGAATCAGGGGGGGTGAACGATACACACAAAGCCACTGAAAACAATACCACAGGAACAATGGGAACCAGCGCGTGTGGTCTGTGTTGATTGTGTGTGCACGTGCCCAGAGAGAAGCAAAAAAAAAAAAAAAAATAGAAGAGAGAAAGTTAGAGGATTCAGAAGTCCATAAGTTACCCACACTTTATGACTCTTTACTGTGAATAAGAATAACTGCATCAGCAGAGAAGTTATCGTTATTACAATACAAGTTTAATTACTAATGCTGCTTTATGCTTGTTTTAAAATTAGGCATTTCCTTTTTGTGAAACTTCAAATTTTAAGATTTATAATAAGAAGTCGTACTTTTTTTTTTAATAGAGTCTATTATCATTAATTTACTTAGTTAATTACATGACTGGGTTCTTATCCAGTTCATGATATTGTAACAGTTGTATGTATAGTAGTGCAAACTCTTATCGTGAAATGAAAGTAGCAGTGACAAAAAAAAAGGAAGTAAAGAAAAGAAAAATAATAACAAGAAACAATTATAATTGTACTTTAAACCACAGTGAAGGTTGTATTTCTCTGCTACAGTTTCATGCAAACTGACAACTACCCAGCAGTATATGACATGCGTTAGTTACATCTAGCGGCACTCGGACAAACTACTCCATCACAATGCTGCTTACACATAAAACATTAATATTCAAAAAGGTGAAAGGCAGTAAATGTTTCAATAGATCATTTTTGGATTGTTTATAGATTGATAATAGCTTGTGATCCATCTCCTGATCTCTCTTTACCCTCTCAGATTAATTACAATCACAAAACATTAAACAGTCATTTAATTACAATCATTGTGAGAAGCCTGGAGAGTTAAAACTTATTTCACAATAAAAAATAAAAAAAAGGAAAAATCACAGTAGTAGAATTTTCTTTTTTAGTTCCTATTTTCTTAAACATGTGTAGGGCTCTTGGCCACTGCTGTAAAGTAACATGAATCCAGTTCACACAAGAGGAAAAAGAGTTAAACGATTTTTTTTTTTATATTGGAAGAACATTTAACTTTCACTGAGGAAAGGCTTAATCAAGGCCTTACTCAAGATGCCCCCCTTCCAGTGGTACATATTGATCTGTGTGGAGCTTAATGTTGGTCTTTATGGCTACATTGTGGTTAGGCAAGCCAGTAGGAAAACTACTTACTCCAGCCCACTGTTATAACTGAATCAATCCATTAGGTGAATATTGAAACTGTGGTCACTCTCCACAATGTGTAGTGATTATATATGGCTGCAAATTGAATTATTCAATATGCAATTCAGTTATGAGCAGCATGTAAAAAAACAGATGAATGTTTTCCTCAGGCCACAATGCATTACATCTATACATTAAATTGAAAATGGGAACCATGACATTAGGCTATGAGATGTAATTACAGGCCATGTAATAACAGTAGGGCATGAAAATAACGGTGTGTTTGAGAGACAGAGAGGGTGTGTGTGTGTGTGTGTGTGTGTGTGTGTGTGTGTGTGTGTGTGTGTGTGTGTGTGTGTGTGTGTGTGTGTGTGTGTGTGTGTGTGTGTGTGTGTGTGTTTCTTTGGGAAAGGGACTGCTGTTTGGCTTGGCCCCCTGTCCCCTCTTCCAAAGGACTGTGAAATCAGAAATTAAACGCTTCACCATCGTGAAGCAATTCAGCCTGATACATCTTCCCCTCTTGTAATTGTTTGTTTATTAGACATTGTTCAAAAGCAATGTTGTGAAGTTCCCTGTGAGCTGTGGGAGCCAACTTGCACACTGGAGGGAGGTCACACCATGTCAATTAGCATAAGTGGGAAGACAACAAAGATAGAAAGTAACAAGTAGACACATGAAAAAATACATCTTCTCTGGCATTCATTTGTCTATTTGTAACATATGCGTTATAATTTGTAAGCCTGCTGTGAGAGGGCAGATAGAGCTGACCTGACCAGCAATAACAAGCTGCTGAGGTGGTGGCAGCACTGTGCATGCTGGTGCTAACCGACTCCAGGGGTCATGACCGACATGACCTTCTAACCTTTTACTTCTGTGGTCCATTGTCCACTTTCATTCGAGTCCATTTCCACTATTGCACAATATGGGGGGGGGGGGTTGACATGTCTGGACATAACATTTTAGTTCATGAGATGACAGAAAGGGGAGACATTAAAGACTTGAGTAAAGAGATACAGCAATTTAACGATTCGAGGCGAAAAGGAGTAAGAGCCGGTGAGGTCAGAGGCAGCAGGAGCAGGAAGTTTGACCTGCCAACAAAGTTCTGATTTAGATTTTAACAAAAGCATTTTGTTCTGCTGGAGATCAAAGTAGATTTCAGGGTTACAGGAACTGTGACTAAAAAATTTTTTTTTTTCATTCATGGAAAAAAGAAAAGAAAAACATTACACTTTATTTGATCTATTGAGTAGTTGTTATATATTTAGATGTTAAAATACCCAAAAAGTTAGTCATTATTATTTTTTCTTTCAATGTCTATTGAACAGAATTTTTTTTTATTAAAGGCCCCTCTCCACTCAAAAATTTGTTTTTCTTCCTGTTACTGTTACTGTTACTTTTATATATATATATATATATATATATGTATATGTATTCAGACCCCTTTAAATTTTTCACTCTTTGTTTCATTGCAGCCATTTGCTAAAATCAAAAAAGTTCATTTTATTTCTCATTAATGTACACTCAGCACCCCATGTTGACAGAAAAAAACAGAAATGTAGAAATTTGTGCAAATTTATTAAAAAAGAAAAACTGAAATATCACATGGTCATAAGTATTCAGACCCTTTGCTCAGTATTGAGTAGAAGCACCTTTTGAGCTAGTACAGCCATGAGTCTTCTTGGGAATGATGCAACAAGCTTTTCACACCTGGATTTGGGGATCCTCTGCCATTCTTCCTTGCAGATCCTCTCCAGTTCCGTCAGGTTGGATGGTGAACGTTGGTGGACAGCCATTTTCAGGTCTCTCCAGAGATGCTCAATTGGGTTTAGGTCAGGGCTCTGGCTGGGCCAGTCAAGAATGGTCACAGAGTTGTTCTGAAGCCACTCCTTTGTTATTTTAGCTGTGTGCTTAGGGTCATTGTCTTGTTGGAAGGTGAACCTTCGGCCCAGTCTGAGGTCCAGAGCACTCTGGAAGAGGTTTTCTTCCAGGATATCTCTGTACTTGGCCGCATTCATCTTTCCTTCAATTGCAACCAGTCGTCCTGTCCCTGCAGCTGAAAAAAAACAACATAGCATGATGCTGTCACCACCATGTTTCACTGTTGGGATTGTATTGGGCAGGTGATGAGCAGTGCCTGGTATTCTCCACACATACCGCTTAGAATTAACGCCAAAAAGTTCAATCTTGGTCTCATCAGACCAGAGAATCTTATTTCTCATAGTCTGGGAGTCCTTCATGTGTTTTTTGGCAAACTCTATGCGGGCTTTCATATGTCTTGCACTGAGGAGAGGCTTCCGTCGGGCCACTCTGCCATAAAGCCCCGACTGGTGGAGGGCTGCAGTGATAGTTGACTTTGTGGAACTTTCTCCCATCTCCCTACTGCATCTCTAGAGCTCAGCCACAGTGATCTTTGGGTTCTTCTTTACCTCTCTCACCAAGGCTCTTCTCCCACGATTGCTCAGTTTGGCTGGACGGCCAGGTCTAGGAAGAGTTCTGGTCGTCCCAAACTTCTTCCATTTAAGGATTAAATCATCCAAAAACATGCACTTAGGTGGTTAGGCGTGGCAGCCTGCTGTGAGAGCTGCTGTAGTATTTCCCCTCGGGGATTAATAAAGTGTATAAAATCTAAAAAAAAAAAAAAAAAAAAAAATTATGGAGGCCACTGTGCTGCAGAAATTATTTTGTAACCTTGGCCAGATCTGTGCCTTGCCACAATTCTGTCTCTGAGCTCCTTGGACAGTTCCTTCGACCTCATGATTCTCATTTGCTCTGACATGCACTGTGAGCTGTAAGGTCTTATATAGACAGGTGTGTGCCTTTCCTAATCAAGTCCAATCAGTTTAATTAAACACAGCTGGACTCCAATGAAGGAGTAGAACCATCTCAAGGAGGATCAGAAGAAATGGACAGCATGTGAGTTAAATATGAGTGTCACAGCAAAGGGTCTGAATACTTATGACCATGTGATATTTCAGTTTTTCTTTTTTAATAAATTTGCACAAATTTCTACATTTCTGTTTTTTTCTGTCAAGATGGGGTGCTGAGTGTACATTAATGAGAAATAAAATGAACTTTTTTGATTTTAGCAAATGGCTGCAATGAAACAAAGAGTGAAAAATTTAAAGGGGTCTGAATACTTTCTGTACCCACTGTGTGTGTGTGTATATATATATATATATATATATGGACGGACGGATGGATGGGCGGACGGGTAGCAGACGGACGGACGGACAGACAGACAGACAGACAGACAGACAGACAGACAGACAGATAGACAGACAGAGATAGTGTTAGAGAGATAGAGGGATAGTGACAGCTGCAGGGCCTGAGAGCAGGTGTGATAGGATCGAGGAGACTAATTTAGCCACACACTTGTGGTGCTAACGAGACCTCCACCATGTGCGCAAACACACACACACACACGCACGCACGCACGCACACACACACACACACACACACACACACACACACACACACACACACACACACACACACACACACACACACACACACACGACACAGTACCAATCATATGTTCTCATCCCTCGGACCTCCTGCTCTTCTTGGTTGTATGTGTGTTTGAGTGTGTATCCAGGCACATATGCCACATGGACCAGTAGACACCTGTCATTTGAAGGGAGAAAAGAATGGCAATGACTGATGCATAATTCAACTTTAGCTGCAAGTTCTACTGAACTTTAACACTGAGCTCACTGTATATGAGAGACCTTCTGACATGTCGCTATTCTTGGACTTTTTTGTCTGATTATGTACCATAATATCTCTGCAGACTTGGTATCATTAAGAATCACTGGTTTCAGCCCGTCCTCATACCAAAAATGACAACAGTGATGTTAAAGTGAGTTAAAACAGCATATATTTATGTATACTGTCACTTTTAGTGATCATAGTAGTCATTATGGGAACAGTGGATGAAGTCTAGGGGACAGAGTATAAAGAGTGACCAACTCTATAAGGAGGCATGACAGGAGTTTTTGGAGTGATCAAAAATAAGACTTTCCTCCAGGAGACTATTATTTCATATGAAAACAAAACTTTGGGTTATTTTAACATACATAATGTATTAAATGTCCCGTGATCTTTTTCTACACCTGGCCAAGTCATTTTGGTGTTATACACAAACTGTGACTGATTCACAATATTAAACACGTGTTTTCTCAAAGCTTTTACAAGGCAGAATTCACATGTTCTTCTCTTTGCATTCTCTTTTTCAGCCAGACACAATGAAATCTGTCTCCTTATGACAAGAAGAGTTGGAGCTAAATGTATATTAAGCGTTTAGAGATGAGCCAGTATCTTACTTTGCACACAGGTTTGAGTTACCCTACAAAAAAAAAAGCTCTCTGATGGTTTACCTTGTCCAAATATTTAATTCACCCTTAAATCCCTGTTCCCATCGTGATTACTTTATTTGCCAGTCAGTCATGTCTCCTGTGTAGCGTCGCTTTCATATCAGCAATTAAACAAAGATCAGTAAACTAACTCGTGCAATATACTGTAGCTGTGGAAGAGCACAAACAACACCAAACAGCTCTAACAAACTCAGATTATGCACAAATGAAAGTAAAACAAAAGGCTCACACACTGAATACATATTCACTCGTCATGGCAATCCAATATCATACAATACATGCTAATGAGTTTGTCATTGTTTGAAGCCGGAGCCATGGAAGTGAGCTCACACTGCGCTGAGATGTGTGTGATGAGTGTGAAATCTGATAGAGGAAACTGACAGACAGTAGGAGACTGAGCCCCAGGGCCCCGAGATCTCACTGCAGCAGATATGCTGCACAGTGAGGAAAAATGTGTTACTGCAAAATACTCTCTGCTACTGTGTGCAATGTGTATGTATGTGTGTGTGTGTGTGTGTGTGTGTGTGTGTGTGTGTGTGTGTGTGTGTGTGTGTGTGTGTGTGTGTGTGTGTGTGTGTGTGAGGGGTGAGCTGAAGATGGCAGATGTCAGACCTCTCAGCTCCACCCCCACTATGGGACCACCTGTTGGACCGAGGCCATCTGGAGGGTGGGCCGCCCCTCCGGACTGATACTGCGCGGGTCTGACCCAGCATGCTGACCAATGATACATGATCACACCACATGACAGGAAACGTCCTGCGTGTCTACTGCTCGTCCGTCTGTCCGTGTGTCTGTTTCCTTCTCTCCATTTATGTCTTTATTTCTCTCAATTTCAGTTTCTCTCCTTCTGACTGCCTTCATGTCAACGGACTGCTCAGTATTAGAGGTGGGAAAACTGAGATGAATATTACCAAAAATCCAAACAATTTATAGTCATTTTTTTCAGCACTAACATTGCTGGTTGCCAGCTAGCAATGAGAGGCAACGGGAACAAAAGACCGAGCAATTGTTTAAAAAATGAATGCAATTTTGAGTGTTAAATCTGCCAGCGAATCCTGGTCACAGCAATGTTACCTGACAAGTTTTCCTCTGAGTCATCCATTAGAATCGTTGGACTTACAAACTCTGGAGTTTTTATTCAGCTCATACTGTGCTTAAAATCCCATTATCTAATCAAGGAAGGCTCAGCTCAGCGTTTTACACTTTTAAAATCAGGAAAGAAAAATTTCACAGAATTTCTCAAAAACAGAGAATACTTCCACTTATTAAAACTGTCTGGCCAGCGGGAACAAGGCCACACATCAGCTTCTCTATCATGCGTAGACTCCCTCTCTCTCCCAGTGTCATAGACTGGATGTGTCTCTCTCTCGTTCACACTTACCGGTGAATTCTCCACACCTCTTTATTTTCTCTGGTTTTCATCGTATTTCTTCTCTGACTCTCCCCCCTCTCATATCTCCTTCACACTCAGGATACCACCTTTACAAAGGTTAACATTATTTATCTTCTCTATTTTAGGTACTCTTTCCTCTCCCTGCCAGTTGATCTGGACTTTCAGATTCACTCAAATTTGATACACATTTAAAATTACATTTGGCTTACTCTCAATGACAAGCTGAGAGTGCCTTTGTTTGGTTGTTGTTGGTCGTTCCAGAAATAACTCCAGCTCCGAGCCCTGAAGTTGAACTATAGCAAATACCTGCGTCATTAATATCTGGTTGAACTGTCTGGTTACTAAGTGTTAATTCACATCTTCCAACTAATCAGAATTCAGAATTTCTAGTGACCATGATGTGTTCCTGTATGCTATTAGTAACTGTGCTTTTTCACAACTCAAATGGTTGTCTAGTCCAGTGTTTGTTCAGTGGTGTGTGTCCATAGAGTCACCATACTCTGATGTTTTACCAGAATTTTTACATATTAATTTTGTCATTTATATCCATCCTTAAATTGTTCTTAATGAAAAGAGTCTTCATATAACTTCTGGCTAAAAGATTATTTATTATATACAACTGAAATTCCTATTCAACTTTTTCTGCTTCTTTCACCCCAACAGGAAAAACAAGTCTTAAGCTGTGAAGTTTCAGCACATTGATATTTTTACAATTTGTTATGATTTATCTACTTGTGCAGGATAGTTTTCGAGCACTAAACCTTCACACTCCAGATTGAGGAGGGTTAATATTGACAGGTTGCAGAGATTACAGAGACATTACACAGACGGAAGGATCCCCTGTGAGTCGGCACCAGTCTGCCTGAATGGGTGAAAAAGAGAAAGAAGTGTTATAAAAAGAGGTGTGCATATTCCAAATGACTGTGCTAGCACTCTACAGGTGCTCTGTTGGAAAGTGTGTGTGTGTGTGTGTGTGTGTGTGTGTGTGTGTGTGTGTGTGTGTGTGTGTGTGTGTGTGTGTGTGTGTGTGTGTGTGTGTGTGTGTGTGTGTGTGTGTGTGTGTGTGTGTGTGTGTGTGTGTGTAGATGACTGCATCAACTTTGAAAACTCCACCTGTTAACATCAATCCTCTGCTGCATGTTTTAACTGAGAATATCCCAGTAGAAAACACTGAATTCCTGCACCAACCCAGCCAAGATGTGTTTAAGAGACCATTCTAGTTAGTCCAATAAATTCCGTGTGCTTACAACTTACATTACCAATAGCCATTTCACAATTATTGCAAGTCGTGGTGTAAGTTTTTCCCAACTTCCAGGGTTCTGTTCATTTTAGCACACTATCAAAATAATTCAGAGATTGAAAACGTGGTCAGTGTAGCGAATGCATTGATTATTTTGCTAAAGTTGCTTAATTTTTGAGTTTTGATAGTGTTAAGATCACAAGATCGTCAAGGTTGAAAGTCTGATGACAGAGTTTCTCCTTTCAGCTTTGAGCCCGGAGGCTCTTATGTTTGGAAATGTGGAATAGACATACTTACCATGCATGAGTGTTGCAAAACTTTGTCCGAATTTTGATGGCCAGTTTTATCGAATGAAATATCAAAGTTATTGAATTTTTCTGAGAGTAGTGATCTGGTGGAAAGTCTGCATAGTAGGTGGTAAACAAACAACAGCTAGAGGAGAAGAACAAAACTGCAAAGTAGTGATGTTTTCAAAAGAAAATGTCAGGCAGTGAATATCGTGATGAGAAGCTCTGATGAGAAGATAATTACGCTTTCTAGACAGCTGTTGTGCCGACAGGTTAGATTACACTGAGATTGATGCTTCCTCAAACTTCTCTTGTCCTCATGTTAACGTGAGGAAAGACAATAATTGGCTTTGTTATGAAGTAGAAAAAGGTTCTGTAATCCCTCAATAATTGCAAAATACACACAAACAACCTTGTTCTTTGTGCTTCTCTTACACACCTCTAGACCAAAAAAACCTCTGATATTTGTTGAAATAACAAGTTTAATCAAACATTTTGAGCAGCAACTTTTTACTTTGCAAAAATGTTATTTACAACAACAAAAAAATATTTATTTGAGCATTGGGAATCCAACACAACAAGCAAAGAAATAACAAAAACCTTCACATAAAACTATATTGCCAGCAGGTACATTTTCTTCAGATGCTGACAATGACAATTGTGAGTTACAGACTGTAACCTTGAATGAACAGTTTGACAGTTTGGGAAATACACTTTCTTGCTGTGAGTTAGATGAAAACATTGATACGACTCCACTCTGCAGCCTAAATATGAAACTCCAACCTGCAGACCGCTTCACTGGACATTGGAGAACAACTACTGATTCTGTCCAACAGTTTAAAAATGCACCTATCAGCACTTCTAGAGCTCATAAGTTAAGATTTTATATCTCTTTTGTTCAGATGCATAAAGGACAAAATGAAAAAAAAAAAAACCACGTTGTGTTCTTTTATTTCAGACTATTTTTGGCCCGTCTTGTGTTATCTTTGGACAGAGCCAGTTTGAGCAATAAAAGACGGTGAGTCGAGATACCTTTTGCACTTTTTTTTACACACTTAATTGACAGAAAGAGACACACCAGGTTTATTGTTGGGTGCCACCTATTCATTAAGAGAAGTTCTTTTGTATGCCTTCTTATGGCGGTAACAGATATCTCATATCTGTTTGTGGGATGTCCATTCCTACATGCTATTCTTGTGAACGTGATATCTCAAGTGATGACATTTCTTCAAATTTAGCATAAACATTCACTTGGACTGAAGGATGATCTGAAACAATTTTAGTAGTAAAAAGTGAAAGGTCAAGGGTCACCCAGACTTCCCGTCTGTCCCTTTATCAACTCCATACCTCAGAAAGCCTTTGAGAGAACTTCTTCATTTGTGGCACAAACATTTACTTTGGACTCAAGAATGAACTGATCACATGGTCAAAGGTCACTGTGACCTCATGACGGTCACATTCCTGTGAACACGATGCCATAACTCAGGAACAGAAGGGGAGATCGTGACCATATTTCACCTCATATCTCTTACATCTTGGTTGCACCTTGAAATTGGTGATTGTATTATTCCTCTGTGTTGACGGGTTGAAGATGTCTGTGAAACATCTATGTTGCTTCTTTGCAGCAACATCCATTTTTGAAGTATTGTCTACTGTCATTGCTACAACTTTGTGTTGTATCAGAATCAGCTCTATTGGCCCTTTAAAGTCCTCACAGCATATATTATATGAATTTGGACAGACATGGATGTCAACTGTAACTTGACGGGTTGGCGAAGGGAATATGATAATTATAGTTTTTAGATGAGCAAGTTCGGACTTCTGTTTGTGTTTTTGTTTTTAGAGGTAGGGATTAGTTTGGCCTAGTTTAGCTATATAGATTTTTCCTGTCCTTTTTTCAGAACCTTTGTTAATTTGTAAGCATCAAGATGCAGCCAAAAACAAATATTTTCATCCTTATATCATTACACCACAAGGCTTCTTCCAACCATAAAGTACTGTAACCAAAATATTGATCCCCTCATATCTAATTTGAAAAAAAGCCTTACGTTGCAGGTACCGTACACGTTCAGTTTTTTATATTCAGTTTTATGTTTAATTGTTATGAATCCATTTGTCACTATTTCTTCTTTTATTTATTTTTTCCTTTATAATGTACCGCCTTGGTTTACCTCCTTAAGGAGAGCACTGACATTTTAACTTATCAAGTCGGCTATTGTTGCCACCCTCTGGGGGACTCTGTTGAGTTAAAAGCCCTTTTGGTCAAGGGGGCTTTTAATTTGGAATCCCTGCCGAGTAAGTTTGAATACCATTCACACCACTGTCAAAAATAAAACTGGATGTTGATGGTTGATGAATACCTTGTGAACAATAGCAAGCGATTTGAATGAATGTAGAAAATTGCCATGGCTCTGTTTTTTTTTTTTTAAATAGCTAATTTTCAAAGGGAATGGGACGGCCTTACAGCACGCATAAATACGGCTTTACTATGAGATTGGCTTGTAATTATGTGGCATACATACTCTGATTTATAACAGAAGAGGTGACATGCAAATGTTATCTGTGTGCATTGCAGTTTGTCTGTACTCTGCCCCGGTTATCAGCACAGTAAATCATACCAACATCATACACTATAATGCGTCATAGATCCTAATTGGGGTGAAACAGGCCTGATAACCAATTTAATTTTTTAAAATATATTTAGAATTACACAGCACAATACTCCCTTGGATTCTGAATTTAAGTAGGAACAATAATACGTATTTCTTAACTAGCACTGCTGAGTTTTGCCATGACTTTGAGGTTTCCTATTGTACCCACTGACTGCTTATGAAGCCATCCACGTGTCATAATATTCACACACATACACCTACATGTTGTGAGTGTACAAGCATCTGTCTGTGTGTGTGCGCCACGCCTGCAAGTGTACTGTACATATTTGTGTGTATGTGTGTGTGTGTGTGTGTGTGTGTGTGTGTGTGTGTGTGTGTGTGTGTGTGTGTGTGTGTGTGTGTGTGTGTGTGTGTGTGTGTGTGTGTGTGTGTGTGTGTGTGTGTGTGTGTGTGTGTGTGTGTGTGTGCATATGTTCGACTCTGCCTGTGTGTATATTATTGCTTCTCTATTTTGGGGTCATATTTGATAAGCCCTTGAGTGATGTGGCAAGATGAAGTGACAGTTTGTCAGAAAGCGGGTCATGGGGCAGTTACTGTGGAGGCGGCCCTCTGCATCCCTGTACCGGGTATAATTAGGTTCTCATTACCATATCAGTCAATTACCAACAACAGCTCTGGCTGCTTTCTCTCAGGAATCTGCCCTTCTGGACACCAGCTCCGAAGAAGGACAGATTTTTCCTGGCTGCAGAAGTAATTATTTTTCCTGTCTTTCTCCCTCCTTCCCCTCATTATGATTGCTACTGGTAAAACAATGGCTTAGGTTTTGTTGTGTTGTGTTGCTGCGGGCACCATCTGTGGTGGTGAGGGGGAGGCACAACAATACCCGTCCATATGGTCAGGGCATCAGCAGCGGGCTATCTCTGCTCATCAAGTCCTGTCATTGTCATCAGCCACTATGCTCATACACTAGTCCATGTTCATCTGTCACACGCTCGCACACACACACACACACACACACACACACACACACACACACACACACACACACACACACACACACAGGCACGCTCGCTCACACACGCTCGCACACACACACTCACACACGCACGCTCGCTCACACACACACAAACACACACACACACGCACAGATGTGGGACTGACATAGCAAGATATGATGGTATACTTATTTATGAGGTGAAGATGAGGTTGGATGAGCAGCTGTCTTTCTAAAGCTTGTATAAATCTTCTAAAACATTTACCACAGAATCTGTTTCTAGATTTCAATCGCTTTTCTGTGTATGAACCATTTTGTTTTTAAATTTTTTTACAAGATTTGTATTGAATCCTAATTCAAAATGTACACTTCTGAGATGTGATTTTGATATCTTGTAATCAGTTTTTATTTGCACAAATGAAATAATTTACCACCTCAATATCAATCCCAACCCGTGATTGCTGATTGGTGTTGGGAGCTTGGGGCTTTCTTAGACATACCCATCTGCTGTCTCGCACCTCCTAATCTGCAACATAGCGCGCGCATACACACACACACACACACACACACACACACACACACACACACACACACACACACACACACACACACACACACACACACACACACACACACACACACACACACACACACACACACACACACACACGCAGAACTTGGGGCAGCTATCCTTGTTAGGACATTGTATTGACTTCCATTCATTGTGGACAGGCGAACACTAACCATAACCTTAATCATAACCAATCCAAACATTACCCTTTAACGTTAACCAGGACCTCAGAAGTGTTTTACCTCATTAGGACTGGGCTTTGGTCCCTGGACTACTGGTCCCGACATGGTCATTGCCATTACCGGAAAAGGTCCCAATGAGCTAACAGAACACCGATATACTTACACACAGATGTACACCGACAGTTCACACATATTTTCACACCATTCTGTCCACTATTCTGTCATATGTTTACTCCAGCAGTATTTACTTTTAACTTTGCATTTGACCTGATCCTTGTTATTCTTCCAGGTGAGACACAGGGACACTGTGCTCAGCAACACAGCAAGAAGATGAAGAAGACATTGAGGAAGACAGCAGGAGAGAAAGAGGACAGCTGCATTATACATACACTGTGTAGAAAGGAGGGTGAGGAGATGGAGAGATATGGTTATTAGATGCAACATACCAATAAGCATGTTATATTGAAAGGAGACATGAGGACATGGACTTGAAGAAAAACAGATTACTTGTGAGAGATCTTAAAGTGATAGAAAGGCAGAGATAGAGGTAGCGGGAGGGAGGGTAAGGGAAGGACAAAGCTAAAGGCATGTGAAAGCCGAGATAACCGGTTATCCTCGCGTCATCTCGCTCTACATTTATCTCGGTCTGCCTCTCGCTGTATCTTTCCCCATCTCACTGTCTTACCAAATAATAGAAACCTTGAAGCAAAGCCCAGTCTGGATGTGGTTTTTAATTGGTCTTCAAAATCCACAATTAACACAATTCCTTAATGTGCAGACAACACACTGCCTGCCATTACTTTCTGATTGCTCCCACATTTTTCGCATGTAACATTTCGCATTGAGGAAATTTATGAAAGTTGCATTTATTTCACTCCCCACTAGATTTAAAGATGATTCATTTGGTTCCTTGTCTGATTAGATGGCTAGCTTAGAATCCATTTTCTACAAAGAAAATAAATTATTCAGGGTAAAGGAAGTGTAGAAAATTAACCCAGCGGTGTCAGCAGATGTGGGGAACCCTAATAAATAGTAGACAAACAAAATGCCTGGAAGTTGAATACCAATGATGACCCTGTTATGGAGAGATGAAGAGGGGTTTTATAAATCTGGCCTGTTTACTTTGGCTGGTTTGTCTGCTGTTAAGCGGCGAGGCCCGTATGGACAGGCTAATACTCAGCAGATCACAGGGATTGGGATATTGTTTAAAGGATCAGCTGAACAAAAGGCAGGGGAGCTTTCTTCTTCTCTCTCTCTATTTTGCCTCAGGCATTATAGAGGACTGCCCTACCTACTTCTCTCCTCTACTCCTTCAACCCAACACTTCTACCCGTCTTGACCTCTCCTTTCTTGCCTTTCACCCTCTGTTCTTGTCCTTTTGCACCCCCTCCAATCTGTCCCCTTCTCGTCTTGTAGTCAGGGACAATTTCAGGGCCTGCTTGTCCTGATTGTTGTTGCGGACCAATCATCCTCAAGCAGTGTTTGCCCCCTGGTCACCTGCGTCCACACCACAGCAGAGGGGATTTCGGGCTGACAGTTTCGCCCCTGGCGAGGCGAAGACAGACTGAGGGACAAAGTGGAGGAAGGAGGGGAGGAGAGGGATAGGCGGGGGTTACATGGCCGCCCCAGTCAGTCCCAGCCCTGGGAGACAGCTGGACTCCCTCTCACCTCCTGGCTTGTGGGGGTCAACCGTGTTACCACAGCCATAAGGACAAAATCCTTGGCCTGGAACATGACCAACATCTATGGGATTTGGCCAAGAGAGGCCGACTACCACGGCCCAGCTAATGTAGATCAGAAAATAGCCTGCGACCACAGTCTTATAGGTCAGTAGTTGATCTACAAAGATTAGCGTGTTGTTGTTTACAATGGCAGTAACTCCTGGGAAAAAAATAAAAATAAAAGCATGTTAAAGTGTTAAATATTAGAGAGATTATTAAATAAAAAACGAGAGAGGAAAAGAAAAAGGAACACAAAACACACAATCATTACACCAGATAACTCTTTTTGATAGCAGCTAACTTTCTAAGAGTGTAGCACCAGCTTGGCAGCTGTGTTTTGCATCCCCAGTTGTCTTACACATATTTCCTTTTTATCAAATTTCTTGAAAGGTGTAATTATGTCGGCCCCCTTGAAATATCCCTGGCGTGTTCGCTCGTGTTCGTATGGTGCTCAGCACATATAATTTAATTTGAATTCATTACTCCCCCTCCTGTCAGCTAATATATTCATGACTTCCAATTCCCTCAGAGCTGTCCCACCACCTGGAGTGTCCTCCCTCATCTGTGTCACTCCTCCCCTCTCCTCCTCCCTCATCCTTCCTCCTCCTCACCCCTCCTGGCCCTGCGGGATCCCTGGGGGCCCATGAAGGGGTGTTAGGGCCAGGGTCACAGAGGCTGGGGGGCCCGCTGTCATTAGGGTGCAGTGGAATGTGTTAGCAGGGACCAGCTGGGACCAGCCGGCTCTGTCCCGGCCTCTTCTGTGCTGGTGCTGCTGGTGTGGGTGTGGGTGTGTGCGTCAACTGTATGTGTGTGGTGGAGAGGGTGACACCTGCAAATAACAGTGATGAGGTGGCATTGGTGGGTATTCACACTGCTGAACTCCATGTTGGGCTGTAACAGCTTGTGTTTCTGTTCCGTCTTTGAAAAGATGCAACTGAGACCTGATTTGTGAGTCCTGCTTTGTTTTTTTAATATTTCTGAGTCACGACTTCGACCGATTCAGGGTGAAGTCTCCAGATTAGGATTCAGACATTAAACTCGCATTATATGTTTGAATTCATTAACAACAGTGGCTCACAGCACTGGTTGTGCACCATTTGTTGTTGTAAGTAAATACTGTAGTTTTGTACAGAGTGAAGTAGATTTGAATAAAAAGCATGCAAGGTGGAAAAGTGAAAGATTACAGGTCTTATTTGGATGACAGTGAGAACACTTCCGTGTTTGATCTGTCTGTCTTTCGTCCTCCTCTTCTTCTCCCTCCTCCTCTTTTGGGAAGAGATGCATTATTTATCCTTCGCAAAATATTGCATCATTAAATAAAATGCTAACAGAGTAGTCATGTTTCTTTGCAGTTTCACGGTTTCAGCTTCAAACTGCTCCTGTCCTTCTTTCATATTCTCTCTATCTTTCATGCTGCACCTTTGTACCCGGCTCTCGACCGACACTGACTGACTATGTCCCTTCTGTGCGGTAAATATTTCATGGCAGGGAGCAGCTCAAAGTTTGATCGTTGCAGGGTGCTGGTGTAGGAGTTCAAAGGAGACGGTGGGTCCTCTGACAGCCAGCCAGAACAGAGTGGAGGAGGAGGAGGAGAGACTGGGGTAAGACAGGAGGTGGGAGAAGAGAAGAGAAGAGCAGGGAAGTGGGGAGTGCGGGAGGGAGGCACTGCTGTGTGCTCAGTTTAGATTCAGTACCACAAATTTCCTGGACAGCTCCCTCAGTCCTCAACACAGAGGAAAACAAGACTTTCGACAGTTTTTGTCTGAATATTTTCAACCATCTTTAATGAGACAAAATTTATTTTTATCCATGCACATGAATAATTACCTAATTGAGGGACCGAGAGCAAAAGACAGATTCTTTAATGCCAGTCACTTGAATTAGATAAGCACATGTGTATGTGTTACCCGTATATACTCAGCCTGTGGCGTGTGTCTGTGCACGCGTGTGCTAGTATATCTGTGCATGTGTATTAGAGGGAAGAGAGGGGGCTTCATTATTAATCAGAGCCCTTCCCTTAGTGTGAGAGCTGCTCACACTCCATGGCTTAATGACTGAAAATGAGCTGTAATTATGGGCTGTCAGTCCAGTCCGTGGCACCCCCTCTGCTCTCACATCTCACGGGTCCCTGTCCTCCCCTTTGCTGCACCACACCCAGACTGCCATCACCTACTACCATTCCTTTCCACAAATATCTGTGTTACCTGCACCTACAGGATCTCCAATCCACCATTAGACCAATAAAAAATACTTGTCACTGAAACAAATTTTAGGATTAAGAAATAAATACACATCTGATACCATTCCTTTATTTAGATAGATGTATCTATCTGATCTCCATCATCCTGTGCACACTTTACACATTATATGATAATACAATATAAATTATATACACTCATCAGAGTATATATTACTCATCAGAATTTCTGTTTCAAGCATTCAAAGCAGGAGATTAAAACCACTTTATTCAGAGACAAAAGTTTTGCATGACATACCAACGTTTTTTTTTTTCAACCTCTGGCCAGCAGTGTTAAGAACAAATTAAGGGTAGAGGATTGTTACTGCTCAGTATAGTTCTAGTTTCTCCTGCCATCCCTCTCTTGTCTCTTTCTTCCTCTCACCCTCCCCTCTTCTTGCCTTGTGCACTTAAGCTCATCGTTATGCGGCGTGTGGTTTGTCAGAGCTGATGATGAATTTGTTTATGAGTGGAGAGAGCTGATTTCCCCTGAGTGGTCTTTCTCCCTCTTCCTCTCTCTCACTCTTTTTATTTCTCCTTTTTCCCTGCATCAGTCCATCCAATCAAAGTGAACCTCTCTTTCCCCCTCCAAAGCTTTCCACCCCTGCAGGGTGCCTTACCTATCTGACATTCAGATTTAATTCCAGCCACTCCTGAGCTGGAGGGGTCACTGACCACTGGACTATACAAAGGGACATGCAGATACAACTGAGATCTGATTTCCTCATAACATTGTATAGAGAGTGGAGGACTGTTTGCACAACCCTACCAGTTGAATCCCTTTAATCATGCTCAGTAGTTGTGTTAATGTCAGCTTTTACCTCCTGCAGCAGCAACTGTGAGAGAAAGCACCAGGTTGTGCAGTGAATGAATAGCAGGCTACACACTGTCACCAACAGAGACAAACAGCCACAGCCAACAATACCCACATTTAACAGTGCCCTGAAAGCTCTCATACATGAGTAATGTGTTGCTTGTTTAAGTCTTCAGCATTTCTTACGAGATGGCAAGTTTAAAATTGTCGACATGTTGATGCTACAAACCATCTTGTCTGACAGGTCCCCCTCCTGGGCCTTTCAGTATAAGCATGCTGTTTGCAATCAAGATGCATACACACATATACCGCACGCATATACACAACCACCTTCACACACATGCATACACACTATTGTCCCTGTTGGAGGTGGTGGAAGTGCCAGCTATTATCAATTAATCTTTGCTGTGTTTCTTCTCTTGCAGAGAGTGGTACCATATGGTTCGCTGTCAGCCACTGCTTTTAATTTACTCCTTGCGTCTGCTGTGAAAACAGACCAACATCCTATCTAAATTGCTGATTTGATAGTGGGGGTATAGGAAGTCGCTGTACTGTACACATAATGTGTTGATACATGTTGTGCATGCAATAAATAATAAAGTATTAGAGTTAAACACACACACATTTTTGTCGTACCACTACAATGCACACCAATGTGCAGATAGTTTTGGAATGTAAACCAGAACAAAGCAAATTTATTATTGGGAAAACACATGGTTGAATTAGGATTAAATAAATTAGAGTTATTTATTTTAAAGTAATCCATCACATCGCTGACAAAAAAAAGAAGAAAAAAAAGTCACAAAATGTGTTTTTTATTTTGGTAAGTTCTTGAAATGTGCTAAATATTCCATGGCTGCATTTCATGTTGAGAAAATTATGAGTCAGTCACATTAAGATGACATTTTACACCTCTCTCACTTCAGGATAATTAGGCAAATCCAGCCTTAAATCGTGAACCCAAAAATTTGAAGCCAAAATCTGCCTGATCATCCCCCAGTGTGTGGCCAGCATTAGTCACAATTTCTGGCTGACCAGCCCAGTTATTCTTTGTGTTAACTTCTGGATATACTACCTAGCACAGCTAATGCTACCGTAAATAATATTGCTAGAACCAAATGGAGATTTAAACTATTAAAACAAAACACCTTATCAACTGTGCAAAATCACAGTATATAGCTTGTTCGATATGTAACCTAAATGTGACAATGACGAAATCAGTACAAAGCTCAATGTTGTTCATGAGAGCTTTGTTGGGGACGTCTTTGCATGCATCTGAATAGATGCTGCTTATTCTTACACACCTTCATGTTTGCAAGCAAAAAACATATTTGGCCAGCCAGTACTGGCGTTTTAATGATTTCATCTTTGATCAACCGTGAACAGAAAGATCCACAGTAAAAAGCAGAGGAGAAATTTTCCAAAAATCTTCTCCCCAATTCATGTGGCTTTGTGGCAATTTTGTTCAAATTCAGTTTTCCTGATTAGCACAGCTTAGTACAATTAGATGTGAATAGCTCAAGGTTACACACCTCCAACTGCACTTGAGTGTCATACACTGCTTACACGTTTTATAAAGCACTGGCAAAGCCATAGGAGGCCAGGAAGCAGCACTATTCTCCTGCCCTGCTGTGTGTGTGGGTGTGAAAAGGTGAGAGGTGAAGATGGAGAGGTCATCTCTGTTGTGGAGGAGAGGTTAGGGAGAGATGTATGTGTCTGCATATATTTTTTTGTCCTCGTGGAGGCAGTAAATGTCTCAGGTGGGAAAGGAAATATGTGGTTTGGAGTGATTGTAAGGTGAATTTGTGTGTGTGTGTGTGTGTGTGTGTGTGTGTGTGTGTGTGTGTGTGTGTGTGTGTGTGTGTGTGTGTGTGTGTGTGTGTGTGTGTGTGTGTGTGTGTGTGTGTGTGTGTGTGTGTGTGTGTGTGTGTGTGTGTGATGGATGAGGTGTGCTCATGTGGTCTCTCACCACAGATATTATGGTCAAACAGACAATCCATCAGTGCGTATTGAACCAGAGGATTCCTCCACTCCCATCAGTCCTGTGCGCTGTGATTGTATTTACAAGGTGCATAACACACACAATGCAAATATTTGTCTTCATGCTTGTAGACCTTTAACTCGGGCTTTTATTGTCAAGTTGCAATAATTTGCTTCCAGGCTTACATTTAGGACCACCAACATTGTAATCAAAAGGTTGAATAATATTCAGTATGCTCAACCATGAAACTGTAACTAAAGCTCCAATGACATATCCTTGTGCCTTTTGAATAGTGTCAGTGTGAGATAAAGAGGAACGAAGTCAATGAAGCTACAGATAGAAGTAAGAAAGCATCTTTGATTTCTATCCTTTATAATAATCAAGGAATTTGAGGGGCATTTAATAAAAGTAGCTTTTTGTGGGTTTTTTTTTTACAGTTGATTATGTGAGTCAAAAAGGGAGATTTCTTTAATTAGGAATAGACACATGTATGCATAATGCAACCAGAATAATTAATTTGTATGCCTCAGTTTCTAAAGTAAGTGCATACAATACAGCAATGTACCTACTTGGCATTATTTACAGATTGTTAACTCGTTTATTGTCTGTTGGCTGAATCTGCTATCTGAGTGACATCTTGGCAGACAGGGCTGAACCTTGCAGGTCTAGTTAATTGAACACTCTGATTGTGAACACAGCAAGAATATTTTTACAATAAATTCACCAACATGGACTTGTTCCCACAGTAAACAATCACTGTGGACACAGTGTGTATGCTCATTCATGAATCACAACGTCACTCACAGCAATGACATTAAACCTGTTCAAAGCTTTAGGAGCGTCGGAGTAAAAGCTCTCAGCAGCTCTCTGAACTTTAGTGTCACTTAGAATAACTCTTTGTTGTGCAATGAGGTACAATACTTCAGGTTTATATCAATGAACTGAGCTCGACATGACAGTGAGATGGGAAACATCTGAAAACACAGCCACCTGTAAAATATTTTCTTTTGCAGAACTAGTACATTTAATGTGTAGTCCAGTGTGACTCCATGAGACTTTCCCTTGTATGATGTTTTCTCTTAATATTACAGACAGAATGCATTTAACGAGCATCCATTTTAATGATTTTATGTGACAGTCCTGGGCAGCTGTGTTTAGTTCATATCTCCAGAGAAACTCTTAAAAAGAAAAGAACCGATAAACGAACAGAATAAAACCTGTGTAGTGTTCTTCTTTCATTTGTTTTGCTTTGCACTCTCAGTTAAACTGCCGTAGTAATGAAGCCTTCTGAGAGAGAGAGAGCGTGGCAGGCAGCAGCAGCAGCAGTGCTGTTAGGAGCGAGCTGGGCTGGCGAGTAGTGCTCAGGTGCCTCATGTTGAAGTCCAATCATCACAAGGTTGGCTCTGCCTAATGAGGGGATATCCACGATCCACTATTCAGGACAAGGTACCCTGACCCTTGTTCACCATCGTCCCAGCTCTGGGAACCAGCTGCTACTACACCCTGTTGGTAGGCCAGAATGAAAATTAAGGAGGACACACACTCAAGATACATGACGTTGACCTTATCTCATACCATCTCTAAGAATAAAATATGGAGTTTGATTGTGATTTAAAGGTTAATCATTACATTCAAAGCAGATGTCTGAAGGAGGTCTCTCTTCTGGGAAAAAAAACAATGTGTTGCAAAGTATGTTTGCACTAAAAACACCATCATCATAATTATGTAAAAGTTTGTGTTTTAGTTTTTCTGTATGTCCAAGTACAGTGTTTTTCAGTGCACATTATTTTTAAAGTACATGTACGATATCACACAATCCAGAAAATGACAACGTCATGTTTTCACAAAGAGAGGCGCATGTCACCTTTGCTTTATTAAAAACAACAAAGAATGCACGTGACAAAGTTGATGAATAGCCCACATACCCATTACAAAATGATTGTGGAAATATGATCTATTAACAGACAACAGCACATGTGCTGTAACTCTAAATGACAGCGCTCATCAGAACAGCAGGTTAAATGTGTTGATGAACGCTGCTTGTACTCCCTCCTTTACATCCAGTCCCCTTGGTTTCTGTATTGCAAGCCAAATAATTGAATGATTAAAAAAAAAATCAAAAACATGAAAGCGTTCACATAAATAAACTCAGAGATTTACCAGACCTGAAAACAAACAACTTTCATGGAAAGTCACAGGTGGAATTCTAATGAGTCTGACAAATTAATTAATTTCAAACTTATATGTTTTGCTTCTTAGACAGTTGCTTTCAATTCACAAACATTCTGTGCAAGGTTTTATAACTAACCTTGCAACAACTGTATTGCAAAAAGGATTGGTATTCTTGTTCTTAAATAGAAATGTCAAATGTTTTCTAAAGCAGAAAACCTTGAGCTGTTTCAGTGCAGAGAACTTCATTATACCATTCAGAGCATTCTCTCCCACTCAGAAAGTTAGGATTTATTCACGATTCCCTGTATATTCTCTTTGACACAAAAACGACTGAAATTACTTCAGAAAACTAGAAAACTCTCGACCACATTTACAGCACATGCATACACCCGTGTGGATCTGAGTCTACACACTTCTGTCAGTGTCATTGTGTGTTTGTGTGACCGATCTCAATTATACACATTGCAACCAGTGGCTCACAGCTTGAGTGTGGCACATATAAATGGACGCCCGTTATGTTCAAGCATTTGCCAAATAAGCCAGATAAAAAACAGCAATGACTGTTTTGCCAGTGCTAAAGGGGGAAGCAACTGCAAACCTCATCATTCAAATAGAGCTCTAAAAAAGAAAGCGTTGGATGGTGAGCACAAACGGGGTAAATCTTTTCTCCGTTGGAGGGGACCGAGTATAGACACTGATCGTGCATTACTGCTCTTGGACTGGTTGGTATTAGTAAAGTATTTGAGTAGAGTATGTTCCTCTTACATACTCTTATCATTAAACCACTACATGACTTGTTCCTAAATCTAATATGACCACAAGAGGTTGTTTGAAAAATTCTGTTTAGCATTTAAAAAAAGAAAGAAAAAAGACCAACGTGTTGACAAACTACTTGGTTATGTTTGGGGAAAGCTGCTACTGTACACATACTGTCACTGCTGTTTCTCTCAGGAAAGCAGGCTACGGTTACATGTTTTCAGGATATTGCTTGTTTGATGAACATAAACATGAAACCCAATTTAATCAAATTTTTCACATTTCTGCATCACACAACATGATTTATATCTTGAACAGTTCTGTCCCTCACAATTTGCACACAGCACCAAAATGTTGTGCTTGTCCAGCCCAATATGAACATCTTTGGGGGTAGAATCAAGTTTAAGTTGTCAAGTGTAAACTTCTAGCAACTACAAGGGTAAATTAAAACTGCAAGCGGTGATATGCGGGCCCTGGTATGCCACACGCGAGGGTCCGCATATTCCCGCTTGTAGTTTTAATTTTTTTCCTCGATCTCGTTCCTTATTCTTCTTAGAGACGGGTATTCCAACTTTCAGGAGTTTTTGAGTATGACAAAGCCTCCAAAAATGCAGTTGTTTACAGAGAATAATAATAATCGCTTGAATAACAATCGTGATTTTGTGAAATTGTATGTGGAGATTTAAAAGTTGTAAATAAAGTAGGTGCCCCAAAGCACATATATACAGGTGATTATTGTACTGTAATGTTACTTGTAGCAGAGTACGCCGAGAGGTACACTAAACAAAAAGGACACTGGCCTGGGTTTTCCACTACGCACTGGGTCTGTCACCTGTGTGACACTCCCTTTGGGTTTATTGTTGTTATTTCCCAGTTTATGCAGTTTATTGTGTTGTAACTGTTAAAAAAGCATTCATCCTCATAGTTATTTAATAATTATTTCACATAAAAGTCTGTAGCAGGAGGAGAACGCATTTCTTGTCCTATTTGGAAGACCGCGGGCGTAGATGTTGTGATGTGCTATGTATTTTATTTAGAAAATTGAGCGGATGCTTGATGCTTTCTCCTGTCTGACTTGCTGCCCGGCTGATCTGCTCTGTACAGATTAACGTGATCTCCGTCCTGCCACTGTCAAAATACATTCTGCCTAACTGTAGCACAGGAGAGTGCTGAACTACGCACCACGTCACGATGGAATATCAGGCATTGATCTGAGTGTCAGGGATCAGCGCCGGTGGCACGACACAGACGGATCCTGTGGAAAATAGCTATGAAGCACTTAAGGCAGTATAGTGAACTGAAATAGAGACTGAAGAGTACACACTCAGAGAAATAGATCTTCAATATTTGAAAGATAAGAGGTACAATCTTGAGGATGAAGTGAGTGCCATGTGTCTTCACTGCTCAATTTGACCTGTATCTTGCAGAGATTATTTTTTGATGCTGTGGTACCATCGTGGAACTTGTAACACCAGCGCAGGAAGTACTGAAGAGAGTAGTATTATATTGGCCAATGAGAGCACATCTTTCATTCCCTACTGGAGTCTGGCATTCGTGAATTTATATTTTTTCATTAGCTTAACCACGCTTAACCACACATTACCATTTTCTTGAACTTGGTATAACCACAATCATTTCCTCTAACCTCTGTTGTCATGACAATATGAAGTAGAGAGCAACATTTTTTAAATGCTGGCTTTAGATGTTGATTAGGTTTTAATTAAAGTTACTTCAAGGTCTGAACTGACTTTCTGTTCTGGCAGTAATGTTGATCTTTCCGGTGAGGACAGTCTTTCATGATCTAGTCACAGTGTTAGGGCCTCGCCCACAATACAGTTGTTGGGACAAGGCCACAGTCATTGGGCCACTTCTACATTCTGCATTATGCTCAATGGCAGCCTCCACTTCACCATCTTTACATTTCCATCCTAACAGCTTCCTTTTAAATTGAGCATTGTTGAAACACGGCTTTGCATGTACAACCCATAACTCCCCCATCACATACATCCATATTATAGGTAGACAACTCAGAGAGCACCAACATAATCTCCCATGCAATACTCTCGGAGTGGTTTCTGAATAAAGGCAGTACAAAATTGAACAACTCTTCCACAATAGATGCCTCACTATATTGAGCCTTGACAGTTTGAATGCTAAATTATTAGTATGCAAACATGTCCCTCATACACAAATGCAGTGTGAAATAAATAGTTGATCACACAATAAAGCTGAAAAACGATGACCCTGATGATGTGGCGCAGGATTTATTTTGCATATTGAATTCACTCATTCAGTTTGTTTTGGACTAGCTGGGAGTGCTGGTCTTAAAATCAAATTAGCAAAACAAATCAACCATATGATGGTTTGCTTGCTGATTGCTGCTGTTCTTTTCCCATCTCTTTTATTGGCATTTTTGCCCTCCTTCCCTCCTTTCCTCCTGAAGTTGCAGCTTTCTCGCCACGAGGGTCCCCGTGGACTGGACCAGATGTTCCAGGCAGCACACTTCCCCACTCTCTGCCTCATGGAATATTCATGGGCAACCAGGCACCACAGCACAGAACAGCACCGCACAGACCCGAGACCATTTATTTATTTATTTATTTCATCACCCTGCTGTCTGCCTGTCTAATGCACAACAACAGTTCACCATACGAGAGCATCTTCTCACCTTCCTGTTTCTCTCAGAGTTGCCCTGCCACATCCTTTTTCCTATGCAGTGTTTCTATTCACTTCCCGTGGAAACACAGACATGCCTTACTCCATATCTGTGGCTACTTTGATGGATCCTTTTCTTGCTCCTCCTTTTCTACCTTTCTTTTACCCTTCTGTTGATTTCTCTCTCTCTCTCTCTCTCTCTCTCTCTCTCTCTCTCTCTCTCTCTCTCTCTCTCTCTCTCTCTCTCTCTCTCTCTCTTATCCTCTTGCACTCTTTCTCTCCCTCACTTTTATTAGGCAGATGGGTGGAGAGTGAAGGGTGTGTTGAATAACTGATGTTTGTCTGTGAATCCTAATGGTGGTGCTTAAATACAATGCCATTATTTACAACCCTGGCTAATGCATTGGGACACTTAAATTCTTTGTTTGGTGGTGATAATTGGGCTAAATGTTCTACAGTAATGCATCCTGTTGGGCTGTTAGTGGCATGTTTTCCACGATGGATCGGTTTGTTGTTTGGACAAAGGTTTGGAGGCCATTATTAATCAGTAGACGCCCAAGTAACATTTATAATCTGCCTCACTGGAACTCCAAATCATTGCAGGAGGAACCTGGAGAATTTGTGGATAAATTGTGCATCCTAACCTGAAAAACAAAACAAAAAACAAAAAAAGTCTGTTTTCAAGAAGGTCAAGGTCAAAGGCAGAAAGTGAGATGAGGGCTAAAGGAATGAAGACGAGTCCGTTTTTAAAGCAGTGGAAAAACAAACCGGTTTTTCTGGGTACAAAAGGATGCAGGAAGGCAGGGAGCCAGGCGGTACCTCTGCTCCACTTGACTGCGGTCCAAAATGACAGCTGACGGCTGCCGCGCAGACATCATGGACGAGCAGATGTGGCGGCAGCTTTCCAAGTGCAGCAACACTTCATCCCTCCTCTCTTACTCTCGATCCCCCTCTTCTCCTTCTTCTTCTTCTGTGCCTTCAAGAGAAAAAAACACAGCCTGTCTTTCCATTTGTTCCTCTACCTTCTCTCTGCATGTCTCACCCTCACCTGTCTGTCTCTCCCTCAGCAGGCTACTTGCTTTTTCCCCCTTTTGACTTCTCTATCCAGTAGAAATTGTGAAAGAAGTATAACAAGAGAAGGGTTATGATGCCAAGCAGTTGTTTAGTTTCAGAGGCTGATCCTGCTGCAGTCTCCCAGTGTGCACCTGTGGTAAAGAGGTTATTCAGCTCTCTCCCAGCTGAGGCACAGCTGACGACTCTCTGGCCCACATCCGGTACTGTTTCCACTCTAACTAATCAAATTGCTTTGACATCATCAGCTAATTAGTAGCTAATATAATTTTTCAATTATTAGCTTTTATAAACATTTCATTTTACACATTTGGCTGTAAATACTAGAGGAAATGTCCTTCTCTTTTCCTCAGTTTATTATTTTATTCTCTGTCTGTCTATGTGAGTGTGTGTATCTTTATCTACAATCTCTTCCCAGTTAGACTCTCTTCTGATCACTCCGTGTTTATGGTTTCCTCTGGTCCGGAAGATAGTAATCCCCACGCAGCAGCAGGGAAAGAGAAGCAGGGATCCTCAGTGGGGTGAGTTTATCAGGAGTCTAGGTCAACTAGGCCAGTTAATAATGTTGTTATCTTGGAGGCAAAGAGGAGGTGGAGGAGGGAGGGAGGGAGGGAGGGAGGCAAGGAGAGTGGAGTTGTGGGGTGTGAGAGAGAGAGGGGATGAAGAGTGCAGAGAGAAAATAAAAGTAAATAAAACAGTAAGAAGAAGAAGGGATGAAAGGGAGGGAGATCCAGTGGAGGGAGGAGAAGTGGTGAGGGAGGGAGGGAAGGAGGGAGGGAATTAGCCCATGGTTCAAAAGGAGCTGTGCCCACAGAGAGAGAGCCCTGCTGGGTCTTTGCAGGGGGCGGTGGGGCAGGTGGAAGTCTGGAGGGCTGTGTATATGTGTTTGTGTGGGTATATCTGTGGCTGTGTTTCTTTGTGTACAGTATGCAAAGGTGCGTCTGCCATATTCAATATTCCTGTCAGCCTAGACTTAGAATACCAAAACAACCTGTCTGGAGTATACAGATGCTCCTGCCTCTCCACACCTTCCTCCCCTCCCACCACCTCTCCTCCTCTACCTCCTTTGCTCTGTTTTCTCCCTTTGCTCTCCTCTCACATATGGTCCACCATTTCAGCTGCCATTCCTCTGACAAAACCGATATTTGTTTCTAATGGGGGGTTTAAGTTTGAATAAAACATTGGTTTCGAGAGATCATGGTGCGTGCTAATAGATAAATGGTACTAGTGCAGCGTGTTGACTAAAGTGACATAGATCTCAGCAGTTGCACAGATGTTGGCTGTTGTAACAGAGACAATTTACACATTTTGATCTCTGTCAGTGCTGTGAGTAGTGCCAAAAGCTTGTCTGCTGCTAAAGACACAACTTTGTGGAAATAAGAAAGAAACAAGGTTTGCGATCTCTTGTGTAAAAGGTGGGGGGAAAAAAACAGTGTGAGATTTGTTTTGTACTTGTATCTGCTGTGAATTTGAATGGGGGAGAAAAAAAAACAACATCGTAACATTTCTGTGGATTTCTCTTCTCTGCTCCCTCTCACATTTAGACAAACCTCATAAGATATGCTTGTAGTGTTGAGAAGAAGGCATGCTCCGCAGAACAAATGGTGTTAATTTGCCGCGCCTCTCTGAAGCTGCACATTAGAGAGAAGCCTTCAGGGAGAGAGGGAGGGAGGAGGGGATGTGGGGTTGAGGGTGGCGGAGGGAGGTGGGGAGAGGATGGAGGGAGGAGGAGGAGGAGGAGGCAGCAGCTGTGCTGGAATTAATGTCTGCATGCCAAATTAGAAACACCATGCATCTCCGTCAGAGATTCACAGAAAAAAAAATTAGGGAGGGGATGGAGGGAAAGGGGAAGAAACAGAAAGAGAGTGAGAGTGAGACAGACATAAACATAAAAGATAGAAAAATAGACAGATCGATGGATGGATGGATGGGTGGGTGGACAGATGGATAGATAGATAGATAGATAGATAGATAGATAGATAGATAGATAGATAGATAGATAGATAGATAGATAGATAGATAGATAGATAGATAGATAGATAGATAGATAGATAGATAGATAGATAGATAGACAGACAGACAGACAGACAGACAGACAGACAGACAGACAGACAGACAGACAGACAGACAGACAGATAGACAGACAGACAGACAGATTGATAGACAGACAGACAGACAGATCGATAGACAGATAGATATTGTATATGCTTGCATACAATACAAAGATTGATAGATCCCATAAGCAACCTTTAATCCTCTTTCATCACTCTGTCTCTCCACAGTATATCAGTCCCTGCAGAGTATCCATCATGCCAGTGACATCTTCTTGTTTAGGTACCCGTATCACATGTGCTGGCCTGCTGCAGAGAATGTGTACATACTGTATATGTGTGTATATAAGAGCGTCTGTGTTTAGGAGTGGGTGTGCATGTGCTGATGTGTCGTTGATGGAACACCCTTATGACAGAGGTGCAAGGCAGGTGGGGGCCACTGGTCCCAGTGGTGCCCCCTAGGGACAGAGCATGCATTTGATTATCAGGCAGGGGATCAATAATGAGAGTACAGGCTCTCTCTAATGATAGCTGCAGGCCACAGGGCCAGAGGCCTCAGGGTACCGAGCTGGCAGAGCAGCCCTCATGAATACGGGATAAGACTCGAGCGAAGCGTGTGTGTGTGTGTGTGTGTGTGTGTGTGTGTGTGTGTGTGTGTGTGTGTGTGTGTGTGTGTGTGTGTGTGTGTGTGTGTGTGTGTGTGTGTGTGTGTGTGTGTGTGTGTGTGTGTGTGTGTGTGTGTGTGTGTGTGTGTGTGTGTGTGTGTGTGTACGCCTGTATGGGCCAATATGGTTGAGAAGTATGTCAGATGAAGGACACAGAGAGCAGATGGCTGGCTGGAGCTGTACGAACACCTCACCTCTCTCTGCCTCTGTGCATCATTCAAGCTGGACTTTTAGCTCTGCTGCATGACTCAGTGTACCTCACTTCTCCTCTTCACCTCAACACCACACAACCCCCTCGTCCACACAGTGTTTGGTACCTTGAGGATGTCTCTAAGATTTAATATTCACACCTTTTTAATTCTGTGATATACTGCAGCCTTGCTGTTTACTGTAGGCACAGATGCATGCATGGTTAACAACTTTCCATATAGTTTGAGTGCAGGTGTGCAGCCAGAACTATATTAGACGGAATTAGTATCATTGTCGCGCTCTTCACGATTCCTCACAGACGTGCTGCAGCAGGTCACATAGCTGAGCCACCATATAGAGCGACAACAAGAACAACATGCTCATTAGCTCATTTCTGTTTTTTTCTCCCCTTCACCGCTGAGCTAAATTAACCATCCCATTTCTCTTCTTTGTGTGTCCTCTGCAGAAACAAAGCCATGTGCCCCCCCCCCACGCCCCTCCTCCGCATCACCCCCCTTCCTCCCTCCCTGCCTCGCTTCCCCTCCCTAACTCCCCACCCATCCTGTCATTGTAAAGCGTGCGTCTCCTGTCTGACCGTACTCCCCCTCTCCTTACCCCCACATCACACCTCCCTACCCCCACCCACCCGCGCTTATTCCCCCCCTTCAACCATTGCCTCCCTACCTTACTCCAACCCCCTTGCTCCCCAAGCACACACCCTCTCTCTCACTCCCACCCTGCCTTCCAATCACCCCCCGGGAGGTGACATCTGCCGGGATGCGCTCGGCTGGTTCCAGATGCACCACCGCCTCTTCCACCACCGCCGCAGCCGCCGCCACCCGAGCGAGTGAGCGAGCGAACGACACCCCGGCACTCATTTCAATTCCATCACCCTCTCCCAATCATCTTGCCTCTCCCCAGTGCAACATTAACGAGCCTCTTTCATTTGAATACATAATTAGCCGCCCGAGCACTCTGCTTCACTAATTTTGAGACAAAAGGATGGAGGAGACAAGGGGGTGGGGGTGGGGTTTGAGGGCGAAAGGGTGGGGGTGGCATGTGGGATGAAGAGGATGAGGCAAATAATGATAACAAAAAAAGAAAAAACATTTGCATTTTAATTTGGAAGGAGAGGGGGGACTGTTTTTTTTTTCCAATCAGGTTTTTTTTCTTTGTCTTTGTCTCCTTTCTCTTGCCCTTGCTCTCTTCATAATATCTGCTTTTGGGATTTTACAATTTATTTTGTTGTGTATACCATTTCACAGTATTTTAATGTGACTACATCTGCCTTTAAGTTGCTCATGGATCGCTCTCTGTGTGTACCTCTTAAATCACAATGCATGCATGTTTGTGAGTGAATCCATCACCAGCCCTCAGGGCATGCAGCACTCCCAAGCCAAAATAAACCCCACTTACTCCTGCACAATAAATCATTCTTCTCAATGAGCTGAAGCCAGCTGAGACACCCCTTAGTGCATTACAATATCATCTAGCTACATTCAATAACCATCGCTCCTATTGCCCTCACTGTGGGTGATTTCAGTTTGCAAGAAATAACGGCCTTGAGGCTTTTCCAGTGGACCGATGGCACATTCAAACATAAATGAACACGCGTCAGGCTTATATCATATTCCTGTGTCACATTCCCATAATGAACTACAACTCCATTAGCTCTTTTGTGTGCTTGCATATATTTGTGCAGAGTCAGTATATGTGTCGGTAAAAGAGATGCCAGAGGGGAGAGAAGGAAAAGGAAGAAAGGAGATCAAAAGTGACAAAGTAGGAAGCGAGTGAGTGAGAGTGAAACAGAAAAACACTGACACTAGAAAGGGTGAGTTTTATGCTATATGTAGCCGGTGAAAGTGACGTCGTGGTCTCTTCTTTCTTGGTGCTGTGCCAGGCCTGGCCTCCTGTCAGCCATCGGGGGAGCCAAATGACAGCTTTGATCCTATTAGGATCGGCGCCAAATGAACACTTTGCTCATTAAGGGCCTGCACACGCCAGCAAACAACGCGCCCGCCTTCCATGCTTCTCTGTAGCCGACCTTCTGTGCCAACCAGCCATGTCCTGTGAGTGCCAGGCTCACCTGTCGGCACTGGGTGAACACAGCAGCATGGAGGAAACACTTTGCAGAGTCAGTGCTGATTCAACAGACTTTGAATTACACAATTTTCTGTTCTGTGTCGCAAGCTAACAATAATGGAAAATACTGGCGTCACTTGTAGTTACAGATAATTTAATAACATAAGTTTTAGAATATTCATCTTCAGACTCCATTGTGAAATAGACAAATAATATGAATTACCGTATTGTAAGAAAATTGTTGGAAAAATGATGCATGCAAGCTACAGCATCCTTTAATCCTTTCTGTTGATCCACTTTATGTGCTGTATCAAAACAAAATTCCTTTGCACCGCTTCCTAACAAACCTCCACGTATCACCTCACACAGGCTCACCTCCTGCTTCGCCCAAATATTAACTCTCCCCAGCTTTCTCAATCAAAACTCCACCCGTCCCAAACCTTTCAACCAGCTCTATCATGCCTTATCTCCCTTTTACCCTTTACTTCACTCTCCCACACTCTTGTGCACACCTAACATCGAAGTGAAAATCTGATTGAATTGCTGCTCGTGGGAAAATACAACGAGACCTCTTAATTGATTTCAGGTTATACTTTCAAAGATTTTGGTCCACATTGAAACACTCAAACAAAAATAGCTAAATCTCTACTTAGTCCTCTTCAGGTCGGCAAACTACAAACTGCATCACAGCAAATGTTTTAGTGTTAAATTAAGTGATTACAGAAAGAAAGAAAAGGCTGGAAGTGAGCCATTAATGTCTCAGCAGGTTATGTCACTCTTTACCAAAGGCTGTTTTTTCTCTTCACATTAAGTTGTGTTTTTAGATTTCCCCTAGAGAGCGTTTTCAAAAAGTTCCCTTTTTGGATGTGAAAAATGTGTGCCAGTGCTAAAAGGACACCAAAACTGAAATAGCAAGAATCCCTCTCACATTTATCAAACATGATGCGGACTTATCCTACATTTTTTTTTATACTTTATGAACTTTGACTTTTTAGTATCAGTGTGCGCAGATGCTTCCACACACGTCTCTGTGACGCATCCACTGATGGCCTCCCTCCCTCCTCTAATGGAACACTCCAGGTGATTGTGTCATTTTATTGACACGTTATTGGCTATTGATGGACTGGGGGCCGATTCAAGAAGGTCAGAGCACAGGGTTCAGGTTAAGCTGACACTCCTGAGAGAAGAAACACACATACACACACACACACACACACACACACACACACACACACACACACACACACACACACACACACACACACACACACACACACACACACACACACACACACACACACACACACACAGAGAGAAGAAATGAAAGCTCAGTTCCATCTTTATCTCACAACTCTGACCTCCACCTAGGGAATATACATATAGATCCTCACTGCTTCACTGACTTATTGAGCTGTAAACACTCCTGCCAAACTCTAACATACGCACACATAAGCACAAGAGTACAAACTGAGCCTGATACAGACTTCTACTTTTAACACCGATGATCAACAGCTAAGCTAAGACTTTAAAAAATAGGAAATATGTTCGTGATCCAGTAAAGACTGAATACATGAGATTGGATTTCTGTTCATTTTGAGAGAAAAGGTCATTTAAGATGTATCAATTTGTCAATAACGACATTATCTCTCGTACGATGTCAGGTTACTATAAGTTCTCTTTGCTTATAGTTTTCACTTAAGGATTGCGCATATTGTTACGAAAGGGTTAAGTCCATTTTCAGTGTGTTGTCTGCTCCGCATCAATGTACATTATGTACTCCTAATTTGCATACTGCAGCGCGAGCTCAATTAAAATGAACTTTTAATTTCTTACAAGTAAATTAGTTTTGCATGCGATGCGTGCAAATGTCGGGATAATGGGTGCTTTTTAATGAGCTCACAAGCTGAGTGCACCCGATCAACTCCTGGGGTGGAGGAGAATGATGCAAGGGACACGGCACCCAACCACCTCACCTCACTGTCACCACCCACTCTAACTCCAAACCCTTTTTTATTTTCTGTTTCCTCTGCAGCCTAACTCCATTCTTAAAAACTTTTTACTCTCCTTCTTTCCTTACCCTTTCGCACCCTGCATCCCTCTGTCACCATATGACTCTCATCCAAGCTTTCAACATCCCTCCACCATCTCTCACTCATTCTTACCTCCCTCTCTCATCATTGGATGCACTTTCCCTCCCTCCAGTCTGCTCCTCCCAAAGTCCCAATTCATTTCCCCCTCCTGCTGCTCCCCTCTGGGGAGCAGAGGTGGTCTTTGTGCGCTGAGTGCTGCTGATGTCAGGGCTGCTGAACAGGTGCGCAGACAGAAAGAGTCCCGTTGTTGTGGCACAACGGCTGGGTAAACAAACGCACCAGAGGTCCACGCCACACTGTATTATTGCACACACACACACACACACACACACACACACACACACACACACACACACACACACACACACACACACACACACACACACACACACACACACACACACACACACGCGCTCAACAGAATCAGATGCACACCCCCAGATATGTAACATCTCAGTTCAGAGGAGTAGAAGTGCAGAGTGGAGTTTAAGATGGCTGGGGGGAAAGGGAGGGGTGTGTGTGTGTGTGTGTGTGTGGTGGTGGTGGGGGGGGGCACAAAGCTACTTTACAATGAGGAAGCCAGCCACACACACACACACACACACACACACACACACACACACAAAGCTGCATTACAATGATGAAGCGACATTCACACACACACACACACACACACACACACACACCTGCGAGCAGACATGCTATTAGAGCAGAAAGTGTGTCACCACAGTGTGACCCTTGCTGTGCTGCAGGTGCTCACTGTATGAACTGCTACAGGCCAAGAAGCCACTGAGGGATTATCTGAGAGCCACTGCCCTCACCACACACACACACACACACACACACACACACACACACACACACACACACACACACACACACACACACACACACACACACACACACACACACACACACACACACACACACACACACACACATTTGCAAACTTTGTCCCCTCAGTATTCCCAGTCTTCTAGAATGATCGTACTCATTCATACATTTTTATATTTTCACTTCCTCTCTCCTCCTCTTATTTGTTTCACTCTCTTTCATCCTCTTTTTGCTCGACTGTTTTTGTCAAATCCATTCTTTGTCTCACCATCATCCTCCGCCTCTCCCTCTCACCCTCCTTTCCTCCATCTCCATCCTCAATCTCCTTCTTCAGCCCTTCTCCATCTTTCCATTCTGCCCTTGCTCTCCTCCCTCCTCCACCATACCACACAGCTGTGCAGAGGCAGATTAGTGTGTTAGTACCTGTGAGGCAGAGGCACGGCAAGCTGCATGCTAAAACCCAATCAGCTAATGTTGATAAAGGAGGCGGGGTACGGACATCTGTTCACACAAAACACCAAACTCATTTGAATCACAAGATGAAATGACTCACATCTGCTGAATTGGAAAATATCTTTTTACCCCTCCTTGTTTTAATTTAGGTGGAGGTATACTCCAGATGCCAAGGTGACGCGCTGAGTGACAGGCGTCCAGCAAACCAGAGGAATATATGTGTTTATGTTTGCACAAAAGTTTATACTCTCGAGATTTCTAGATACAAAAATCGATGCGACTGCACATTTTATCAAGATGAACACATTTCCATGTTGAGGAATGTTGTGTATCGTAAATGTCCCGTGTGGGTCTGAGCCACGGTAGGACTTAACCCTCATTACATAGATTGACACAGGATTTAAAAAGTATTCCAGTGATTTATCATTGCACTCAGGTAACAGTATTGGATTGATAGTCAGTTTTAAAAAGGGATTGATACATCAGAGTTACAGATATCATCTTTTTTTATTACACATCTTCATCTGAGTCCCTTCTCCTCGCAGCGGCTAATGTAGCCTCAAGCCTCTGGACTCCAGCAGAGATGAAGAGCAGGTTGCAGAGGTCTGGTAAGATCACTTCAGTCATTCATTCACACCCCCAATTTTTTTAATTTTTTTTTAATTTTTAAACTTGTAGTTTTGCTTTTCAGAATTTGCTGAGCCAGTGGCCTCTAGTTTTTTTTTTTCTGAAACATCACATTTTGTGGTCGTTGTATTTCTCACCCTTTCTTCACAATTAGTCTTTGGATTTTCTAGCTTTGTCACATGACCCTTCATCAAGACTGGCTTCATGGCTTTGTTTGTTTATTGCTCCAGCATCTATCATCGTTTGTTCTTGCATTCGTTTTATTACAAAGTGTAACACAATACAGTACATCTGGTATCTTTTTTTTATCAGTCATTAATTAGTTTGTGGATCTCTAGGCACCGTATGAACAGTTAAAACTCAGAAAGATTGAAAAAACAGCTTCTACTTTCTTTCTTCTTCTCTCTTTCTCTCTGAGAACACACACACACACACACACACACACACACACACACACACACACACACACACACACACACACACACACACACACACACACACACACACACACACACACACACACACACACACACACACACACACACACACACACACACACAATTTTCCTCGCCACTTACTCTTTGACCTCACCACCACTTACAGGCACTGAACACAAGTGTTTATGGTTCAAACACGGACTGTGTGGCTGAAGAAGATTGTGAAACAGGCTACTGTCAAAAAATATTCTAACAACGACCAGTTTAGTTTGTGATAAAACTTCTATCTCTAATTCTATACATACATTTACACCTAATAGCCTCAGAAGGCTCACTTTTTACGGGAGGTCATTCAAAAACATTAAATTAGCTCGATTGGAAGGTTTTGGCATTGGAACATTTTATTCTGTTGGTTTTGATCACTGCAGCTCCCCTTGCTTGATTAAGCTGCACAACTGCACATATACAACAGCAGTTTGTTCATTTCAGTTGTCTTTCAAGAGTGTTTTGTGAATGTCTTCCAACCGGAAAATAGTCAACAGTTGTTGTAACAGTTGTGAGGAATGTTTTTTAATATTATCATCTAAACAGGATGATGCTGTTTGATGTGTGCAATGAGTCGGACCTGCTCAAGAAGGCAGGGTTTGTGAGTTGGCGGGTGTTTCACTGCCGTCGTAGCAGATGTTAGCATAAAATGTGTCTGCAGATGTTTTGGAAATTTTTCAAAGATGTGTTCATTAGACATGTTTAGTGTCAATTAAATCAAACACACACGGAAACCGTTTGGAACAAGAAGTCAGTCAACTTCTGAAATTAAACTTTTGGTCCTCATGAAATTAAATATGAAGAAAACTGCAGTGTCACTTTTCTTTTGTTGCTCTGTTCAATAAATGAATCACTCAATCAATAGAAGAAACAAACTCTTTTATCCTGCAAAAACACATTTGATGGGTTGCCAATAATAATTAAAGTTATTAGACGCTCAAAACATAAATTAGTATTGACGGTTGGCATTAATTGTACCAGAGTAACAACAAAATCTGGACTAATAACATTGTAAAAACATCTTCAGGTAACATTTGACTTTAACCCCTCCCATTTGCCATCACTGATCAGTTTATTAAAAATAAATCAATTGTAGAAACATATTTTAATGTAGTTATGAACAGTCATGAGGCCTTTGAAAGCATTAATTCATGAATTTGTCAACAACTAACACCTGTGAGCATCCATACCTGGATGTATGTATATAAAGTATATTTACGAAAATATAGCTGATACAGCAGCATTGTAGAGGTTATAATTGTTGAAACTATTGCATGATCATAAACACAAAGTCCCTTTTCTGCATTTAACTACAATATAATGTGTTATAGAAAATATATTATATAAGTATGCTACTTAAAAATGATCACCTTGATACTACTTTACACTCTTATTACTTTCTCAAGTATGTTTGATGTAGCTTCACATCTTTCTGTTGCTCATGTTCATGCTTACGCTCGTCATTGTGCATGTTGGTGTGTCTGTCCGCTCTCTGATGGCCTATTTATCTGAGCTGCTCCCTGTGCACTCGCACCAGCTCGAAGCGTGCATATTTTCTTTGTACATGAATGCCGATTAGCGCAGCTCTGCCAATCACTATAATTTACATTAAATTTGAAATTAATTTCACACTTTTTTCTCTCTGTAATTATGTCAACAGCTGCTGTGAAGCCAAGCTGCACACATGAATTTTAATAGCTTTTTCTTTTAAATCCCTCTGAACTTTGGAAGGAAAAACACAACATTATGGCAATGTTTCTGTTATAAGCTCCCGAGCATTTATTCTTGAGAGGGAAAAGAAATTGATCATTAAGTATCCCCTGCTTCAGTGTCACAAAACCACAGAGCTGCCCTTCGACCCATCTGTTCATCCATCTGTCTGTCAACCAATGAACTCTAAAACTTGTTACAACAAGGACCAGTCACAGTATTCAGTAACAGGGTTACTTTTCTAATTTTCTATTTGAAAAAAATCCAAGTTGAACTGTAACTGGACATAAAAATATCAATGAGCTGGATAAAATGTATGAATTTGAGTTGTCATCTCAAACATTGCTGTTTCCCTCTTTTTGGGGAGCAGTAATTGCAGCTGTCTGTTTTTGGATTTCACTTCCCATAGATCCAAACGGTGTCGCCTGTATGATGTATTACTTCCTGATTTAGTCATGTTTCCTTGATTTTTGTGCTTCTCAGGTGGATAAACTTTGTTAGATGGTTTCTTTTTTGCCCATTTTGTTTTTATTGTTGTTATTCCCTACTTTTTCTCGAGCATACAAAGTTAATACGGCCTGCTGCGTTTTAGTCATTCAAAAACATGAATCCGCCTAATTATTTTAGAAACATTTTCATATCGAATACCTGTATAGGGAAGAAAATGCATTTCTTGTCCTAATAGAAAGATTGGTGGGAGGAAGAGGGGGGGAGTAGACGGTAGACGGTGATGTAGTGATGTGTACGATCGGTAGTCTGCACGTGGGTGTTTTATTTTGAATATTGACCGGATGCTCTCTCCGATTTCCTGCCCAGCCAATCTGCTCTGTTCGGCTTCTCTGATAAGACTCGGGACCTTTCGGAGCGTCGAACCGCTTCTGGTCTCCCGGGACGCTGTCAATACGTGCTGTGGCACGACCGATGGGAAATGAAGCCCTGACTTCAGTGGCGGTGATTAGCTCCAATGTCTGTGTCGGTGATGGAACGTGGCATAGACGGAGCCGGTGGGAAATAGCCTTCACTTTGCACCGCTTGTGTTTTTGTCCTGAGAGTCCCAGCTCGCTCAGTTTCTAATATTTAGAATAGAAGGGCCTTTATTGGTGGGCTACAGGCTCAACCATCATTGTTTTATCTCATTAGACATTTATTTACATGTATATGTGCGAGATTATCACTTTAAATTATTCTCTTCATCATATCAAACCTTTCCTTGTTTATTATGATATAAACAATGTTTATGTTTATTATGATCTCTTCAGTGGTAATAGGGATATTGAACTTTTCATAGTACCTGGTGCCCTGTATTAGCTGACGGAGGATCTCTGTGACAATGAATTCGGTGTGCAGTGTGTCTGCTTCTCTCTTTATTTCTATTTCACTGTTAAGGTTCTAAAAAAAAAGGCACCAGCTAGGCCCCCAAACTCCTGTGCACCAACAAACCAGCCTGACCCCGCCACAGCCCTGCATGAGTCCATCTCCCTGCTGGGCTGAACATTTGACTATTTACCACAGACAGAAATGTATCTGTGCGGTCAGTGTGCGTGTTTCACTGTGTTTGTGTGAGAAAGACAAGGAAAATGGGGGGGAGAGAAAGGAACGTAAATCAAGAGCCAATAGACAGAAAAAGCGGGAGAGAGAGTGAAAAAGACAGAATGAGAGGCGGGATCAAGGGGTCAGGATTGAAGCAGTCAAGCTCTCATCTCCACACAGCAGGGAGCCGACGACCAGCAGCCCTGCAATTACATAGCCATTTAGGACAGACACAGGGGGAGGGAGGCCCCAACCCCTTAAAGCTCTCAAACCAGGGCCTTTAGCTTTACAGCCCGCAGCTTAAACCAAACTCCCCACAGAACACATGTTAGAGGAACAGAGAAGACTTGTTCACTCTAATGCTGATAAATCTCAAAACTTATTTGGCCTTTTTTGGCTTTCTATTTACACATTTTCTGCTTCCGAAATCAGAGTTTGTTGAAAGGGCTCACAAGAATAGATACATTTTCACATGCTGGTTTCACATTGTGGCATTAATATGGAAAATGATTGAACGTATAGACCCTTGAATTACTTCAGCTGATTGAAGGCTTTGTCATTTGAATGTTGTTTTGGGAAATGGCTCATTATTCTTGGGTCTCTGTAATATAATATAATATAATATAATATAATATAATATAATATAATATAATATAATATAATATAATATAATATAATATAATATAATATAATATAATATAATATAATATAATATCATATCATATCATATCATATCATATAATATCATATCATATCATATCATATCATATCATATAATATAATGTAGTATAATATGTCATTATACCAGGTTTTAATAATAATCTTGTTACCTCAATTCCTCCTGCATTGTGATCAAATCTTAATATGCATATTAGGTAAGTTGAGCTGGAGTACATGCTTTTCTTTTGCTGAGGAAGGAAACATCAGTAATTTCCTTTAGGCCTTCTTGAAATAGAACAGACTGATTTTACACCTGACCGAGATATAAAAATATATGAATACAGATTTCCTGTTAATATCAGGTGTACATGGGCTCCATGATCATTTGAATTAAAGTTGTGTAATGCTGCATTGTTTCTCATGTGATTTTTTTTGGTTTTCCTTTGGTCTGCTCCCACGTTGTAGGGTCTGCAGCATCGACGTCTCCCAAATCTAAACACAGGGACAGTAGCATGATAAATAAATGATAATGATAATAAAGGCTTTTCTAGACTCTAGATACATTTTGTAATTAGTTCATTTTTAAATGATTAGAACTTATAATACAAGAGGTGTTGACTGACCTGATTTCAGTTTAAGATGTCCTGTCAGCAATTTTACAGATGTGTCTTTTTTTAATAAATAGCAGTCCTTTGGGAAAAATGCATTATGGGCTCCAGGGAATTTTTTTTTTTTTTTATCATCACAGAGTCACTGAGTAAAATTGGCATCAAGGCAAACTTGCTGTTCAGCATCCAGGTCTCTTGCAGTTACATATCCATAGCACATGCTCATGCTGTATGATAGTAAAGATAAACTACTTCAAGTTGGAGATTAACACATCAAATTTGGCATCTCAATCTATCTACATCATGTTTCTCTCAGTGCCTCTCACACAAACTCAACCAACCTCTGTTGTTCTTTATATATGCATGAGTGCAAAGGTGGAGGCGGAGAGATATTGACGTGAGGTCAGTTGATGAAACGAGCAGGTCATCAGCTTCTTCACAGCCGCCTGCTCCTCTTGAAGACTCAATCGTAACCAATCAGAGCAAAAATCTATTGATTAGAGGGGTAAGAAAATGAGGTGGTGCCGGTGACTTGTGTGCAGAGGGAGGCCTCACTGGAGTAAAGCCCAGGTGATAATGACTGTGGCCTCCTCTGCCCTCCCAGCTTGTCTCGCTGCATCTCGATCACATTGGCCTTAAACATCTTCTCCGGGCCCCCTGCTGCTTTCACACTCTGTCTCTCTCCATCTCAGATAAACACACTCATTCATGCACACACACAAGCCACGCTCTTCGTGTCTCTCAAAATTAGTCACACTTACTTTCACAGAAATAAAGCTCCAAGAACAATGGAGCTCTCTTCCTCTATAAACAGATTGTTGAGTTTTCAGATCACATCATGATCTCAGCCACAAAGTCAGTGATTAAAATAAATGTTCAAATTAACAGCTACAGACCAGAAGAACAAAGACTTCCATGTTCCTTTAAATGTTACACAAGGAACTGACCTACCATCTTTGATAGTATATCACATGTTTTATATGTAGCACATGAACTTTATTAAACATTAACCCACATCCAGAGACTCTCTTAATATTCACTGACATTTTGGCTATTATTCACTGCATCACCTCCATCACAGCTCTTTTGCTGAGAAAGCATTTTCTTGTATCTGTCACTGCATTCAAGATGATTTTGCATGAAAAAAGCCACAAGAGACGAATTGAAGCAATTTGACATGCACTCTCTCTCGACTCCCTTTTATCTTTTAAAAATATTATGAAAAATATTTAAAGTTTGATGTTAGCGAGCACAACATCTTCAGCTTGATGACATAAGAAAAGCAACCCATTTATAAAGTTTTATGGAACATAGGAGAAGATGAAGTGGAAAATGAGAGTAAAGTGTTTGGTTACAATAAAATGTAAGGAACTAAAGATTATTTTTATCATCAATTAATCAATTTGTTTTTTCGTCATTGGTTGAATGTTTGGTCTAAAAAAAATACCCTCACACTTTCCTTAAGATCTAATATGTCTTTTAGCTTCTTTTATCCAATCACTAGTCGAAAAACCAAAAGATAGACAAGGAGAAAATCAACTCTATTGAGAAAAATATTTGGTTTAAAAATTACATAAATGATTAATTCACTATCAAAATAGTCAATCAACTAATCTATCAGATGAGTAATTGTTTCAAATTACTTCAAATAGCAACTGAAAAGAAGTGATTGATCGATTATTCTATCAGTCCTATCTGGTGGTAAACAGAATAATTTGGGATTTTTAGGTTGTTCTTCCTATTCCTGCTAACACAACAATTACTGGAGGGAACTTTTTCGACTTGATTAAATTTAGGTGGTCTAAAGTCACTGTGACCTCACAAAACACATACGTTAATGATGAAAATTTGTTTTGCAAATGTTTAATGGGACAAAACCAGGAACCTTTTATGTCCAAAAGGTCAAAGGAATACTTCCCCGTGACATCAAAATAATCATCAGAAACAGTTTTCTTACTATTTTTCAATGCCATATTTGAATAAAAGGAGAGATTGTAACCACATTTCACTTTTACTGTGATACTGAATCGGTGACACTAATCTTGGACGTCCACCTTGAAACTGTGCTGACTGTCTGGATGGACATGATTGTAAACTGCAATTTGACCAGTTGGCGGAGGTATAGAACCACAAGCCAGTAACTGTTGTTTTAGCTATTTTATGACTTTTATTTCACCAAACAATAAATTGCTTGATTTAGAAAATATTCACCAGATTAAAAGATAATGACATTTTTTTTTTAAATTTGCAGTTCATAGGGTGTCTCGAGTCAGCGTTTAGTTGTAAAACATTTCCATCTGAAAGTGGTTGAGTTCAAAATGACTTCTCCTTCAAAAAGAGCCCGTTGAGTTGGTTTTGGCATCTGTGCCTTGTAGAATTACTGGTGTGGAGATATTTTGGACCAACCATGTACAACTTGGATGAGTCCCAGATGCACAGACAAAATACAGTGAAGTGATTTCACATTATTTTTGATCTGAAAGTGTTTAGGATCCCACAGAAAACGCTTGAGGATGTATTTGGGGAAAAAGATGGACAGGATATGGTGCTTAATTATTATTATTGGTGTCACATCGACCCTGGCCCGGATAAGTGATGGACAATGAATAGAGGCAGTTTCTCAATTTTGATTTGAGATCATCAATTTAAAAGAGCGATGGCGGTGTTTTCTACTGAGTTTTTAAAGCTGAATACTTTTCACTCCTACCCCACCGTTATTTTGTCCGTGTAATTCAAAAATCTTTCTCACTTGCGAATTGAGACTACACGACCTCAAGTGTTGATGATAACCATACAGTCCTGGAAATACCACTTTGTGTGTGTTCTATTGTGGCCTCCCAAATGATGATCTGTACAGCAACGGATCCCAAACTAGTCAGTTCATTCTTACAGAATAATTAAAGGCAGCTCTGGTCAGTGTCCCCTGACAAACAAACAAACAAGCACTCTTGCACAGACATGTACAAACCCACACACACACACACACACACACACACACACACACACACACACACACACACACACACACACACACACACACACACACACACACACACACACACACACACACACACACAGAGGGCAGTGAATAGACATTGTAACCACAGAAGTGAGGTTCAAATACCACTCAACCTCACAGGGGAGGCTGGTGACCTTTACCACAGCAGCGTAGCCTGTCCCTTTCCCTCTGTCACTCTACAGCTCTATCCCTCTCTCCTCTCCTCCACGTACGTTACACCTTATCAGGCTTCCTCATCCCCCTCTCTCCCAAGAGAGCTCTGCTCCTCCCTCTGTTCCACTGAATACACCCCTTCTCCTTCACATCTCCCTTTTATACCTTGAACCTCCCTGACAGCGAGGGCAAGTTTTCTTCTATCCATCCGTCATATCTGTCACGGTCACTTTACACCCACTACCCCCCATGTTGAGAAGAGGAGACGCTCCATAACTAACCATTTTGCAGGCAACAAAGCGATGATGACAACGGGGATAAAGACTTTAGTTTTGAAAATGCACATGGCTCTAATGGAAATAATATATCTGAGGTGGGATCCTTCAAAGTGGATGAAAAGCTCCTCCACCACATCTCTATAAAAGGAGGTGTGGTGGAGGGGCTTTTTATGTTCAACCACATACACAATTAGTATGTGTGTGGTTGAACTCTGGGGCTGCAGGTGCGCCAGAAAGCACCATAAGTAAATGGTAGATAAGTGAGTCTGCACTCTTAACATAAGTCAGACAAAAATAAAACAAAACACTGTATTTAAGCGACTGACTTACCGGGTTTAGAGGTATCATTCATACGACTCAGCAAATTAAACTGGTTTAAAAAATGTTAAATACAAATGTAAAGGGTCAAAGTTGTTTTTGTCTTTTTAAGTTCATCTCCATTGATAATTGCTATTATTTATCCTATTATGGATCAGAATAATACTTAATAACTGGATGAACAAATATTCCTAGAAAGCTAATTTTTTGGGCTTTGCTGAATATCATATTTGAAAATGTTTAAGGTAATTTCATTTGTGTGCAGGTTTTATTCTTCATAAACAGAAATCTATGTCCGTTTATTTTAAAAGCAAATAAATTGCAAAACAATGTTGTTCAATTCATTCTCAATTATGATCCTGTAGAGTTATCATCTATCTAATAGTAATGTCACAATAACTTGGTATACTTGGTATGTCATTTATAAACTGAGATATTGACAAAGAGAATACATGGACCACAACAGTGCTTATGGGTACCTGTTTGTACGACTATAAACTTCTCAAGCTTCAATCCTCAATTTCTTCAATTGTTTTAAACATTTAAGTCATTCAGTATCTGAACAGCCCAGGCTGCTCATGGGAGCTGCTGTGGCTGAAAGTGGGCTAATGTCTGGCAGGTATTTTCCCATATTAATTGTTCTTACATATACAGTGAACCCTCGCTATAACGCGGTTCACCTTTCACGGTCTCGCTGCTTCACGGATTTGCATCGTGCATTGAAATCACATTACGACTATATGTAACGTAGATATATTTAATGTCCAGTTCTATCTATTTCAATTGTCAAATAAAGGTTACTACTTCACGGATTTCGCCTATCATGGTTTCTATTTGGAACGTAACCCCCGCGAAAAACGAGGGTTCACTGTATTGGAAAATTACACTGCAAACTCTTTTCTTGTTTTGCTTTCCTACTCTTTTTTCCCTCTGTGTATACACCTGTAATGCATCCTTCTCATGAGGAGCTGAAGAGAGGGAAAGCCAGTTTAAGAGAGACAGAAGAGTCAATGAGACAAATTGAAAAATAGTCTGAGAAAGGATGACAAGGGCTCAGACAGAGAGAGGGAGAGAGAGGGTGAGGGACAGGGTGCAATGAGGAGGAAATGGGAGGGAGGAAGGAGGAGGAGTTGATAGTTTGAGGGGTCGAGCACCACCTGGTATTCCTTTACAACCAAGGAAAATGCCTAGAGAAATGATCATAAAATAGAGAGAAGTCGCAGAGCCGTCTGTTGCTGACAGGAGCTGTGTATGTGCCCTGCGAGAGGCGTGTGTGTGATGAATAATTCATGGCTGTTCATTAAGGAGAGAAAGTGTGAGTGAGTGATTGTGTACGGGTGTGTGCGTACGTGTGCACCCTTCGTTGCTCTGCGCCACGTCGCCTGCCTTGTGGCTGCCATCTGGCTTCACGCCATCAGAGTGCCACCCTCCAAAGCCCTCGCTCTTGCAAACATGGCAGGAGAGGATGGGGGGTGGGGGGGTGGGGGGGGGGGGGGGCTGAAGAGACGGGGGTTGGGGAGAGGGGGGGTGGGGGTGGGGGTGGGGGGGTTGGAGGAGCAGCATATATAGAGAGGCGGGATGGGGACAGTGCCTCAAGTTAACTTCTCCGTTTCACTGATATCATGTGACGTCCACAGTCTGGTAAAGAGAGATGTGCAGTTGGATGTGAAGCATAATGACAGTCCATCACATGTGATGCAAAGTGATGCACTGTCATGTCAGTTAACATGGACCTCTCCCTCTTCTCATTCTATTCATTCTTCATAGGTTCCTTTGATAGGAATCTGCTGCTGTTTTGCCCGAAGTATAAATACTGGCTCAAACATGCAGCGGAGAGTTGGCTGAAATGTTTTTAATGGAGCTACGATTTAATGACTTAAATAGCATCTCATTATAAATAGCTAAATGCCTCCAGATAGTCAGAAACAGACATTTTTGGTCCTTGTTGTCACAATATTCTTGTGGATTTACATCTGTTTTGTGATTGTTATGCTGATGGCAGCACCTGTGTTTTGTCACAAATGGTGGTAAAATAAATATTAGTTCAAAAGGAACTTTCAGTGTGTTTATCCTTAAATTCAGATGTATTGCAGGTTATTTTTTTTCAAATTTTGTTCATGTTTTGCATCAGTGTATTCACCACTCTAATTACTGATATGTCACACGAGGGAAGGCACAGGTGTTGATAACAACATTAACGATGGCTGATCTATTTAGCTGCTTCAGTTTTAGGGCTCTGGTGTTGTTCACGCTGGCTCTCATGGCCTACTGGGACCCTTAAACACAGCAGAGCCTTTGTTTACGTAATTAGCAACACCTGAAATTTCCCAGCTAAGTCATGTCCCTACTTCACGAGTTGGGACGCATTTGTTGACGTTTACAGAAATGGCGGCTGCAATAGAAGTTACATTTTTGTTGGCTGTTAAGCAAATATTTTGTCATTTTAGTTGTGCTTTTTTTCATTACTTAAATTATGTGTCTGAGAAAAAATGTTGATGCACAGCCTCATCTTCTCCCTCTTTGCATTTCCTGCAGTGTGTTACCCACCTGCTAGTTCGCTAAATTGTGAGCCTCTGTGGCTTCTTGACGCCGTCCATGTTGCTTTTGCTTTGCAGCGGTGTTCTTATGACTTAACCACTTGAACGACAGGCATACGGAGCATAAGGACAAGAAATACCTGCAGTCAGACGGTGCAATTTAAAAAACAAATCCAACCTTAAGTTTGACCACACGTCTAGCAGACACCTCCGCTATTCTCAGAGACACACACATCTTTCCTTAATCCTTCCCTCTACCTTTTGGTTGCATCATTGTTAGTTCCCGTGGGGCTGTTTCCTCTTACCAACAAGTTGCCCATGCATGTGGCTAGTGGCCATAACAGATGATGGAATATTTGTAAGTATGTACTGTATGCAATTTGTGTGTAGTGAACACAAGCAGCTATGGTTGCAGGATAGTGTCCTAAAATGAGATGCCAGGTGTTTGCGTGTGTGTGTGTGTGTGTGTGTGTGTGTGTGTGTGTGTGTGTGTGTGTGTGTGTGTGTGTGTGTGTGTGTGTGTGTGTGTGTGTGTGTGTGTGTGTGTGTGTGTGTGTGTGTAGTGTATGTCCATCTGGAGAGGTTCTTGGGGTCACAATAATCTGGCACAGCAATCTCGCACTGTAATCATCTCAGTGCTCAGCAGGTGGTCCGGCAGAAGGATAGGGAGAAAGGTTTCTGCACATTTTCTCTTAGCCAGCGAAGGCTGTTTTGCTCGAACTGTACAAATGTACTGTAAGTATGACAACTCGGGAGGCCAAACTTAACTTAGACTTGTGTAAAGACAGATCAAGTTAATTAAAAGCGTAATCAGGTTAACAAAGATAGAATTGTGCATTTGTAAAGACAATAGAGCATTTTTAATATCACATGCCTGTCTGCAGCAGTGAGGCGGCCGGGTTGACAGTGCCATCCCCAGCTTTGGTGCACCTGACATATTCCCCACGGCTGGTGTACATGTGGAAGCGGAAGGTGTCAAAAGATGCACAGGGACAGTTCGGTCAGCTCAGGAAATAAAACGGGAGGTGCATGTAAGCAGGGACAACAGGCATCATTATGCCACAAAATACAAGGGTCTGCCCCGACTACATCTGAAAATATATTTCCTGATAGCTGTTTACCTCTGGGACAAAACCACCTTATTCTCCTGTGATGGAAAGGTGACAGATAACACAGCAGAGAGGATAATGATATATATTCTACCCCAGGTTCCTTTTTTTCTATTTAGCAGTAGAAGGTCTGAGCTCAATAGCGTAGCTATTTCAGGAGATCTGGGCCTTATCAAGCCACCACACACATGGATAATGAACTTGTCCTATCCTGGTACATTTAATACATGTGAGTGTGTGGGTATGTGTGTGCTCTGTTTTAACTCAAGAGGACAGCCTGTGTGTTGTTACATAGTGATGAAGGGGGCTTGGTTATCTCTACCTGGCGCTCTTATCACATCTGCACATGTGACACCTTTCAATAAGCCTCAGTCCTCACCTTTCTCCGCTCTCGAAAAGGGCGACCTGTGAGATAAAGAGTGTGTGCACGTGTGTGTGCATGCGTGCATGTGCATGTGCATGTGCATGCGTGTGCGTGTGCGTGTGCGTGTGTGTGTGTGTGTGTGTGTGTGTGTGTGTGTGTGTGTGTGTGTGTGTGTGTGTGTGTGTGTGTGTGTATGAGGCAGTTCAGGGGAAAGAAAGAACAACTGTGTGCCTACTTGAATATTTCCATTTTACTGTACTTAATACTTCTACTCCAAGAGGAAACATTCTGCTGTGATCTCGTCATATCATCTGAAAAGGACCACGACACGGGATGAATGAGGTCTGGACACGCAGTTAATGTTCCAACATTTAACAGGGTGCAGGTTTCTTGACAAACAACATGTCTTCCTCAGAGAAAGAGGAGGCAGTGAATTCATTTAAACTGCCTGTGCCCAGCCACTGCCTGCAGACATCTGGTTGTTGCTTACGTTTAGCCAATGTCATATTACCACCGCATATATTAATATACATCATAAAAACATCATAGAAAACAAAAACTCTTCCTCTTCTTCCTGTACTTTTGATCCCACTTCCTTTATCTAACAGGTACCATCACTTTAACAATATGGTAAAGTAAAAAATAACACCACAAATTGTGTTTTTCTTAGTTTGTGTTTAAAATAGTCCTGTGGGTTATTTAGACTTCTTTGGAAGAGAAAACGGTGAATGAAAGTTACGACCCAAACTGTCTAATGTAACATCACTTTTATTTGATCATATGGCTTTGCACTCAAAACTTTTCTGCAATGATTGATAGTTATGAAACGTTCGGGTGGAGTCTCTTGTGGTTTTGCTGCCAAATGAAGTAGTTGAGATATGAAGTACAAGAATTTCAAAATACTTCATTACAAGTAAAAGTGCTACATTCAAAGTCCACTTAACTAAAAGTCTGTAAGTATCATCAGCAAAGTGCACTTAAATAAAAGTTGTTGGTCCTCAGAATAATGACCCTTGACTGACAGATGACTTTGATTTACATTATTAAACTGTCAATAGTGATGCATCACTGCATACAGAGCATTTTACTGCTGTAGCAGATCCAGGTGGAGCTAGATTTACCAATTTCATATCTTTTATTTTCAGCTATGTTTTGAGTCATGTGGCTCCCAAATCTGAAAAGTTTAATGAAGCAGGAAAGAAAAGAAAGACATTCTGCTGCACAAATTTGTTTTTCTGGCCTCTTTTGTGAATTACTGGCTAATTTGAGCACTTTGGGTCTTTCTTTTGTGTTAAAATTGTCCCACTTGCAGTGTTTAAATTCAAAATCCGCAACACTCTTATATGTAAAACATAACAAGAGGGTCCCAACTGCCTCTTTTGGAGGATGTATACTGCACTGTGTTTTACTTAAGTAGCAGATGTGACCACTGGCATTACTGTGGTAGAGTTAAAGAGCAAGAGAATAGGTGAGAAAGACAGAGCGAAAACGACATATATCGAAATGTAGAGTAGGAAGTCGGAGGCCTAGCTACCGAGAGTGTGAATGGGCAGAGTGTGGAGCAGCGAGCCAGGCCTGTTGGCCAGTTTCCAGTGGGGATAGTGTGTGTCCCGGTGCCAGCTGGCAGCCTGTCTCTCCCATCTGTGGAGCCTAGGAGAGTGTGCAGTAATCTCCTGGAGACAGCGGCTCAGCCCAGGCCAGATTTAAAGGGATATGGCCAGCTGGCCAGGCATGGACAGGTCTGTACCACGGAGAGAAAGGAAGGGCAGGAGAAGGCCACCGAGAAGGGAGGAGGGGATGAGTGAGTGAGCTGTGATGAAGCAGGTCAGGTGTAATGGCGAGGATGATAGGGGAGCTGAGGATTGGTGGTCAGGGAGCAATAAAGAGCACTGGTAAGAATGATTATAGTCCAGCTGCCAGCAAATAATGGAACTGGCTCAATGTAATGTCCGTCCCTTTAACAGTGAAAACTACGGCAGGTCTGTGCCAGCTACAGTAATGTGACTAACATGTACCTGTGTCAATCCTGGCTTATGTAAGGCTATATTTCACCGCTCTGTTGCCTTTTGTCACCGCTCTGTGTCAGAAAAGTAATGAAGCTAATTGAAGAGAGGGCTCTGTGCTTCGTCCAGCAAAAGAAATAAAAAACAGTTGTAGGCCTAGCTCTGCTTAGCTCTTGGTTTACTTCTCTCTGTGATTGTTTCAGATGGTAATCAGAGCCCAGCTGGCCGGCCGGCTGCACTGTAGGGCCTGCATTAGAATAATATCAATCTTAGCCAATATTAAACTTATTTTTTGTGGCAATTTTTCCAGTAGCACAAATATTCCAACTCAGCTAAGTTCCAAATTGAAGAATTTTTATGCTTTTCAGTTTTGTTCTCAATTCTTAGGGAATATTTATTTCATTGTGAAACTATTGTAGATGATAAAAAGCTTCATTTGTGCTGTCAAACTGCTCACCAGCTTTAAGACAATGTTGGATTTAATGACTGAATATCAGTGCCAATGCTGGAATTACTTTTTCTTGCAGTGTGGGTCCTGGTGAAGGAAGGACCGTGTTATGATGAAGACATTGAGAGATTCAAGCTTACAGCTCGGGCCTGACTCCACATGTTAACATGCAAGTACTAAATCACTGCACGCAAACATGCTTTAACACACAAAGACACAAACACAACTATTGCGGCAATCAAAGAATGTAGTCTTACATGCAGATGTGGGCACACTCATATCTGAACAATATCTGGGAACAATATCATGTTCACATGCGCACACAGCTGTGCTCAAGTCACAACCACAGAGAGACTCACACACTAATGCAAAGGCACACACACATGCCGGCGGCAATCTCAGAAGAATAAGCGAAGCCATGCAAATCCCCAGATGTGCAGGAAGACAGGGGGAAGATGAGGAAGAGAGGATTGGGAGGAGGAGTGGAGTGCCTGGAAGGAGGGGAGAGGGGGTCTGATGGAGGAAAGGAGGGAGGGATGGAGGGAGGGAGGGAGGGAGGGAGGGAGGGGGGATGTGAAGGGGAGGGCTGGGTGTTTACTACTATTTAAAAGGCAGTGGGTGCTGTGTGCAGATTAATAAACAGGAGGTAATAGCAGAAGGACTCTATATTTATTTTTTATCTTAAATGTTGCTTGTTTGTCGGGCTGGATGAATATTGACTGTGAAATTGGGATCAGGGGCGACACATGCCAGTGCTTGGCCTTATCTCTGGGATGCAGGCAGGCCTGGGGCCGTTATCGCTGTGCCACAGTGGCGTGCCGGCACTCCAGCGCTCTCAAAGCCGCCACATTCCCTTTGTATCTGCCTGGAGAAGCCTGTTTACCTTTCACTGGCTTGATATTCCTATTAGAGCCGCTGACTATTTACTCACTGCCTCCTCCTCTCCCCTCACCGGGCACTGTGCTGTCTCTCATCTCTTCCTCTTTCTGTTTCTCTCCCTCTGTTTGGCTATGCCTATCTTGCTCTTTTTACTGTTTGTCTCTTTGCAGTGTACCTTTTTGTCCTGTCTCTGCTTCTGACCTTCACCATGACATAAAGTTCTGGACATGGTTTTGCCTCGCAAGAAGTCGCTGTGAACCACAGGGTATACTTTTATACTCATATTACATATGATGAGGCAGATTGCGTGACACCATAAATGGTAGGAGAATGTCCTCACCAGAAAAGGTCAACACTGGATATGTGTTCAAATACTTACTTTTTTTTTTATATTACAGTAAACATTTGTTTCATTTAACCAAGACCTTTTTCAGTCAACCATTTCGCATGTTGAACATATTTGCTTCTATTTTAATAATCAGGCTGTTTTTGCTGTGTAATGGCACGTGTTTCACTTCCACAGCCTGTGTTTAAATGCAACCTGAAGCAAATTTGTATTCTTTTGTTTTACACAAGTAAGTACAGTGATTGGTGTTGGACTCTGAGCACTGCCAACATGCAAATGATCTACTGAAACTTGAGCAATGAGCGCACATCAGAATTTGTGTCAGATTTTTGGGGAACAGAGAGAAGTCATAGGAAGTCAAATCTAGTGAGTAGGATGGGTGGGGAGCTACAATTGTATTTTTGCAGGCAATAAATTTGGTCATGTTCAACACATCGTGAGACGGCGCATTGTCATGTTGGAGGACCAAAGTGTCATTGTGGCAAAGTGTTGGTATTTCCACGCCATGTTTTCCCTCAAACACCTCAGAATGTCACAGTTGAGTTCAGTGTTGACAGTCTGACCCTGGAGGGTGAGTTCACGGTGCACAACCCAGCGAATGTTCCAAGAAAACCCATTCTGTTGCACTCTGGACCTGACGCGCCCTTTTTGGTCTTGGACTGTGACGTTCTGCCCTTCTTGAAATGTAAATGCCACTCAAAACACCTTCACTGGATTATTAATTAATTGCTGTTGGCTGTCTGAAACCGCTTAAAAATGTTATGTGCGCCCTCTGGTCGTGTTCTCAGAGGAATCGCAGACGCACTTCGACCAGTGGTCACAAAAACGTGTAATGCAGGTGCTAATGACGATCAAGCAATGAAACTTGGAATACGTACTCATGAAAAGTTACAGCTTCCCCTTATTCTCCACTTAGCACTCACATGTAACAGGAGCAGACTCTGAAGTTTTGGATTGACCTTAGTACAAGTGAATCTTTTCAAAATCTGTGTTTTAATAGTGCATGACAACTGACTTTTCTGAAAATGTTTTGGTTTCTAAACAACTTAAACTGCCTTTGAATATTACAGTAAGACATAAAACATAAGAGGTTGATTGAGATATAAACTTATTGATTAAAAAAAATCACATTCAGTCTATTTTTAAAACTTTAATTATGTGTAGGTGGAATTTCTGAGTGGCCCTGAAGCCTTATTCCAATTCGATCTTTTAGCCACTGACATCAGTGGTTCCAACTTTTAGGCCAGCAATTTTTTAGAGGCAGGTATTCTTTTACCGTGGAAATGGGGAGAACTAGTTCTTGATTTGCTTCTATGGAAAAAAGGCTGTGGAGCTGCTCTGCTAATCACCTGCTTTTACTGTATGTGCTTTGTAGACAAGGTGTTAGTAGAGTTTACAACATCAAAAGACAAGTAAGGAGCAGATTGAGGTGGTGAGGAGAGCTGCTGTAGCAAACAGGGTTTCCATGAGCAGAATAGTCAGAAGTGTCAGGTTATAAAGGTCACTGTGCACACCTGAGTGAGTGTAATTGGATGTTATGCTTGACTGAGCCATTGATGATGAGCTATGTATGAGGGTTTCCAACAGGTTCCTAGATTAGCGTGAATCCCTAAAAGATATTCATGGCAGAACAATTTTTATTTCTGATTTTCCTTTAAAAAAAAGTTTGTGTTCTTTGGGAAAACTTAAGTAACAATCTTTTGAGATTACTGTTACTAGACAAAATAAAGGCACAACATAACATATTCATGTTACTTAATGGAATAATTTGGGTGAACTTTGCCCACAGAAGGAGGGAGGGAGGCTCCCCTTAGTGCCCATTACATGTACAACAGTTTGATAACTGTCACTTCAAGGATAAGATCTTGAAAAAGTGTTTTAACAATAAAGTGCAACATCAGGCAATAAAGAATTTAAGGCAAATCATGTTAGCAAAATTTCCCCAGCCAAAAGGCACCAGATGTGGTGCGAGCCCCAAAGGGATGATTCCTTTAAAATAGTTACCCGACTATCACCAGGCAGCTGTGTGCATCAGCTTTCAACTGCATCATAACCTACAGGCAAATACAGCTAAAGCAAACAGAAATGCTTAACTGCCATACCTTTGACAAGAATATTAGTAACAGACTTCAACTTTTGAGTTAAATTAAAATCCCTCTCCTCTCCTCTCCTCTCCTCTCCTCTCCTCTCCTCTCCTCTCCTCTCCTCTCCTCTCCTCTCCTCTCCTCTCTCTCCTCTCCTCTCCTCTCCTCTCCTCTCCTCTCCTCTCCTCTCCTCTCCTCTCCTCTCCTCTCTTCCCCTCTCCTCTCCTAAGGGAAGGACATTCAGGGACATTCAGATTCCTCTAGTGATGGCTGCCTCTTCTCCTGACTGCAACCTTCATGGCAGTTTTTGTTTTGTTTTATCTCTCTACTCCATGCGGGGTATGCTGAGGGGCTCGAGGCGCACTATGCTGCATGCCATGCCACGAGGTGGGATAAGGAGCAAACAAACACATGGGCAGTGCAGAGCAACCCAGATCACAGTGTCTGCCAAGGTCCTGATAAGCTGACAGGCAGGAGAGGACACCAAGAGGTGGAAGGAGATGGTTGTGGGGACATAAGGCTCTTGACAAAGGAGGGTACTGTCTGAGCATTAATGGCCATGAATATCACGACAGCCTCCCAGAAATATATATTTATATTCAGAAGGTCCTGTTTCATACACAGAGAAAGAACCCTGTTTCTAAATCATGTGTCCCTGATTTGCTGTCTCGGAGAAAAGTGCATTTTAGTGCATTCAGATTGAACAGTGAGCACATTTTCCCCTCACTTCATTTTTGCGGAAAAAGATTACAGTGGCAGTTTTGTTTATCTGTATGTACCGACTGTATTCTGTGGGTTTGGAGTTTTCCTGTCTGTGTATGTTGCATCATCCTCTTCAAATATGAAAGAGATAAATGACTACAGAATATATGCTAACATCTTCCCCTCTGCAGTGGCAGTATGTAAATATGGAGAATGAGGACAAATAATCCATTAATGACAGATATGTTATAAATGCTTGCATTACACGCCAGTCCGTTCTCATTCACAGGGCATCAAATACTGCTGTTTTGTCGCAGCCATTGATCAGAGAGATACACACACGCAACCTCGGCGGATCAGAAAAGATCATGAAACAAACTAAAAAGGGGTGAAGTCTGTGGAAGGAGGAGGTTGTGGGTGGTTGAATGGAACAAACTAGACTTTCACCCAAGAAACTGCTGTTTGAGTCTGTGATAAAATAAAACTCAGCATGGGTTTCTTATAAGCAATCCAAACCGTCATCTTTTCCCAAGCCAAAACCAAGTAGTTTTTGTGCCTAACCCTGAACACACGGCGACTGCCTCACATTTAACCAGTGGTGGCTGGTGCTAAAAACTTTTGGGGAGGTACAGAGTTGGGTGGGGGGGGGGGGGGGGGGGCAACAATCTAAAGCCAGACTTCAGCTAAGTCAAAAACAATCCAAAAACCACACAACACACTAATGTTGCCTAAACACTAGCCAGTAGCACTAGAATATATGTTTTGCCCTCCTCTCCTTCTGGTCTGCAAATATATCAATGTCTCTCTGGTTAAAGTCAGTCATCTCAGTCACCAGCATCTTTTCCACTGACAGCATGGCCAGTGTGTCTCAGGAATAGACTATATGCTGCAGCTCTGTGTAAACGAGGAGGCGGGGCTCTGTGTGTAGCTGCCCCGATGTGTGCACACAGTTAGTGTCTGTTAAATGCCTTCATCAACACAGATATTGACACATTTACTCGGATGATTTACTCATCAAAAGTATTTTATCCATACCGAATACTTGTTTCAACCGAGTACTCGTCTCATCCTAGTGATAACCGAATTTTCCGCAGTTCCACTTTAAGCTGCCGGTCAGACAGAAAGAAGCAGGAGTAACCGTGTGATTACATAATGGAAGATATGAAGTGAACTCGAAAGACCGGGTCGAGAGTTGTCCAATCACATTAGATAGAAAAAGGTAAAACAATACTGATTCGCTGCCAGTAAAAGAGGGAGGGTCCGGAAAAACTGATACAACCAATTGAAGAGCAGCCTCTGATCCCGTGGTTGACAAAAGTTGAAGGACTTGCATTCACTGTCATTTGGCCGGCGCCCTGCACCGGGAAAGATATGTATTTACACAGAAAATAACTAACTACAATTTGTAAACAGCTTTTATTGAATGCTTATAGACGCTGACAGACGATCATGTGCACCTCACAAGCAAACTATTATTATATAATTCATTTATGTTTTACATGTTAAAGTAGTCTTTTTCTCGTCATTGGTGGGGGCAGCACCCCGTATTAACAAACTGTCACTGCATTTAACCCAAACCATGATCTTTTCTGAACCATAACTAAGTTGTTTTTTGTGGCTAAATGTAAAGCACCTTGTGTGTCTCATATAGACGCCGAGGGGCACGACACCTTGTGATTCTACATGACACCACAATGGAGCATCGTCTGTGCCTTTATGAAATGTCAGTATTTGATGCCTTGAAAATGGCATTATTTGTTGACGCACTGGGAATGAGAACACGTTGGCTGAATGCAAAGAGACCTAACTTGAACTAGGATTAATAACTTCACTGCAATTATTACATTTCAGATTGGTCACCCTTACACGTCTCATTACCCCCAAAAAATAATCACATTACTGTCAAGTGTTACCCAACACGTCAGCTGAGTGAATGCTAAGAAAGTAGAAGAATTTAATCTAAACCACAAATTTGTCCTCCATGTTTTTACCATCACTACATATTGAACTGTATTGCAGGGTTGGCCTTGTGCCTGTTTTTATCTTTAGTGGGATTTAATCCTGTTCAATCCTCTTGTGATGTCTCATTTCTTTTTACATGGGACATTTTTGTAAGACACAATTTCATGAAATTAGGTAAGATTACCTCTTTCCCTCCTCACCTGAATTTAACCTCATTGCAGTGCCCTACAGTTCAAGAGTTATACAATCTAGGTAGTGTACCCCGCTGGGATATTAAAGGATGTGTATATTTCCCACACCCAAATGTGAATTTTCATTTTACTGTTTAACTATCTGAACATCTGCCTGTCTTTTGATGGTTGGTCAGTCCATCTGTCTGCTGATTAGTACACATCTGTCTATCTGTCCATCTGCCAGCTTTTGGAGTCAAGGTGTGGGGGACATGAGCAGCATCACCATCCTGGTATACAGCAGTGCAGAGAGAAGACAGAAGAGGATGAAGAGAGTGACGCATAAATAAAAACTACTAGAGGACACCTGCACAGCATGTTTTTTCCCCCCCATTTCAATTAGATTCAGACACATGTTGCACACAACAGGACACCGTCTGTGTCAGATGTGTTCTCACTTTTCCATTTGGTTTAGGCGAGGGGTGGCGATTGAGTTAGAGGGAGAACATGATGCAAAAAGGACATTGGGGAAACTAAACTTCAATAGCACCATATTTTGCAGTTGTTTTCACTCTGGATTTTTGTGGTCAACGACTGGATGGCGATGCCCTTTGAGTGCTTTTAGTTTTCTGTTCACCTGCACTTTGACTCGTATTGTGCTGCAGTCGCATAGCCATATTGGTCATAGACAAACAAGTCTCTTGATGTCTCTTGAATTTGTCTGACGATCTGAGTGGTGGCCCTTATGGACAGAAGTCCCTGAATCTCACCAACTCTTCAGTTTGACATTTTTGTTTAAATGATTAGTTTTCTTCCCTGGACAAATGTGTGGTTACCCTGACCTTGACCTTTGACCTTTCTTAAGATATTGCGTTCACGAGCCTTTGATGTATGTGTGTACATACATTCAAATGGACAAAAGGACAGATAAGCCAAAAAGAAAATGTCTGCGGCCACATCTGTTTCCAGCACAGAGGCACCAGAAATCTTTGTCCATCTCACTGCCTTATTAAATTTTAATCTTGAAATTAGATCGGTCTTATATTCTAAAGCCCTTTACACACCAGGCGCATTTTTTTCATGTGATTAATTTGCACGTCAATATATTTTTTTTTTAACATTTTTGGCCATTATCCCTTTCATACAGAGCATGAATATTGCACTCACAAAAAAAACATTTAATTTTTTCAGAAGGAGGTCGATCTGTCTGAGCTTTTGCACAGCAACAGATTGTTCATCTGACATCTGACATGACTTCTTGTGTTTTCACTCACACACACACACACACACACACACACACACACACACACACACACACACACACACACACACACACACACACACACACACACACACACACACACACACACTTAACCCAAAATATTTCCCTTTGTAGAGCACAGCATGTTGAACTGTTGTACATCATGTTATAGCATCTTTGTGTCAAAGAAACGTTTTCCTCCTACAGTGGAATCTTAATACTTTAATACCAGCCATGCCGACCTTAAAAATATATTTTTGGCGTTTTCAATGCATACATTTTTCTGAAGAATGAGCTGACGCAAATTTATTTGAACTTTTTTTGTTGGAAAAAAAACCTCACAACTGTCGCAACATTGTGACATTGCTGCCAGTGCAAATAGTTTTGATGCAAAACATTTGCCAGTGAGTATTTAGCATTTTTGTGTTGTTTATTCGTCATGGCCCCGATGACCTTTGTCCTGAACATGTGTTTGTCACTCTAGACAAACCATATGACTCTGAAAAAGAATAAACAAAGCACAGAAAGTATTTGCAAATACTATTTGACCCAGGTCTGTTTACAGATCAATGAACCTTAATTGGCATTGTCTGCCCGTGGCTCACTTCCAGCCTATCCATTTCAATACTGAGACAATAACAACATTATGGAGCTCAATGGCTCATATTCCTATGTGGCAATAATATCTAGATCCCGCCTCTTCTCTGTGCAAATCAATGGAGAGAGATGGCCTTTGGCTTCATTTTTCATCTTTAATATTGATTGCTGTTCTACTTTGGAGTGCACTGTCAGTCCAATTACAGAGAATTTAATTGATTTTTCCTCACAAGCTGGGCTAGATTGGATTGGTTTATGTAAAGCAGATCAAACAGAAGTACTCCCTGGACTCCCTTCTATGTGTAAAATACAGCTCTAATGAGCAGGAGCACCCCGACACTCTCACATGTCACCCCACTGTCCCTCTGATTCTGTCTCTCAGCACGAAGTGATGCACACACACACACACACACACACACACACACACACACACACACACACACACACACACACACACACACACACACACACACACACACACACACACACACACACACACACACTCCCAGATAACAACATCAACTCAGTGTAGCAGCAGCAGTAAAATATTGTAAGAAACCATTATGATGCCAACATTGTTACATGACTAATCATCTTCAGTAAAGTGTAACTGCCAAAAATCATCATGTTCAATAGAGTGGATGGCTCTAGACTATCCCTATTGTATTTCCCCCCAGAGAGAGTTGAAACTTGGGCAAAGAGTTGATAATTCATACAATTATATGTGATGAATAAAGCAGGTGTCTCTTCATTTGAAAATTCCACAATGACCTTTACAGGAAGCCTCCTCTCATGAAATATACATGACCCTGAGCACAATATGTCAGACAGCTAGACAAGGCTAATTAGCTGCAGGTAAATTCTGAAAGCCTTGCTCTCTCTTCTGCTCACATGTGCACACACAGACACACACACACACACACACACACACACACACACACACACACACACACACACACACACACACACCTTGGTTCAAAGCACTTGGATCCTCGGTGCCATGTGACTGTGACTCACAGGTCTGGGAGTGTTGACTTCACAACATTTTAAAATAGTTTTGGTTGCCAGCTAAATACGATTTTGATCAGTAAATGAAGTCCTGACAAAGAAATTGTCCTTAACATAACCTCATTTTTGCACTTTATGAATTAAACAAGCATGATTTAACACGTTAATTAGTGAGTGTCAGAGGTTCTGGTGATATTGTTATGTGCAGAGGGAGTCTTGCTGTTTACTCCTGTTTCCAGTGTTTATACCTGTCTTAGCTAACCGGCTGCTGGCTGCAATTTCATATTTATCAGACAGATAAGAGAACGGAATAAATAGTCTCATCTAACTATCAGTAAGAATAACCATACTTCCTGAAATGTCAAACTTTTGCTTTAAATGCTAAGTGAGATGGAGAGTTTTAGTAATCTTATAGTGCTGAAAATGGCTATCTGGACATTTTTATAACTGATTTAACTGCTACATAGTCACAACAGGATATTCCTACAGTTCCCAGAACCACTTTATTTCCCACTTACTTATTATTTGCGGAAGATCAATCTGCTAATATTTGTATAAGTCTTTTTCCCACTGTGGGATTAATAAAGTCTTAACCTATCTTATCTTATCTTGAGGCATGTGTTAGTGTCTCTATTTGTTTGGTTGCCATAGAGCAAAGGAAATGTGTTGCGTTATAGCTGTCTATTACTTGTCTCCTCACTTAAATCTCTACTTTCACATTCCTGCAGGCTGGTATTGGAGCTAACACCCCTCCTCTTTGCACCTTTGCACAGCCTGTGAATGTGTGTGTGTGTGTGTGTGTGTGTGTGTGTGTGTGTGTGTGTGTGTGTGTGTGTGTGTGTGTGTGTGTGTGTGTGTGTGTGTGTGTGTGTGTGTGTGTGTGTGTGTGTGTGTGTGTGTGTGTGTGTGTGTGTGTGTGTGTGTGTGTGTGTGTGTGTGTGTGTGTTGTGGGAGGGAGGGAGTGAGACGGTGATGGTGCTGTCTTCTGTTTCTCTGGGTGCCCCCTTGCTGAGCTGTCATCACTCCCTGGCACTGGGTACACAGCACAGCTGCAGGGGAACCACTCTGCAGGGAACCTTCGTTTCCATCTGTCTCCAATTCACAGTGGCACCTATTTAGAGCAGCTCAGCGGCTGTGCATGCCACAAGCCACAAGAGAGGGTTCGACTAAGGGGGGTCAAGAGAGTTGGGCTTCAATAGATCACATGTTGGAGTTTAGGGCAATAGGATTACAGGGTTATATTTTAATGAGGCACAATACATCGTTTATATAACTAATATTAATACAGCAGTCTCAATGTAACATTGTATTTTTCATTTATCATCAGTTTGTCATCAGATGTCAGTTATTGTTCGAGAGTCATGAAAGGAGGAAACACAACTTTCAAAACAAACTGACTGAAGAACAACACAGTACTTTACTGCAGTCAAACAGCCTACATGAAAAAAACACGTGCATTATAAACAATATCACCAGTAACCCTATCCAAGCCTTATCAGTTTAATATATCTGCATATATCAGCAGCTCCGTGTCTGTGAACACAATTATGTTTGTCCAGCATGTGCGTACTCCTGAACTTGTGTCTGTGTGCGTATGGAGCTCGGCTTAATTTAGCAGGTGTGCTTTGACAGTTCTTGAATGAGTGCCAAGTCTGCTGTAAGAAGGATAGGAAAGAGGAGGCGCTCAATGTGCATCTGTGTGCAGCTCGACTGTGACAGATGGGGACGGTTTAACTTATAGAGTTCTGTTAAGATCTGGAGGTTTTTCTGAAGCTGTCTATGCCAAACAGGTGTGTATTCTAAACACGCCGCAGACAGAAAAGGTGAACATGCCTCGGCTGACTTATTTGTCTGGTAGTGATGTTTCCACTGACAGAAGGAGGTTGTCGGTGTATTGTGTGTTTTTATTTTACTCCCATTGTAATACGTCCTTGCCTGTAGCATTTTCTCATTCGTCCTTTCTCACTGTTAGCTAATGAAAACAAATCCTCCATAAACCGTTTACTGTCAACTGAGGCTTTAGTATAAAAAAGTGAATTGCAACGTATCAGTTCTGAGGGAAGCAACGTGATTTTATTTAGACCATCTGAGTGTTAAGATAATGACGAATTGTAGCTTCAGGTTCTGCTCACAAGAAATGTCTTCATACACAGTCTTATATCAAGTGAAGATAATAATTCCAAATATCGTTGTGATATTAAGATGTGAATTCATCAAGTGGGTCAGGTGGGAATTTGTTCCATATTCTCCGTTGTACAATTAGTTTCAAGGGATTTTGTGTTTCCTGAGTCTGCGTACAGACGATAAGAATATGTTCTATCAGAAAAATATTTAACAAACTTCAAATGTTGTACAACACTATAGGATCTGTTGGCTCCAAATGCTATAAGAATGGCTGCAGAGTTGAAAAGTTCAGCCTGTTAGTGGTGGCCAGGTGGCAGGCAAGACGCTTCACCATATGGCTGCTTCTCACCACCAGACGCCAGCCGTCCCAACCACTGACTTTCACATGCTTTACTTTTGCTGTAAGGTGAAGAGTTGAATCCTGTCTGAATGCTGACCAACATGCTGTAAGAAACTCTGTGTATATGTGTTTAAGTTCACCAAGAAGAGAAACCTGTTCCATCAGCGTTTGGAAAGTGTGTTGGTATTTCAATTGGACAATAAATAACCTGGCGAGAAAACAAAAATGACAAATTTGTATGCATTCCCACCAGTTTTCTGATACACCAACAAAGTTGCAGATTATTTAGCTTCTCTCCTGCATGCTGATTGGAGTTTTAAAGAGGTAATGAAGTCCTGGTGTGTCCTCCTGCTGCGTTTGTATTTGGTGAGGGGTGCCTGTGTGTCGCTGATAGAGGGATCTCTCTGACACGGCTGCTCTGGCCCGCCGCATCTGGAAGCCAGTAGCGGCAGCCGCTGGGGGGAGATAAGGCGAGGCTAGCCGTTCGCCTGTGACTCACGTTTTGCCCCCCTCTGCCCTGTTCTCCTCTCCTCCTCTGCTCCTCCCTCCCATCATCCCCCTGACCTTATCTCGGGGGAGAAGGCACCACTGGGTCGCTACTGTGATAGCACCTGCCAGAACCAGAGCTGGCCTCTGGTGATTATGGGGGAATCATTATCTCTCGCTCCCCAAAAACTCATTTTATACCTGCCAACATCTGAGGGGGGGAGGTGGAGGGGGGCAAAGGAGCAAAGGATTCTATAACAGGTAACGCACAGAAAATTGTGTGTGTTCACGTGTATCAGGAGAGGAGGTTAGGTGACATGAGGGAAAGGTAAAAATACATGCAGCAAAAAATCTTAATGGAATTTAATATAAATGTGATTCGACACAGATTAAGTTTGATGCTGGTTGATCTTGTGTTTCAGCCTGGTACTATACATGCTTATGTTATGTAGGCCTATTTTTTATGGCGGAGTTACGTCATTATCGTCATAAATTAGATTTCTAAGTTCAGTGAGGGTGAAGCAACTTTTGTTAAATCACGTTCTGCTTGATGTAATTTTGGATATACGTGACAGATTTAGTTTTTTTAATTTTCAGTTGATATGGACATGAGCATTCATTCCACTCTGCTGCTTTTACTCTGCCATTATTTGCTGCCTTTGATTAATTCAGCTGCTCATCTTTGCTCCTTCCTCGCATAGAAATTAAAGGTCCTACAAATCATTTTAAAATGGTGGAGCCAAATCCCTCCTGGCTCACATCATCCAATCAAGAGAGCTTAAAACTTTCTGTCTTCTCCATACAGTGATCATTATGTCCCTAATGTCTGCCCCTTCTCTGACATACCCCGTCATCTTCTCCTGTATCTTTTCTTGTAATGTTCCCAAATTAGTGATGAACATTCATTCTCCAACCACCCTACCACCTCATATGTTCTCACATCACTTCATATCCTTTAATAAGGAAATGTTTTCATTTTCATTTTGTCAACTTCTGTAGGGCTTTTCCACTTAATCATAAAACATATTCCATACCAAAATGTTTCTTTTTGTCAGGGAATTCAACTCCTAAATTCAATGTAATTTACACTTATCATTTCCCGTTTATATTGACTTAACAACTGAATGTCCTATTCATGGACATTTGTAAATGTGGGAAATCCCAATGCTGGGGAAAAAAACACCTACATTCACAAGCTCCATATACTGTGGCTTTACAGAGAAATCACTCCTCTATCTCGTTCTCTCCATCCATCCCCCACGCTCAAAGACAGAGAAAGCAACACAAGTTTCTCTCACTTCCTCTCTGCTGATGACCATCTGTGTTGGTTTCAGCCAGCCACTTGGCACATCTGTGTACTCACATCCCCTCTCACTTCTCTCATCAGCACACTACTTGCACCAACAAAAATGTGTGTGTGTGTGTGTGTGTGTGTGTGTGTGTGTGTGTGTGTGTGTGTGTGTGTGTGTGTGTGTGTGTGTGTGTGTGTGTGTGTGTGTGTGTGTGTGTGTGTGTGTGTGTCCGTGTGTTGCTGTGAGGACACACACATACACACCGGCCACTCTGTTAGGGTTAGGGTTTAATGAGTCCTGAGGGGTCAGAGGTCAAGGAGGTGACGGCTACAATGTTGCTAGAGTTTCATCGCTTCTTCTCTTCTTAGAGCTGGCAGCTTGCTATCAAACACTCAATGTAGTGTCGTGGAAGTGGATGAAAGTTAGTGGCTTATCGCATCAAAAAGTTGTCATGACCCGATCTTTGATTAAACCAATCACACAAAGGACACCATCTTTTAAGCATGCATACCGGCAAAGAGCATATTAACACAATAAACTTTTTTAGTCAGACTGGCTGTGGTGGCTACGCTAACATTAACTCTGTTAACTAAGGACAGCTGTAATGCAAGTTGATGCAAAGGATCATTGTTAGTGAAAGGCAATAACGATGATATTGAGAGCTTGTGGAGTATATCGTTGGTAATATGCTAACTTTGAGGATGCTATTGACTTTATAATTGGTCAACTGACACTTGAAGCAGGTGCAGTGCACTTCATACTTAGAGGAGGAAGCCTGTTGTCCTGTGCTGTCTCTCTTTTTATAAACTTATCTCGAATTAATTAAAACATTTAATTTGTATTTTGTGCGCATCATTTTTTGTTGTCTCAATGGCCACTCCCGGGCTCCGTACTCACACACAAACCCAAAGGATAAGCAGAAGGATGAACAAGAAGGATGAGTGTTTGGCTAAAGGTCAACAGAAAGCATCATTATGGCCACCAGGCAAGGTGCACAGAAGTAAATACAGAGAGGTACCTTCGAACGGAGGATACAAGAGGGGAAGGAGTGGCTGCTGGCCGACACAGCTGGTTCCTGACAGAGGAAACCCAGATGGAGGCCCAGGGTCCTGCTGCTGTCTGCCGCTATCACCGCAAGCAACATTGCTGCTCAGCCTCCCCAGGGGCGGCAGCCCTGCAACGCACAAAAAACACACCCACACAAACTGTAACACCCAAACACACACTTCTCTTTTGAGCTGCAGTGGCAGGCAGAGCAGGAGGAGGGTTCAGACAAGAGCACAACCCCTCAGCCAGAGCCACAAGACAAACTGACCTGCCACTGCCACTCACTCACTCACTCACTCACTCACACACTCACTCACACACACTCTTGATTACCTCACAACCACTCTGCTGGAAAGGAGAGAAGAGAGATCGGAGACCCAGGCCAACAGACCAGAAAAAAGGAAGAGGAATTTACATGCAAGATGTGCTGAAAGGGGCCTGCCAAAGAAACTGTTCGTTGTGGGTATTAACTTACGACTTTAATACATTTCACCAATGCAAAACTGTAAGCAGACGAGAAGCATAAAGAAATACCAGAAGATTCCAGGAATAATACAACTAGGATACAATTCTTCAGTGAGGACGTGAAAGGAAGACGAGGAAATACCCCTGGCTGTTTCTTTTTATTTCACTATTTGGAGCTTTAAGTGCAGCAAAGTCTTTATCCTTAGCAGCAGTTCAGTAGGTCATGTAATGATCTACTGGGGCCTCAAAGGCGAAGAAGGTGACATTTATAAAAAGAACCATGGAAGGCCTTAAGCACACTCGATGACAAAAAACATTCAGCAAGAAAATCTTCTAAACATTTGGCGCTAATAAGGATTTTGCTTCCCTATTTGGACCTACGAGTTGCCAGCATGCACCACAGTGTCTCAGTGTGTCACTTAAGCTCCAAGCAGGAGCTAGGAAGTCCGAACATGTCTGCAGAGGTCCATTTGGAGCGGCAGAAGAAGGCCGACATGAGAGCTGTGTCCTCCTCTGCTCCGGCGCTGGCTCCACGGGTCCCCACGGTGACACTGATCAGCCGTCGGGAGCTGAGGGATAAACACGGTGCCTACGAGCTCCAGCCTGGAAGCCTCAGTCACAACCTGGCAGCCAGCAGCCATTACAGATGTAGTGAAGGTAGGAGCTTGTCATCTCACAGGACCTGTTTTATGAAATCCTTTGGCAGTGTGTTAACCATGATGAGTGATGGAGGGTCCCACAGCTGTCAGGTCTGCTCATTAAGTTGAAGTGATTGATGGATAATCAGTTTATGTTGACTTTGCGCCGCATGCTATAAGGGCAGTGTGAGGTTTCTTGCAAGTAGACCTGCTATTTAATGACTGAAGGAAGGGTTTCAAGGTTACGATGACATCAAACAATACCATCTAAATTGCTTTTATTGTCTATAATGATTATGTGCATCATGGCCTTAGACTATTTTTGTAGTGCATTTATTGAATATATATAAAACCAAATTCACTTTAGAGATACATTTCAATCACGACGTTAGGATTAAGTTGCCCTCCTTAACAGCATGCTTTTATTGTCATGTCTTCATATAAGCTGTCAAGCACAAATAAACTTGTCATTATTGTTAACAAGCCCAGTGGAGCACACTTGTCCTGTGGCTGTGGAAAGGAAAGGGAAAGAGGTTTTTAGAGTATTGGGTGGGTGGGGGATCTTCCTCTGGGCTTCCCCATACAGCTGCGGGGAGCAGTACTCCATTCTAGAGTTTCACTGTTCGGCTTCAGCAGTTTTATAACACACACACATGCAGGTCAATGAGGGTGCATCACGGTTAATGACTGAAGGAAAACTTGACAAATGAGGAATACTTGAAAGACACTGAGGAAAAAAGGAAAAGAAAATGTAATTGATTCATAAAGAAGTGAAAACACTGAAGCAGTGCCTTGAGGTAAAAATGAAAACCTTCACTTAAATCAGCAAAGTGTTTG